>NC_133774.1:39008408-39268664 GCF_003597395.2 Chelonoidis abingdonii
AGTGTGGGGTGTGCTACTGTGGGGATGTTATGGGAGTGTTCATCTGAGGTGGTGCCAGCCTCTCGGGGGGGGGTGTTCATTACGAAGCGGTGCCGCCCTGCACTCAGGGGCGCTGTCTTACGGCCAGCACGCGCTCGGATGGGGGTGTGTTTTGGCGTGCAGTGCTCGAGAGGAGCTGTTTCGGTGGCGTTGGACTCAGGGGGGTGTTTCGGTGGCCTGGCATTGGGGGGTGTTTTCAGCAGGGCACGTGGCACTTAGGGGGTGTTTCAGTGGGGTGGCGCTTTTTTTTGTTTGGGTGCACCCAATTAGCCCTGGCCCTGTTCAGTGCCCGCGCCCAGCTCTGTCTCCCTGAGCGGGGTGGCGGGCGAGCAGGTGTGCCTTGCTGGGGCCCTGGGTGTGAGGCCTGGTGCACTGGTACATGCTCTGCCTCCGCGAACCTACCCATAAGTTCTTATAATTGGAGCTCTCTACCTATCTCTCTCGAACTGGACAGGACCTTGACAGGTCATTGAGCGTCAGCCCCTGCCTTCATAGCGCGCCTCAGTCTGATTTTTGCCCCGTTCCTGAACTGCCTTCTCAGGCTGCCATCTACCCTGGTTTAGCAGCGGCCGTGCTCACCCTCTGACGCTTCTCTTCGCCCTTCCCGTCCCCTGGTCGCTTCCTTTCTGACGGTTCTTCTGGTGCTACTTTGAACCGCACCTCCGTTACTTCTGCACCTCTCCGTACACTTCTCCTGGAGTTTTGTGATTGTGCTGACCTAGACGGACTGTACACCGTTTGGTGCGTCAGTCTGGCCGATGCATCTCTACATGACGAGCCTGGCGGCGTTTGTTTGGCCTGCCGCTGCACTCCTTCTCTCTGCCCGGCTTTCTGCAGCCTGCCATCTCCTCCTGATGGGCCTCCAAATCTTCGGTCCATTTTGGTCCATTCACCGGCCGTCAGATTTTTTCAACTGATCTTTCTGAATCTAGCTACTTTCTCTGAACTTTACAGTGTTGTATTGTCGGGTCTGCCCCAAACGGTGGCTGGGGTTTTACAAGTCATTGTGGGTGGGGTGGTGGTATTGCTCCCTTCTTTCTGCCTGCTTGTGGCGGCGACTGTTCTCCACAGCTGGGCGTTGGGCGCGCAGTGGCTGCTGGCCGCATCCCAGCTTGAAGCAGAGCTTGCCATCCCAGTAGCACAGAAGTAAGCATGGCCGGGTGATGGTTATTGGCCACCCTTAATTCTGCGCTGCTGTCTTGCAGAGCTGGGGCCTCAGATCAGGCCATGTCTACACGACGCCATTATTCGATTTAAACGTTTAATTCGATTTATGGTGCGCCCGTCACACGACGCGCCCTCTAATTCGAATTAAAGGCTATTTAAATCGGAATTTTCGTACTCCTTTTAAACACACGGGTAACCCTAATCGATTTTACATTCGAATTTAGTGAGTGGGAGGAATCGAGTTTAATTGGCCTCCAGGAGTATCCCAAGATCACCATGACCCTCTGGGCAGCACTCAAACTCCTATGCAGTGGCCAGATACACAGGCAGACCCGTGGAGGTTTGATCAGTTTCTGTTTGTCCACCGTGAGGGCTCTTGAGGCAGTTAATCGCTGCACCTTTAAAATGCATTCTCCTGGATTTAGAAAAGGGCTCCAGCATGGACCACCGAGACGCTTTTGGATCTCAGTTGCTGTCTGGGTAGGTGCAGGATTCGTGCTAACGAACTGTTCGTCAAAAAGATGAGAAAGTATTTTGAAGAATTTCAAGGTAATGCTTGCAAAAGGTACAGCGGGACTCTTTTCATGCAGGATTCAGTCAAAGACTGCGCAGGCCATACCAGAACCGAGAGGAACGGGGATCTGGATATTGCTCCTAAAACCTTGCAGGGTTCTATGCAGGCTTACATGCAATTTGGGGCTTGGCTACCAGTCGCCAATTCTTTGATCGTGGATTAAGCATGACCTGGTTTCAGTTATCACATGGTCTGAGGTTTCTGCAAGAGGGGAAGATCAGGAGGAGGTACGTGAGGGAGAATTGCTGATACCACGCTTCATTCCCAACGCAGCAGGAGTTGTTTCTACACCCCCCCTAGATTCGTACCTTGCCAGCAGCGACTATGAAGCCACTATCACAGAGTGAGCCTGAAACCAGCGGTGTGGTAATGTTTTAATCAGTATATTTTAAACTAGCGTCTTTTATTATCAAATTTTTTAGCATTGCTAGTGCTTCTTTTACCAACGTTACATGAAAGTTCCTTACTGTCTGGGGATGAATGAAAATACTCCAAGAATCTCCCATGATTGATATTGAGGAATCTCAAGAGCCTTTTTCAAGTACATTTTGGGCAATGCTGCCATCTGCCGGTTCCTCGAAAGTGCTTTGCCCCTCGGCGTTGGCGATGACGTATTTGGATCATGTTTCACAAGTGCATAAGCCTGCAGGACTCTGATCAAGCATGAACATTCGCTCTGCTTCTTCTTCTCTCTTTAAAACCCCCCCAGTGTTGCCCCACCCCGCCGAAACATCCCCGAGTGCCGTGCTACCCCACCAAAACACACCCCCAGCGCCGCACCACCGAAACACCTCCCCCGAGCGCCACCCCACTGAAATACCCCCCCAGCACCGCGCCACGCTGCTGAAACAAAAACAACCCACCCCCCAAGCACCGCCCAGCCGAAACAAAAACAATAACAACAAAATAAACCCAAGTGCCCCCACCATCCCAAGATTGGCCACCCCTTACAAGGTGCTGCCCCAAGCATGTGCTTGGTCGGCTGGTGCCTGGCGCCAGCCCTGGCTCTGAGGCTCCTGCTGCAGTAGGGCAGCCAAGCTCCCCCTCCCATGCCTCTTTCCACAGCTTGCTAGTCCCGCCCTCCCCCTCCAGGCTGCCCATCAGCTGTTTGTTGATCATCTGTTTGCCGGCAGGTGGGATGGGGCAGAGCGGAGCCGCAGCATGCTCGCCACTGGGGAGAGGAGGCAGAGAAGAGGCGCGGCTGGGGCCTTGGGCATGGGGGTGGAATGAGCATACCTATTCTGTGAACACAGAGCTGTGCAGCTGAGCTGAAAAAAGAAGGTGCAGCTCAACTCCCTGGACTTTGCAGCTGGACACCACCTTCTGGGTCCTAGTGCTGGTTGAGCTCCCTTCTGTGTACTACGATCCATCTTTCATTTTGTACAAAAGTGAGTGCCTGCAGTGGGGCAGGGGACAAAGGCAGTAGGAAAGGAAGAGGGTGGGATGGGGAAGAGAAAGTGATAGGGCAGGAATTGGCAACCTTCGGCACACAGCCCACCAGGGTAAGCCCCCAGTGGGCCAGACTGGTTTGTTTACCTTCTGCGTCCACAGATTTGGCTGATTGCGGCTCCCACTGACCGCGGTTTGCTGCTCCAGGCCAATGGGGGGCTGCAGGAAGCAGTGCAGGCCGAGGGATGTGCTGGCCGCGGCTTCTCACAGCCCCCATTGGCCTGGAGTGGTGAACCGTGGCCATTGGGAGCCTCGATCGGCTGAACCTGCGGACACGGCAAGTAAACAAACCAGCCCGGCCCACCAGGGGGCTTACCCTGGTGGGCCACATGCCGAAGGTTGCCGATCCCTGGGATAGGGGAAATGGGGGCCCAATATGCCAACCTCCTTGGCAGCAGCTGGGGCTCCCCTGTTAAGCAGGCCCATCAAACCCTCACCCTGGCAAGACCACTTCCCCTGCAACTGTACCACCCCGATGAGTCCCCTCCCAGACATCTTCCCCACTGAGTGCCAACCACCTACACCTAGACCCTCACGCAAATGAATCTCATCTCCCCTGCACCCAGACTCTCTCACCCGCTGAGCTCCAACCACTTTCACTTGGTCCCCCGTGCAGACTCCCATTGCCCCTGCACCTGGCACCTCCCTGTGCATCCAGATCCCCCACTGAGCTGCCTGCACCCAGACTGCCCCCCCGAACCCTCTTACCCCCATCTGGATACCCCCACACTAAGTCCCTCTGCACTTGGATCCTGCTGCCAGGCTGATCCTCCCTGCCCATATCTGGTGTGCCTGGAGGAAAAGGGGCAGGGCCTCAGGGTGTTTCTGTAGCAGACATGGCCCTTGTTCTGTGTCAGGGTCAGGTTCAGCCTCACTGCCAAGTCCCTGGCCCAGGAGGCTGGAGAGGCTGCAGGGTATTCTCCTACCTCCATGCAGCCAGTGGCCTGTGCTCCCCACGGCCATGGTGGAGCTTCCACATTTATTTATTGTAAAAAAAAATACATCAGAATTTAAAAATATTATGCACATAATTTGATGCAGAATTCTCTCAGGAATATGGGGCGCTGTACAGCTGTGATGGTGGGATTGTGAAGGGGGTGCTGGACAGTAGCGGATCTGTGGGTGGGGAAGCTGGACAGGGGGTATGGTGTGCAGGGTGCTGTGCAGTTGTGGTGGGAGGGCAGCAGGAGTGGTGCTGGGCATAGGGATCTGTGGGCGAAGTCTCTGGGTGAGGAAACACTGGGCAGGGGGGCAGCGTGGAAGGGGCATGGTAGCAGCACAGGGCTGAGTGGGCCAGTGCGCATCTAGCAGTTTGGAGTTTGTAAACAGTGCCCTTGTGCTGGGCTCAGTGGAGCCACTCCCACTGTGCCTCTTTGCCCCCAACCGGCCTCTCGCTCTGTGGACCACCCCCCCGTCACATGCCCTATTTCCCCCAATGGGGGCCCACAAATACGTTTGGCGCCAGGCCCACAAAAAGTTAATCTGGCCCTGGCTGGAGAACCCTGTGAAGCTAGGCACTGCAGGAAGTATTGCTCAGCAGGGTCTGAGTGGCAGCTCCCCCGACAGCCCAGTGATTGCCTCATGCTGATACAGAAATGAGGAAGCCAACATAGCGAGCTGTCTGAGCAACAACACAGACTACCTGCTTGCTTCTTCTCCAGACATTGCCTTTCTGTGGACCCTAAACTCCAGCTTCTGACCATGGGTTTGTCCCCAACTCTGCTATTTGCCTGCTGACTGTAACCTGGTGTCTGACTCCCTGGTATCCTGACCTGGCTCAACCCTGACTTTGCTACTTGCCTGCTATACGTAACCTGGTATCCTGACCTGGCTTGACCCTGATTCTGATACTTGCCTGTCACCTGGTACCTGATCCCAGAGTTCCTGGTATCCTGACCCAGCTTGACCTCAACTCTGCTACTTGCTTGCTTCCTGCAACTTGGTGCCTGACCCTGACTTCCTGTTATCCCAACCCTGACCCCACAACTCATCACCCGACTGCAACTTGGTAACTGCCCAGTGTACACAGGCTGCCCCTGGCCTTGCCCTGACACTACCAGAGGAGGTTAAATTGTTCCAAAGCCTGACTGATTTTAGAGGACATTACAAGACCTATTTATCTGCTGAAACTTTTCAGCATAACAGCTATTGTAAATGTGATTGGGATTGGGATTGGGGCAGGTGAATGCTGGGGGAGAGCTCACTGGAACCTGGGAGAATTAAGAACAGAATCCTCTGTAAACCAGCTATAGACATCATCATGCAGATGTAATTTACCAGTTGAGAGTTTTCTAGCATGGGTGCTGTAGATAAACCTAAGTCTGCTAATAGGGAGCATGCTGTCCATGCACTCAGGAGAGCATAGAGAGTGAATAAGTGGAGAGGTTTTTTGTAATATCCCTCTCTTGAACATCCAGGCAGAAGCAATCTGGCCCTAAACATTTTGGGGTAGATTTTCAAAGGCACAAGGTTACAGAGAGGCACCTAATTCCTACTGAAAGTTAAGGTGGATTGCTTGCCTAAATCCCAGCTGTGCCTTTGAAAATCAACCCCCTGTGTCACTGATACATATTACCATAGATCTCATCCTTGTAGTACAATGAGCTGAGGTGATTCACTATTTAATGTTTGTAAATAGCTTTGATGGTTACAAGTACTATACAGATGCTAAGTATATTACTAAGAACTAATAATGTCACTGTTGGCCTCGGGTAAACAAGGTTCCAGTGCTGTAGTCACTGCATGTTCCAAACTTCCACTACATATACTGAGAGTTACATGTGAACAAGAATTCCAAGATGAGACCTTGTAGGCATCTTTTGGTCTGATTTTTTTCATTTTATTGATTCTCCGATTCAGCAACATGATACTCCTGATCAGTGACCTCTTACTTCCAAACATCTTATGGAAATTGTATTTTTTACTCACCTGACTACATCTGTTTCCCCTCCTACATAGTATTTGGAGGTAGCTTAATTTTCCTGATCTACACTAAGAAAACCTGGCTCAGGCTGCAAATTTTGGGTTGGCTTTTAAGCATGCTACAACAGCCAAAAAATACTTCATGGATTATTTGTTTTCAGACATTTCAGTCGCTTACTTCAAACAGTGTTGAACTACTTGGTTTGACTTCCAGTGAATGTCAAAGTTACAAAGCTCTGCTCCACTGAACAGCTGTCTTCACTTCTGCCCTGCTTCTTTCACAGTTGGGCCACCAGATTTTTCAGTATGAAAATCCATGGATCCTGTCTATGTTTTCATATTATGAGTAAGACACACATGGAGAGAGGGTTAATTGTTTCATTGGGCCATCACTAAGAGACTCCTTCAGATGCTGAAAAATATTTGCATGCAATTAGATAAACCACATACATCCCCATCCAGTTAATGTAGTAAGAGTCAAGGTCAGGAGCCTTATCATATCCTGGCACATATTCCTGCCTGAATAATATTTGAGACTTTCTCTTTACACGAGAGCTACCTGAATAGTACCTCTGTGATATTTTAAGAGGGAATGCAAACAAGAATCCCCATGCTGCCAAACCTCAGTTTACTACAAGAAAAAGGGACTTTTTAGATTGTGCAAAACAGACTAGACTGTTCCTGAATATGCATAGATGTGAGAAGAAGCTGAGGCACTGTTCCCTGGGGGAGCAATAACCTTCTGAAAGGCAGCAGGTCCAAACCCACCATGCTCTGTGCCTGAACTTATGCAGAGAGCAGTGCATACTGCACCCTTTGAAAGGGTGGGCACAGCTGCCATTCCAGCATATACTTCCCAGAGTTCTCCACTGTGATCCAGGGCCTTTCACTATAATATTTTCAGTATTATTCTACATCCTATTTCTTATGCATCCAGATTTATTTACATAAGAAATAGGATGCAGAATAATACTGAAAATATTATAATGCCATTTATATAAATCAATGATATGCCCTCACCAGGAACTCTTTGTTCAATTCTAGTCCCCTGTTTCAGAGAGAAGATGGCAGAATTAGAAGGGGTTCAGACACAGGCATTGAGAATTTTTAGTCATGGAAAAACTGCCATAGGAAGAGAGGTTGAAAAGATTTGGACTATTTAGTTTAGACAGGAGACCAATAAGAGGGGATATTATAAAGGTATTCAAAATAACAAATAGTATAGAGACATTGGACTGGACACTCTATTCAGTTTCATAATATAAGATAAGAGGATGCTCAATGAAATTCAGAAGAAGATCATTTTAAACTGATAAAAGAAAACACTTTTTATACACAATGTATAATCAGTCTGTGGAACTCATTGTGATAAGACACTGTTGAGACCAAGAACCTAGCAGGATTAAAAAAAGATTGGACATGGATATGGATAACAAAAATATTCAGTGTTATAGTAAGTACTACAAATCCAAGAATTTTGGAAGGGATATAGACCTTCATTCTTCAGAGAATAGAACACCTTCTAACCATTAGGGTTTAGGAGGACACTTTCCTTAAGAGCAGCTAACTGCAGAGTTCTTACACCTTCCTCTGAAGCAGGTAGTGCTAGCTACTGTCACAGACCTGATACTGGATTAGATTTAATGGATTTATGGTCTGATCCAATATGGCACTTTCTATGTTGCTAAGGATGCCAGAATCTTGCTGATTCTTTTCCTTGGTTAGTTCAGGGGCATCTACATTTATTTTTACTTTCTTTTTTTCCATGTAGAGAGTAGCACTTGGCCCCTTAGTTATTTTTCAGTATATTGCAGCATTTTTTCTGTTAGTAATCACGTATCTCTTTCACAGAGCCCATTTAAACATTCAACTGCTTGCAGATATCAGCTGTTTCCCAGATCTCAGAAATAAGTTTCTTTTGTTAGGTCTAACAGACATATGTCTAAACTTAATTCAGGAAAACTCTATGCTTCTTAAATTGTCCTAAACAAATTACTAGTTGCGATAAATGACATATCCATTCCTAGCTCATGATTTACATACAAATATTACAGATGAACAGCACTAAACTACTGTTGATACGGCATTTTGATTACCCACCAGTTAAGTTCTTGTTTTATGCAACATCTAGAAATTAATTACTGCATCTTGGCAGGGTACATGCTGAACCAGGGTCAACTTGTTTACCTGCTGTATTCGGTATGAGATCTGCTGATAGTTCTATTTATAGTGGCCTAAGATTTGTTACACACCAGAGAATTGCACTTGACCCTAAAATAAAAATCCTTGCACATATAACATTTTAAAATCAAAACTAGTGTTTTCTGGCATTTCTGGCCAGTGTCTTGCACACCATCTTTCACATCCAGGAGGATCCCAAAGTGCTTTACAACTGAAACTGGCACACAAACTATTAACAGGAATCACTTCACCCACCACTGAAATTAAGTCACCTCTGTCTGAGGTGAAACACAAGAACTATTTACCACAACCCATAGCAACATTACACAACAATTGATGGGAATAAGTGAAGAATACTACATCCAAGTAGAAGTGAAGGAGAAATTTCGATAGAGTGTAATTATCTAAACTAGAATTTGGGTAGGATCTTTGGGTGATCACTCCTAATTCTTGCAAAAAGTGCTATGGGTTCTGTAATAACCACAGTTAGTCAGGATTTTAGCTCTCTGTCTCAGATATACAATGACATTTTCAGCAGCACTGCAACCTCAAGGACTGTCAGGACACTGATTTGAAACAGAACCACAAAGGAGTAAGAAAGAATTATCAGCATCACTTCCTGCGGCACCTACAGTAGATGTTGCATTTCCTGGAGGTTTTTCACTAAGGTCTTGGCTTACATTTCACTATACTTAGCTTGTGAGACCTTACGTAAACATAATCAGCTTATAGCATTAAGAGCATCTACTATCTACAGCATTTTTGTTTATATATTTCTGATCAATATTTTATTCATACAACAGTAAAAGGATCATTTCTGGAATAAACAAAAAACAAAACGAAAGAGGAAACATTGGCAGGCTAATGCCCATTTGTGTGAGTGCAGAAAAATATGAGAAATTTAAATAAGTGCCAATCTTCCCCTTGACCATTTTACTTGTAGATTACTTTCCCCCATCCTTTATCTGATTATATTATAGCCTTTGGGGACCAAGAATGGGTGTTCCCATATGTTTGTAGAGTTTCTGGTACATTTTAGGCATTACAGTCATAAAGATACTAAAAAAAAGTTAGGTCTATAGCAATGGCAATAATCAAGACACTGTACACAGTGCAAACACGAATTAAGCTCTGCCAATGCTGTTTAATCCCGATCTGCATGCTCCTTGCTATATTTCAGCTTCCGCTGAGAAAGGTTTTGCATGGGTCAAATCAGATTATGTTACCGTTGGTGCTGGAACTGTGGTGTAAAAATATGTCTAACACACACCAGAATTATATTCAACACCTCATTTCACTTGTAACAAGGCACATTTTGAATCAAGGAACTTCCAAGATGAATCAGGCAGAGACCAAAACCATGCACTGTAAGTTTCACCACAAAGTTAGTTTTTAATGAAACCCTCAAGATTTATAATACTGAGATACTGTTGCAGACAACACTGTTATTTTGTACAGTGTCCAGCATGGTGAGATCCCAATCCATGATTGGAAGCTTCAGGAGCTACCAAAATGTGAATAAATGAATAAATAACTTGAATCTAGTTTTTGTTACAATCTTACCAAAGGGACAATAATATCTAGTAACTCTAGAATACTTTACTTTGCACTCTAAAACATCATTTATACGGTTGAGAAATCCCATTACTTGTATTTGGCAATATGGAAAACCCTTGTTTGAGAGTCAGGTTTGACATTCTAGGCCCTAAGATTTTAGTGTCTTGCAGCATAATTATGTGACAGGGTGGAGTCAGCCTCCTTGCTTACGAATCCCTTGAACAGCTGGCTAAGGAACTAAATGTTGGCAGTAGTTACAATCACATGATCAATCCTCTTGGCCAGAGGAAATATGCCAGATGGCAGCCAAAGAAGAAAAAAAATACACAGGAGGGATGGAACGAAAGAAGCTCTCATAAAACCACCGGGAACCCTCCTTTATTTTCCATGTGGCAACATAAATAATAATAATATGAATATTAAAATTATTGAGTGTTGATAGTGTGCCTTCATACATAGCTCACAGGAAACTCTAGCTTTGAAATTACATACATATATCCATTAGTTTGTAAGGATCCTCCTTCAACAGTTATTTAATGTCACGCGGGAATTATTATATGTAGTACTAACATTAAGTCATTTGCCACAGCAAAGCTTTTCCTTTAGAAGCTCACTCACTTTAACAAAACTGCATACACCATATGAAAGTTTTTTCTTTAGCAGGTTTATTAAATAATCATTCAAATCTATTTCATTATGGGCCAGTTCCTTCTAGTCGCTGAAACCATTTAGAGCACTTCTGAGGACTGATAACTTGCACCAAAGGCAATGAGTTGTGGGCACTCAGCACCTAGCTTCCTTTTGTCTAGTTCACTAGCTCAGTGGGTACGAAATGAATTCTTGTTACTTCAGCTAGATGCACGGTCTCTTTCCTCGCCAAATGAGAAACTTCACTCACATTTTTACATATTTTTAGCTGCTGACTTGTTGGACTTAAAAGTAATAATAGGCTAGAAGGTTAAGATAAAGTAATAATCACTAACTCAAACTATGAAGCCAAACACTTAAAGCAAATCAGCAGTGATATTAAGTAACTCTAAAGAGAATCTAGGTACACCCAAGATTCACACTGAGAGGGTCACAAGGGAATTCAACTTAAATAGACAGGCTCACCAGTGAATTTGGCCCTGGGGCTTTAAACCACTGTTTCTTTAGGAGGTATGAAGGGGCTAAACTGCACTGGGATTTCCTTCAAGGGGGAATTTGGGCCACTTGCTATTCAGAACTGACTGGGACATTCATAGAATCATAGAAATGTAGGGCTGGAAGGGACCTCAAAAGGTCAGCTAGTCCATCCCTCTGAGGCAGCACCAAATATACTTTGATCACTCCTGAAAGGTGTGTTTGTGCAAACTGTTCTTAAAAACCTCCAGTGATGGGGATTTCACAACCTCCCATGGAAGCCTATGCTGGAGCTTACCTACCCTTATAGTTAGAAATTTTTTCCTACCATCTAACCTAAATCTCCCTTGCTACAGATTAAGCCCATTACTTTTTGTCTTGCCTTTAGTGGAAATGCAGAACAATTGATCACAGTCCTCTTTATAACAGGTCTTAACATATTTGAAGACTTAACAGGTTGCACTTCAGTCTTCTTTTTTCAAAACTGAACATGCCCAATTAATTTTTAACCTTTCCAAATAGATCATGTTTTGTAAACCTCTCTTCAGTTTGTCCACATCTTTCCTAAAATATGGTGCCCAGAACTGGACACATACTCTAAAAATGAGGCCACAGCTGTGCCAAGTAGAACGGGACAACTACCTCCCATGTCTTACAAATTATACTTCTGTCAATACATCACAGAATGAGTCTTTTTTTCAACTGCATCACATTGTTGATTTATATTCAATTTGTAATCCATTATAACGCCCAGATCCTTATCAGCAGCATTTCCACCCAGTCAGCTATTCTCCACTTTTATAGTTATTCATTTGATTTTTTCTTCCTAAGGCTCTTTATTACACTCATCTTTATTGAATTTCATCTTGTTCTTTTCAGACCAATTCTCCACTTTGTCAAGGTCATTTTGAATTCTAATCCTGTCCACCGAAGTGCTCACAATCCTTCCCAGTTTGGTGTCATCTGCAGATGTCAAAAGCACAGTCTCCACTCCATACCTATCCAAGTCATTAATGGAAATATTGACTAGTGCCAGACAGACCACTGAGGGACCCCAATAGATACATCCTCCCAGTTTAACAGCAAACCATGAATAGCTACTGTTTGAGCATGGTCTTTGAACCAGTTGTGCACTCATCTTTTAGTAATTTAATCTAGCCCATATTTCTCCAATTTGCTCATGTGAATATCAGGTTGGACGCAGCTCCCACTGGGCGGGGATCACTGCTCCAGGCCAGTGGGAACTGGAGCAGTGATCCGTGGCCAGTGGGAGCTACAATCGGCTGGACCTGCAGACAGGGGAGGTAAACACACTGGCCTGCCCCGTCAGGGACTTTCCTTACACAAGTGGCAACTCCTGTTTGAGAAACTCTGTGCTAGCTCCTGACAACTCCTAAAATCTCCAGAAAACAATTCTGCTTATTATGGTAATTCTTGTAAGACATCATTTATTGATATCTGTAGAGCTCAAGTAAGATTTAGGTTAGTTTGGTATTCTAAGTGTAAAGAACCCTTTCACTTTTAAGGCTGACTTATGGTTGCAAAATCTATTAAATGGACAACAGTCAAAACGTGTATTACATAACTACAGTACTGAATATATGCTCTTCATAAATCAGACCACTTGTCAGCATGCTTTCTGAACACAGCTTTATATGGAAGTTGGAAACATCACACACGCTGGGGAAAAATAATTCAAATTGTTGTTTTTTTTTAAAAAATATTCAGAAGATCTTTTTCTTCTGTTTGCAATGTATTTATCACTACTTTAAAGAGAACACAAATATGTTTTAGTTGTGGGTATTTTTAAGCAGAAGCCTAAATCTATAAGATTAACAGATATTTTCATATAGCCACTATTCTAAGCATAAATACTGCAAAACAAAAATAAGCTTGTTAGTGATGCAGTCAAATGAAGAAACTTCATTTTTTCTTTGTTTCACAATTTTTAACCACTATATCTAATATTTACCATCAGAAAGACCAAGATCTGTTCTACACTCAAACTGAGGTTTATATTTTAATATTTTATATGGCAATTAGGCAATTCCTTGTACATGAATGATCTAGCTTTTGCATGCGAAAATGTTGAGAGATGTTTCCCACGTTATGTGGTTAGTTTTGTTGACATTGTATATTTTTGTTAACTGCCTGTTGTGTTATTGTTATGTAAAGCACTCTACTCTTCAGCAATTTCACTGTACAAACATGATAATAAATAAATGTGGATATTGAATCAATGGATACAAAAAGTATGGTACATCTTACTCAGAAGGAGATGTAAAACAGGTCCTTAATTGTATCCTATAATACAACTGACAACATTTTTTCCATTCTGCAACAAAATTGTAGACTTTGACAATATTAAGTTTATACTTTAAAATATATAGATATAGATAAATATTATAGATAGATGCTAACCTGTCAGCAATAACTTTAATTTTAATTTCAGAAATCAGTATAAAAGATATCTATGGAAACAAACGGTTTTCTAACAGTGACATCTAAGACAAAATTTGAAGCAATTTTTTTGTCCTGGATATATTTTTTTTCTCTGTTTATGCATACTACAATACTTAACAAACCTGGTTTGCTAATTCTGGTTGCTTTGCTAATTTCTGGTATTATCAATCTGCAAAAGCTTTCCTCAACATTAAATGTTAATTCAGAGTTGGCATTACTTATTTGTGTCACATTCATCTTATAGAGAACATATGTTAATCCAGGCTTAGAGGATAATATGCAAAGATATGTTTAAAACAAATGCATCTTTAAAGGCTGCCATTGGCAAACATTTGTTATGATATTACTATATATAATACATTCAATATTTGACTAAAATTCATACTGAGAAAAACCCTTATAAGGTCTATGAAATAGTGTGAGCTATAGTAAATCCAACAGGGTAACAGATTTCTACACACCACAAATTTGAGGCAGAACTTTAAAGAGCTGCAATCACACTGAATTATCAACAGCTACCCCAGCAGAACTAAAACAAATACCTGTAGGACTTCAAAAAACGATATCTCATCTTGTTTCTTGGAGATAAATGAGGGATAGAGACCCCCAAAGGATACCAGAGAAAGGCCATTTGCAAGGATAGTGCCAAAAGAGTCTAAAAATATATACGATTAAGAGAGGAAGCCGGGCAGTTGTGCTGGAGGTGCCCTGCCCCTATCATGGAGCACTTGTAACTGTGTAAGGGAATATTGTTTTCTTATGTTGTGCTTGTGTAGAGATGAGGCTGGCTGAGAGCATAGGCTAGAAGGGATAACCAGGATTCCCTGCTGCATGACACTTGCACTTTGCATGAATACTTGCTATATTCAGAGCTCTTATCTCATTAGTAAAGCGAAAAACTCTCATAGTAAATCTGTTGATAATTATAGCACTCATTAAAAAGCAAATACACATGGTACTGACAACTCCAGAGAAAATACGTTAGATAAAATGCAGAACAGCTAACTCTCCAACAGTTTCTAAAACCAAAACTTCAGACCTGTAACAACAGATAGACTTTGTTCAAAAAATAACACCAGACAGTAATATTTCCAATATGTTCCGATTGATATCAGAAAGATAAAGAACATACAGCACAAAAAATATCTAGTAAAGATGATGGTATCAAAGGAAAAAAAGTAATAAGAAAACATGTCATCTGGCCCCTAAATTGCCACACTGTTACATTCTTACTAATTCTATTCAAACTTCTCTTTTCTCTTCACAGTTTCTCAGGGGTATCAATTTATACTATTAAGCAGCTTTTCTGAACGGGCTTAATCATCTATGAGAGATCAGCCACTCTAAGAGAATGAGTCTCATATTGGCAGATCATTTTCAGATTTCCTGGCAGGTTTTCCCTCCAGAAGACTGCATCATTTGTCTTACTGAGTTACGGTGAATGACTTTGACAAGAAAACTCAGCGTACTGCTAGCTATGGACCAGAAATATTCTGAAGTTTCAGAGTGGCAATCACTGTTGTATTTAAGCAATGAAATGACTTTTTTACCCTTACTCTCAAGCCCAAAGTAGTTTTAAAAGCTAAACCCTGATCACCTCCGTCTAGCAGCAGTAGTAGTGTTCAAGCATGGTGTAACACAAGATTCTAGCTCGACTGGTAAATTGGAGTCTCACTTCCTGGGACAATATGGGATAGGGGCACGTCAGAAACAATAAGCCAAATTCAGGTCTGACGTAGATGGAGGCAACTCCAATGAAGTCAGGAGAGTTGCCTAGCTCAAAGGTTGAATATGGTACAAATTGTTCAGTATCGCTTAACAGAGAGGTTTCTAGCAAATTAAAGAGCAGTACAGTGATCTCTCAATGTAATCCAGTCCAGCATTCCTCGTCCCCAAGGAGAGTGATGGAGAAGGAATGAATTATGAGTGTGTATGTGGTAAGGTGTTAAATCTGGTGAAAATGGAGGGATACTGAGGGCTCCAATGGGAACAGGAGAAAAATTAGTTCTCAAGGATAAATTACTTTGTCACTTATATGATCAAATACATTAAATCTATTTGCATGGTAGCAGAACACTGGAATACACTCCATTCACAAAGATTGTAAACATAACTGAATATACTCTGCTCCAGAGAAGACCCATTTACTTATGATATATTAAGAAATGTACTAAAGATAGTCAATCTCATCATAATTCTCCTCTTCCTTTGAAATAGGAATCATGCATCAGGTCTTTGCAGGTGAAGTGATAGCTTTTATTCTTTATGTAATAAAATCCATACCTTTTTGAGCAGTTTAAATAATACCTCATTTAATTCAATTATTGTTATACAGTATCTCTCTGCAACAGGAGCCCCAAACAATGGCAGATTGATTGCTGAGCAATTCTCTTGGTATCTAAAGCTATTATATATCATCACAATCATGATATTAATTAGGATTTGAATGATTAGTAAATTATTATAAAATCTAATTGAATTATAATAATATTGAATATGAACACTAATTGAAAGTGAATATTTTTCTCCTGGGAATCAAGACCAGGGACAGGCTACATTGTTGTTATTCCAACTTCAATAATGTAGCATATTGCCAGGCATACTTCATTCTCTCATTCTATTTTAAAAACTGATCACATGAACCATCCTAATAAAAGCACAGAATTTGAAACAGAAGAAAAGCACCTGAACAAACATGTTTATTATTAGCTACATTTTCTCCTTCTGCCTCTTCTGCAGTATAACACTAAACCCACTGACACAACCAGCCCCATGAGGTCAAAGAAATAAGCTGCTTACTATTAAGATTACTGCAAAGAAAAGCTAAGCTTAATTTCAAATTCAATTACTGTCATTATTATAGTGACATGTACAGTGACCATGTGTATCATTACAAACTACAGTATGTTCATGAATATTCAAGTAACTTCAGGGACAAAAAGCTTCAGAACACACAAAACCACAGCTTCTGAAGTTTACCCTGGGATTGATTCCTGTCTTTCCTATGCGTTATTTCCCAGTGGTTTGTGAATTTCACTGAGAACATAAGCGTCTCCTGGGCACTCAAAGAACACAAAGCAAATGGATAAAAAGTCAAATCAAGTTACTATCCGTTGGCAATCTTTTGGATAAGAAACAGCTATGTATCTGAGAAACCAGATGTACCATTTCATAAAAGGTAAAACAAACCATTATATGCAGTGATTAGCAAAACTTTTGATAGAAGTTTATGTTATGAAACATATTTCCTGGCAGAGATGGTCGATGTCTTACATAGATTGAAACTGCAACAGCTGTTTGCATTTTGCTTAATACTGGGATTCTGGCCTGCAAATGATCTTCGCTGATTCAACAGCACTATCAGGTGATGTTACTACAGCCAGGTTTGGATTTAAAGGTCCCCTACTGACATTGAGAGGGGAGGCTTTTCTTTATTAGTCCAAGAAAGAACAGTGTGATACTAGTTTGATTTAAGAACAAATGTTTAAGAAAAAAAAATTCAGATAAGAATATTTTCTTCTTGTGAAATTTCCTTATACTTCCCAAAATCAAAATGATTAAAAAGTTTTAATGCTTACATTTAAAAAGAATATATTATTAAATTCTCACATTAGAAAAAATAATTTTTCATCAATTAACCACCCCTATAAATGTTTCTGGCTAACATATGTAGTCAATAATAATTCCACTGCATGAAGTGATGATGAATGTGGATGCTATGACTTACACATGACTGGTATAAAGAGCTAAAATAAGCTATTGCCTAGTCATGCATTTTCTCATTAGTACAGTCCCCAGGAAGCACCTCAAGACTGCACAATCCCTCTGCTTCTGGGTACTAGCAGACCCAGCACTGCATATAAACCTGTGTGTAGAATCTATTCACTTTGTCTGCCTCCTTGAGACTCTGTAGAATGAGAGGGATGCAGTTCTCTGCTCCCACTTCTCTGTCAAACACAAGGCAGTGTATCACTCACTGGGCTAAAGCCGCTCCAAGAATCGGGGACTAAATTTATACTATTCCACCAAACATTAAAATGCTCCCCTCAGACTGTGGAGTGCCAGTGAAACCATTCTGCATCTCTTACTGAAACTCAAAGCTGCAAGATTGTCCGTTGTCTCTATGCGCCTCCTTGAATAAGGTTTTGGCCACAGGGTCCACATAATGGTGGATCTACTGCCTTTATCCTATTTCACCTAAAGCAGGACTCCAGTCCCAGATGGCTCTTTGTGCAGTAGCAGAGAGAGAAGGAGAGCGCACGGAGTGTGCGGATACAGGTCACTGCTGCTCAATTTGCAGAAAATGTGTGGCCTCCCTGCATGACCTCCTTTGTATCTGAGACCCCTCCTGTGGACTGAAACTATGCTGATTCCCAGTCTTTAAAGTTTTCCAAAAGTCTTCTGTAGAATGCATATTTTTCCCTACTGCATACAGTGTTGCTGAATGGAATAGCAGTTTGAGAAAGAGAGAGAGAGAGAGAGAGAGAGAAGGTCACCCATTACAATTGCCTGGAACCTATTTGTTTGGGCAGTAATAAAATATAAACTTAAAAAATGAAAGACTTATAAGATAATACTGAAAATTGAGATGCTTTGGAGGAAACAGTTAAATACAGACTGGGTTTTGATTAAAGTGTAGCCAGTTACTTAGATTAATTTCTATGACTTAGTGCCTGACTTGTCTAATCAGAGTTATCCCCTCAGTTTTCAACAGTGCATGAAGGTTTAGTTGGACAGCTCCAATTAAACTGGCACTGGAAATTACATGGCTAAAATCAAATACTTACTCACCAGTTAGCAGAGATTGGCTTGCATGAAGGCAGATATAAACAGTTTGGCATGTATTTGTGAATATTTTATTAAAGCCAAAGAACGGTTCAGTTTATATTTCTTGCAATTATTGAAACGGAAACTAAGAACACGAACATGAACTAAACTTACATTGCACAGGGGGCATCATTTTGTAGTCTTAAAGTACATCTTGGAATGGAATTATTAGTTTATGAATACATGACAAGGAGTTAGGCACCCATCATTGCTTGTGATACACAGGCAGCAACCCTCTACTGGAGTCAGACAACTTAAGTGCCTAAGGTACTTCTTGCAAGAACAGCTTAGGTGCTAGCCTTTCTCCTCACAAAACAGATGGCTTCTCCTTTTATAACCTTTAACCCAGTGGATAGGATACTCCCCTGGGATGAGTGAGACTCCAGTTCAATTCCCCCATCTCTGCATGATGAGGAGAAAGGATCTGAACAGGGGTCTCATATGTCTCTGGTGAATGCTCTAACTGCTAGACTAAGGAATATTCTGATATGGGTCTTTCTCAGTCTCTCCTATGGAAACCTTCCCCCTTTGTAGTAAATAATTATATATTAACTAGGCCAGACACTAAGCAGATTGAATCTGTAGTCCAGTGTGTACAGCACTTACCTGAGAGGTGGAGAGCTCCGTTCAAATCCCGTCTCCTAATCAGGCAGAGAAGGGAATTGAACTAGGATCTCCCATATCCCAGGTGAACTTTAGCCCTAACCATTGGGGTTGAAGAGGGAAGTTCTCCTCCTCTTCCTCTTCCTCTCCCCCGACTCTGTCTGCTTGTGTGTGGAGTTAGGTGTGCTCAGAGTACACCTACTGAATCAGGCCCTGCAGCCAAGATAGGCAAACCCCCACCCCCAGCTTCACCTGGGTTTGAGGATCACGCTGGGGCTATGAGATAGGCATCTGAGTGCCTGCCTGAGGCAGCTGTATGCCTGACCAAAACCATAAATGTATTCACCCAGAGAACTTTTACAGTGAAAATGTAGGTGCTGAATGAGTTTAGACACCTACAGGATTAAGGGTGTTGTGAATCATAGTAGTGCATACATCCAAGATCTAGGTGCCTAAATCCATTTGTGATCTGGACCTAACTTCCTCCCAGCAATGACTGTAAAGTGCCATGTATTGCTATAGGACTGTAGAAACAATAAAAAGAAATAAACACATTGTGAACTACTTTAGTTTAGCTGTACAGCAGCCTCCAGCAGAGAGGGTTTTTTAGAATGAGAAAGACAGGTAAAACAATCAGATTTGGCATAAATATAAATGAGATTTGGCCTAATAAGCATAAGGAATTTGTGGCATCTCATATACTGCTGTGAGGTAGCTGTAATTAAATAATTGACATTGTAATGGAGGCTAACAGCAGAGAGAGCTCTGCATTCTGATCGTCAATGCAAAAGTCAGACCACAAAATATTAGTATGCTCAGAAAGTAAAAGACATGCATCTGCACTGGAAGCAGACCATATGGAGGGCTAAATATAAGATAAAACAATTCTGGGAATTCTCACGGATAGATTAAAATACTAATCACAGACAGTGAGAAGAGAGAGGTCAAAATGGTCAAAAACATACCACCCTGAAGAGCCAGGCCATTTATTAAATCTTAAAGGTAGCTACCATCCCGAGTATGTGAAAGATATCCTCAGTGCTTCATAGCAAAGAGTGAAGCTGAATGCAGGCTAAGTTGAACAAATATAACTTTATTTCACCCAGTCCACTGCTCTGTCCAGGTGGCTGAGTTACCTCCCATCTAATTGCAACTATTCCCAGTTCCCCTGGTGTCCCATCAATAATGACCCCAGCAGGGAATATGGGCCCTCTGACTCGTTTCACTTATGATATAGCTTCTCTATTTTACAAATATTTGAATATAAACATTAAAAATAAATAATTTGATGCCCATACCATCATCCTGCTTCCCTTCATCCAGAGGTTACTAAGCACATGGTCAAGTTGGAGCCTTGTCTTTACCACAGACTGAGCTGATTAACTGGTCTTGCAGATAATATGGTCTCCTCAACTAGTGCCCATACCAAGAGTGACTTCTCTCTGCTCCCGGTAAATTATCTTCAAATCTAGCAAATGATCTCTTTGTGGAGTCTCCTCCTTCCCTTGTGGGGTTGGCCTCTGTATGGCTCTTTGTCTCTCCATTTTGTGACAATCTCTGTAGGCTCTCTCCAGGTGTCATGTCTGCTGACTTGTAAGTGTCTCCTATTCCTCTGGATTACTTGTCCCTTCTATGTAGTCTGCCTCATAGAACCTGGGTGCCAGTGCACCCCACACAGCTCCTTTAGTCCACTTCTTCTGATGTCTCTTTAATGACTGGATACTTACAGGAGTGCCTGTCTCCAAAGCCAGAAGGTCCTTGGCTGACCTACCATACTCTAGTGCCCGATTTCTCTGATTGTTGGCCATCTCCTCTCAGTGATGTCTCCATCCTTTTGGCTGTCACAGGTCTCCCCCTTATTGGTACATAATTTAGTCCTCATCCCATCAGTGCCTGTGCTGGACTATTTTGGCATCCTTGTGATGAGGTATTCCTGTGTGCCAAAAATGCTAACCAGGGGTGTAAACCAGAAGAAACAGCCTTGGGTAACAGTCTCTTAGCAGTTTGCACACCTGATTCCACCTTACCATTACTCTATGGGAATGCTGGGGAGGACCTATGGTGACCAAGCTCCCAATTGCTTGCAAATTCCTTTAATTCTTTCAAGGTAAGATTTGGGTCCACTGTTGGTTAATATAGTGTCTGGAATGCCATCTCATGCAAGAATCACTGTCTTGTTTCTTGTATCAAGCAGGGCATTGACTTCCCAAATCTCTGAATAGTAAGTCCACTGTAATCAAGTGCTGCTTTCCATTCAAGGTAAATAAGTCTGTCCCTACCTTTTCCTATGGTCAGGTGGCAACTCATGTAATGAAGTCCCTTTCTACCGCTTATCACATGATCAGCAGATGTCACACGCTTCTATCAAGTAGCAGAGGTGTGTATTCATTCCTGGTGAGTAAACCCACTTTTGCGCTTAAAACAGCTGTCAATGCACAGGTGTGAGGCATGTATTTTTCGCAAAATATCCTTATGTAATGATGTGGGGCTCTCTGTTCTCAGACTATGAGTCCATCCTGCACATTAAGCTCATCTTTGATTTGAAAATATGGTTCACGCTCTTACCAGTGCTTGGCTTCTCCTTGTACTGCTCTCTTGACTGCTCACAGTTGGATATACTTTTCATTAAGCTCTTTGATTTCCACCAGCTTCATTATAAAAACTGGGTTACTGAATCCACTAACATGCAGCACTATGTCCTGATCCCCTACTCCCAGCTCTTTGATGATGACTATATATGCCCAGCTCAGGGTGTCAGCTAGCACCGGTAATCCTCCTGGACAATTCTACCTGGTAGCACTGAAGCTACATTAACATGTGCTGAAATCTTTCTGGAACTCTAAGAAAGGGACTTGTCATGATTGTCTCTAGGGCTGTATGGTCTGATTGCACTACTACTGGGTGGCCGTAGGTGTACTGATGGAATTACTCTACTCCAAATACTGCAGCCAGAAACTCTCTAGTTTGGTGTACCCCTCTTAAATCTCTGATAGGCCTCTGCTGGCATAAGCAACTGGCTACTGCCGCAAAAGAGCTATATTCAGTCTATTCTTCAATACACCACACTGGAGTGTCAGTGGCTCTCTTGATCAGTAGTACTGCAGGATGGGAATTCATTATCATTTGCTTCAGTGTGTCAAATATTTGCTGTTGGGAAGCTGCCCAGTCCCACTCAACATCCTGCCTTGTGAGCTGACATATGGGTTTTGCTACAGCAGCCAGGTGTGGCAGTAATTGAACAGAAATGTTTCATTCTTATGAAGTGCTGTACCCCTTTTCAACCACTGGAGCTGACATGTCACTGACTGCCTTAATCTTGTTGGGATCTGTTTTCAGTCCCTCTGCTGTGAGTAGATGTCTAACATACACCTTCTCATGGTGTTTGAGTTACATTTTTTCTGGGTTCAGTTATAAGCTCTTGTCCCTACATTGCTGTAGAAAAGCTTGTTATTTTCTGTCACGGTCACATTCAGTTTCTATATCATTGCTCCCTTCACCTCCAATGAGGTTATCATCTGCAATTATTTTTTTACCCCAGGCAGCTCTTCCAGCGCTTGAGTGAGTTTTCTCTGGAACGCCTTTGATGCTGGGCTTATGCCCATTGACATGTGTAGCCATCTGTAGCAACCAACTGGGGCTGCAAATGTTGTTGGCATGCTGGACCCTTTATCCAGACTTATGTGCCAAAGCCCATTCCCACATCACAAACTGTAAAGTTTGGAAAGTTTTTGGAAAGTTCTGGCAAGATGTCATCAATTGCGGGCAGTGGATAGTAGCATCCTTTCAATGCCCAGTTCAGTGGCTTTAGGTATATGCAGATGCATAATTTGCCTGAGGGCTTCTTTACCACCACCATATTGCTTACCCAGGTTATACCATACTCCAGCTCTGCAGACCTGAAAGCTCACTGTATACTGGACTGCATAGGACCGCCGTAATTCTCCTTCATGGTAAGCATACAAGTTCCACTGTGGGATCTACTTCCAGTCATAGCTTTCCTTTGAGGCACGTTACCTTTGACAACATTCGCATACATTTTTTAAATCGTCTCCACTGTCCACACACCTTCCCCTTTTGCTTCTTGCACTGCAGCTGTAAGATTCTAATGCTGCACTTTGATCAGCTCCATAGCTTGCCTGGCTGTATTCCCCAAGAAGGGTGTGTGGTGCTTACTATCTGCCACCCCAAATTTCAGTTGGTACCATCTGTTATTTTTTGGGGGTTAGTTATTTGAGGACACATTTTACAACGGGCTGCATTTTGTCTCTTTGTATATTATTAGATTGTGTCTGCTCTTTTTAATTGGTGTGTTCGACTCCCAATTCACCCTGAGTAATCACACTGCAGGAGGTCCCGCTATCCACTGGAAAGCACATAGAGCGTTTCCCTATTAACACTGCTGCACACAAGGAGGTTGGTATTATTCTTGCAGTAGTCCTGTCTTGAAAGCCTGAACCTGATATGCTCATGAACTCAAGGAGAGAGTCATGATGACATCACCATTGACTGACGTGCCATCACCCTCATGTACAAGTCTGACTAAATCTTTCTGGGACTTCCCTCTGCTCTTGCACACACTGCTGCAATGGTTCATCTTGCCACATTCCTTGCAATACTGTCAAAGTGCAGGGCATTTCTCCTTTACCTGCTCATGCTGCATCCCATGATAAAAGTATCTCAGTATGGATATGGAAACCTGGCCACCTGCTCTCCTGTGATGTTGACTCAGTCCATGCACTTCAGGGGCTGTTGTGTTTCCTATGACTTTCATCCTTTCTTCTGAGGTTTCTGCTGCAAATTTCATATCTAAGCATCTGTCAAATGTGAGATCACCTTCCTGAAGCAGCTGCTTCTGCAGATAGTGATCCCAAATACCATAGATTATCTTGTCTCTAATCAGGGAGTCTAAGGCCCCAAAACTGCATGTAGCAGCCAGCATGAATAAGGCAGTAACATAGGGGTCTATCTCCTCTCTTCTGGATTAGTTTCTAGTGAAAAGCCTGTGTCACTTGACAGTTCATTCTGCTTTGGTGATAAATATGCTCCAAGGACTGCTGTGAAGCTTGAGGCAGTGCTGAGCTTCAGAGTGGGGCTGAACTCTGCCTTGTTCTCCAAAAAGGTAAACTGACAGTTTTACTTTCCTGCTGCTGTTGTCCTGCTACATACTCATGTCTGCAAAGAGCCGAAACTCCTCCATCCACCAGATCCATTGCTGGTCTAGGCTAGTGTTTGCAAAATCCAAGACTCCTGGGGTCTTCATCCTGAAGTCCATGGCCCATGCTATCAGCTGCTGCATTGCAGAGAACTCACAACTCCAATGCTGCCACCACGTTTCAGTAACAAACAGTGGAGCTGAATGCAGGTGAAGCTGAACAAGTGAAACTTTATTAAACCCTATGCTCTGCTCTGTCCATGTGGCTGAATTGCTTTCAGCATAACTTTAACCATTCCTTGTTCCCCAGTGTCCTGTCAATAACATCCCCTGCAGGGAATAGGGCCCCTCTAACTCCAGTTGCCCTGATCATGATACACTCAGGAAGGGAGTCCTACAATGGCGAGAGGGGCCCTGAACAGGGAAGACTTTAGCCCCAAAATTATTTAGGCAAATCAACAAGATGGAGAGGAAAGGTAACATGGAAGATTTTAAATGCCATGAAGGACAGTGGAAGTCATTCAAGTACCTCAAGCCAAGACTATTAAGAGGTTTTACATATAGAATGAGCTTACTGGCAACTAGTTCAGATTGTGGTGGGCAGGCATTACCATTCTTTTGACACAATGGCTATATCAATGAAAATATAAATGGCAGAATTTTAATGACATAGAAAGGGCTGTGAATGTCTTATTTGTGGAACTTGAACATACTGGGTTATCCCAATATGTATAAAATAATGAATAATGGTGTAGGTTACACATGCCAATCCTATGCATACTATATCGCTCCATATTATAAAAAGTTATAAATGGGAATTTTCTATAAAATCTATGAATGAAATATTTGTGCTATGATAGCAAGCCCAATTAATTTGCGGGTACTACTGAGGATTTTTTGGTTTGTTTTTTATTTACATGTACGACTGAATGCCTTTCTATATTGGAATGCACAGGAAAGAACCTCTGTGTGATAAGGTAAAGGACTACGATATTAGTGTGTGCTCTGATTGTCTGTATTCTTTAAAATTCCTGTTGCTTAAGTCAAAGCTGTTCATGTCTATTGTCTCAGTGGATGGTGACGCACTTCAAGGACAAATGACATCTCAAGAATCACAGAGGTAGCCTAATTTTAGTTCACATGAAACTGAAGAGCTTGTGCAAATAATGACCAGGCACCGCTTCCTTATGCTTGGAGCTGGGCCACTGAAAAGGGATTTAATGAAGAAGTAAAGAGAACAGGACAGCAAGGTAGCCATGGAATACCTCAGTTGTTCTTGGGAGATTTCAAACACAAATTCTGGTATCTCTTAATTCCTAGGGGACTGTCAGAGACCGACTAAACAGAATCATCCTTATCTCTAATATGGACCACCATTAAATGGGTGGGATTTTCAGATGTGCGCATGGAACTTGCAGACTACTGAGTCCCACCCCAGAAGAGAACTTATTGGAATGTTAGGCAGGTTCTTACTCACTGTAGTGAGAAGAGATTGTATGTGCAGGGAGAAGACGGGTAGGGACTTCTTTGTAGGAGAGGAATTATAGATGTTAGAGGGGGTGCAATAGCCCTGCCCAAGACTTTCCTGATGGAGCTTGAATGAACTGAGTCCCTACCCATCTCCAAAAGATAATACAGACCCTGGTTTTAAAAAGTCAATAAACAGGGGGATTAAAAATGCTGTAGAACAGTGTTTCTAAAACTGGGGTCCGTGGACACCTAGGGGTTTGTGAGGATACCCCAGAGGGTCCGCTAGTCCCGTCGATCAACTCCTCCCACTCCCGCTCAGTGCCTCCTGCATGCGGGGGAACAGCTGCATGCAGGAGGGACTGGGAGGGAGGACGACAACCGGGGACAGGGCACACTCGGGGGAGGAGGCGGACTCACATCCAGGGCTGCCGGACCTACTGATCAATTCTTTCCCCTCCCTCCCATCACTTCCTCCATGCTGGGGAATGGGGTCAGGGCGTGCTCGGGGGAGGGGAGGAAAGCGGCCGGGCCTTGGGGGGAAGGGGTGGAGTGAGGGCAGGGCCTGGGGCAGAGCGTAGGGCTTGGGGGTCCACAAAAAATTTTAAATCAAAATGCAGGTCCTCAGATTGCTAACATTTGAGAACCACTGCTGTAGAATATAATGCTGTCTGCAAAAAAGGAGGAGAGCACTGAGTGGCTCCATTGCCTGGAATACGTACATATACTTTAAAAAGTGAATGTCTCGCAGAAAGAGCTACAGTTCTGCTCATTCAGCTGACTGAATATGTGGTATTTATCACAGAAATTTTGCCTTGCAATATATCACCCAAGAGAGAATCTATTATTTGTGATACTATATAGTTAATGTTAAGAACCACTCCAAATTTCTATAATACTTAGGCTTTCATCTTCAAAGTGCTATAAAAATAGCTGGAAAACTCATAGGAGGTAAAAAAGCATTTTCTCCATTTAACAGATGTGGAAACTGAGATAGAAAAGTTAACTGACTTGCCTCAAACCAAAGAAGAAACAGATATCTGAAATGGGATTGGAACTCTGGTTTCCCAAGATCCTTGTCCTGTATTAATGCATTATACTAAGTGTCATGAAAATATATCCAATATATATTGTGTAATGTTATAATTAGGAAGGGACCAGTTTCAAACATAGAATGCAAATTACACCAGGAACACATATTATGTTCTGTTAAGATTTCTACTGTGTATTTACGCCAATTAATTTGTATTTAAGTCAATACACATATTAGTTAACCAATGAAAGGAGAATTAGTTTTATAATAAATGGAAGATGGAAATTCTATAATCTGTAGACTTTTGGAGTCTTACTATAGTCCAGTACTGACATAAGATTGTACTTTTAAAAGATCTGGGAACAGAACTACCTATTTAGATTTTAAATCAAAAGGTGCTATTATAAAATTCTTAAAGTACTGCTTCAGGACAACAAAATATAAATAAAATTACTGTGTATGATTGACATACATGAACACATACTTGGCACTGCAGACTGTTCTAAGAGTTACAAATAAAGAAGTGAAAGAAGATCTTCAGTGGCAAGTGCTCTCCATGTAGTCTACAAGAATATTGATGGTTACTAAGGGTTTTCTGACTGGAATAAAAAATGTCAGTGCAGAGTAATATTTTTTACTAGGTACTGTAATGCTCACCACACATCAAAACTGTACAAATAAGGCTATAATTCCATCAAGGGAAGTTGATTAACCACTCCAGCTTCTGGTGGCTTATCATGTGAATCGTGTGATTGAACTACAGCCTAATGACGTACACTTGGGTTATATTATTCCTTAAATTAGTCTGATTTTCAGAGATGTACCATTCATTTGCAAAGGGATTCATCTCTCTGGAAAATATGCTTTTGTGCCCTCTAGTGTTCAAAATCATGAAGACCATTTAGTATACAAATTCACACTGAGTGGTTACTTCTAAAATACGAAATAGTTAACTGAATTCCTAATTTCTTTCTTTATTTTTAACAGAAATCATGAGGTTTCCCCACCTACTGGACATGGGAAGAAGGGCAAAAGGAAGATTTTGCCCCCTCTACTTTTCCCCTCCATTTCCCTAACATCAAGCTTTGAATTAGAGAAAGGCCTCTTATTACATCTGGCATCTTAAAATAATTCAGAGTGTTCACTTGCCAGCACCTTTGGTAAATGGCATCACAAGTATCTACCAAGGCAGAATTTCTTTTGGAATATCCAGTTTTACTAATTCTGGTCTGGGATTTTTATAAGAATAATCCACCAGGATAGTCAAGCATTTTCTGCCCCCCTTACAAAACATAATTTCAAAGGCAGATTCCATTCCCATAGCCTTGGATCCCAACAAACTTTCTGAAACCAGTTTTTAAGATGATTGGAAAATGCACTGTAAAACAACTACCTTGATTGTTTAGAGAAGCTTCTGAGCATCATTCCAAATAGCCATTTAATACAAACTCCTGCAGTCCTTTCTAACTTCTTGTACATACATTGAGTGTTCTTTTGTATTTATTTTTCTCTGTAGATGAGGCAAATAGATATGCTCGCTAAAAGATGTACTGCTTCTAGGCTACTCAGTACTAACAATATCTGAAACGCAGAGCTTTTTTCAGCCATTTCCCCCCAGATTATACTGAACTGAGACTTACATGTACTATATATATTGAGCAGGACAGATTTCGTATGTAACACCCAAGGAACTTGTTCCTTGTTCAGACAGGGGAAAATACTACATGATTGCACATTATTATGGTCTGACAATGAACTCAAACAAATGCTTCTCATTGATCAAATTTTAAGAAAAAAATTAAAACATTTTCACATAAATCATCAGTATGCTTCACAGGAATCATTACTATTGTTGGTTTTTATCGTATAACAAATTTATTTTTTACCATGCTACAGAAGAGGATGAATTTGTGCACAAAGTGATTAATATCATACAGTCTACCCTTATGTGACTATACAATGTAACTGCCTTAATATTTACCCAATATTATAATATACAATAGGAACACAGGCCTAGAGAAGACAATATATATTAAGACGGACAATGCCAAAAATATATTGATGCTGTATTACTCATTTTTAAAAAACTGATTCAAAGTCATCTTTAATTTACAAAAATATAAGATTCAAAAACAATTTAAAGAAAATACATGTCATACCTGTCTTCTGTTAAAATGGGATAAATAGGTTTTGAACTTACCTGAAAAAAAAAGAAATATTGATTAAAATCATTTGCTATGTATTTTATCCAGAATGTTTAACAGCTTATTCTTCAGTAATATGAACTAAAACCATCTTTTTGTATATACTTTACAGTCAGGCTATTGTGGAAAGAGCAACATACAACTTTTGTTCTCTGATAAGATAGTATTACAGTAAATTCATTATTATAGGAAACTTTAAAACAAAATAAATGATTAAACCAAATTCACTGCTGGGTTATGCGCCCAAATGCATAGAAATGGAATGTTGTTTACCATAAGCTCAGATTGTGATGTACACTTCCTGAATCATACCATTCATTTGAATGCAAACATGCAGCTTTCACTGAAGTTAGTAAACACCCCATGTACACTTCTGCCGGTAGCACATGTATAAATAAAATCATTTTTTAATCTTCAATACATCAAATGTTCCCTGTATGTATCTGGATCCAGCCATGTACACAATAATTGGTACGTTTGCACCAGTGTAGTACATATAGTTCCAAGTTATTGCAGATGTATGTTTTACACCAATATTGGTACAGTAGTTTGAGCTAAGTAACATGTTTGCAGACATAGTAAATACCCTATCATAAGGCCCCTTCATAGAATATATCGGAATAGTCTAATATATTCATTCTATTTATTTTTATTTAGGAGGGAGTATTGTCTACATGTACAGTGAGAATGTTGTCTACAATGTTACAATGCAGCTCAGCAGTAAAAGCCTCTATTTCCCAGTTTATCACTAACTCACTGTCTGACTTTGAGGCAGCTCATTCTCTTTGCCTCAGCAGATTTATCTGTAAAATGGATATGATATATACTTACTGTACCTCATAATGGAATTGTGAACTTTGATTTTGTGCGTGTAAAGTGTTTGAAATCCTAGAATGAATGAGGCCATGTAGAACGTTTAATAAAGAATATTATATTCAACAAAACTGACAGTTTTTTTTCCAGGGTTCAAATAGTAATACTTTGGATAGAATATTGCACAAATTATATCTTTTTCCAAGCCTCTAATTTTTCCAATTTTAATGAATTAATAGTTCTTAAATAATACTAAGCTTAAATGTCCCATAATATATCTGAGAAAAAGAGCAGCACTGCATGCAAGATGAACCATGGTTTTACTAGAAACTAGCGGGCTACTCAATAAAAATTGTGCTGCATAATTTTCAGTATACATAGAACTATGGCAGGGTTGTCAAGACACTGATCTACTTATGAAACCCAAATGAACTTCTCAGATTATTCTTTTTTAGCAAAGTACATTTTTAGCCCTCATAGTTGCCAAAATCACCTTCCAAACATGAAGTAGTTGTAAACCAATGCAATGTTGTCTTCCTTAGACTTCAGACAGTCTGAAATACTAACTCAGGTCTAAACTACCCTGCCCCCATTAATGTTATTGGGATGCAGGGCCGGGTCCAGGCACCAGCTAAGGAAGCAGGTGCTTGGGGTGGCCAATACAAAAGGGCAGCACTCCATCTGCTATTGGGGCAGCACGTCTGGGTCTTCAGTGGGAATTCGGCAGTGGGTCCCTCAGTCCCTCTCTTCCTCTTTGAGCTGCCACCAAAGTGGAAGATAGGAAATGAAGGACCCGCCGCAGAACTGCCGCCTAAGAATGGAGCGGCGCGATTGAGCTGCCACCGATAGGCTTTTTGTTTTTCCCCGCCACTTGGGGCAGCAGAAATCATGAAGCCAGCCTTCTTGGGATGCCCACTGTAAAGTCAAATGATGACACTTAAATGGCAACATTAATATTTCATTGCTTAGCTTTTTATCTGATAGGGAAGCTGAATGGGGAAGGATGTGGGAACAGGGAGCTCCTGCAGGGAAGAAAATGTAGAGGATGTAACAGGTCAGACACACAAAAGACACAGCAGAGAAAGAGAAGAGGAAGGAAGAGAATCAAAGGACAGAGACAGCTCTTTTCTTTTCTTTTCCTTCTCCTAAAGATGACCATATTTCTCCAATGATTGATAATGAATGAGACAATAAATCACTGAACAAAAATAAATGATAACGAGTTAAAAATATTACATAAACCCTATAGCTAAAGTTTTAAAGGTGCCTAAGGTCCAGATAGGGTGACCAGGCAGCAAGTGTGAAAAATTGGGATGGGGGTGGGAGGTAATAGGAGTTTATATAAGAAAAAGACCCATAAATCAGGACTGTCCCTATAAAATCGGGACAACTGGTCACCCTAGGTCCAGCTCCTCAAAGGTATTAAGGTGCTTAACTTCCATTGATTTCAATGGGAGTTAGGCACCTAAAATATTTGAGGATCTTTGCCTAAGTTTCATCATCAAAAATGACAATCGAGCAAACCTGCCGCTGAACTCAGTGAGGGTTCCACTGTGTGCACTTGGTGTTAAACCAGTTACAGGAGTTTCATATTAGAGATGACTCCAAGCTGCAAAGTTGGATTCAGGAGTGCTGAGAACCAGGGTTCTAGTGAGGCTAAACATCATCATACCAACAAGCACCAGCTGTGATACTTGTATCTGAATTCCCCCTCAACATTCAAATTTGCTCAGAACCATAAGGTTTGTTTGGACCCATCTCTAATTTATGACTCACATACCAATGACCCATATCATTCACATCTAGCAAGGATTACACAAGGTTTTATTTATAAATTAAATTAAGTTCTTAATTACAGTCCTTACACTCCAGATCAATATACTTTTGTTGGTACTACCAATTAGAGTATCATTTTTCCTATTTAATTGTTTTAAAAAATTATGACATGTTTAATTAAGAAACAGGACTCAAATTCTCCAATAGCTATTTCATGGCATAAAAATTAGCTCTACATGCTGTACCTCAGCAGTACTTTATTTACTTAAGTGTATGCTGTGTAACAGAGAGTAAATTTGTCCATGAGATGTTTCTGCCTATATACCACCTGCCTTCCTAAATGTAAAAGGTGAATGTGTAGTCTATGCTTAATGCTCCACAAACCCTGTATCCTCAAAGGCATTAAATTATTTCATCAAACATGTCTGGTTCTTTTAAAATATTCCAAACTTGAAGTCTGAACTGGGAGAATTTTAGTCTTCTCCTCCTCCTCTTTAAATTTTAATTCAAAGTATTCCAAATGAGAAATTTTAGACAGCACAGAAATAGCCTGTTCACTCAAAAGTAGGCCCTTCCTATTAGCCTGTTGTTCAAAAATGAATCTGAACTGAATGTAGGAGAAAGGGAGAGGGAGACAGAGAGAGACCAGAAATCGGCTACATTAGGAAAAAAGGGTCTCAAAATGACAGGTTTCAGAGTAGCAGCTGTGTTAGTCTGTATCAGCAAAAAGAACAGGAGTACTTGTGGCACCTTAGAGACTAACAAATTTATTTCAGCATGTGTCATGTAGTTCTTGTTCTCTTACTAAGGATCAGGAATGACTGGTTAAAACCAACAAGAGATAAGAGAATCAAAGCTCTAGGGCAAATGTGAAAAAGGCTAATATTCTGGGATGTATTAACAGGACTGTTGTATGTAAGACATGGGAGGCAAGTGTCCCGCTCTACTTGGCACAGCTGAGGCCTCAGCTGTTGTACTTTATAGGAAAGATGTGGACAAAGTGGAGAGAGGCCAGAGGAGAGCAACAAACTGAAGAGTTTAGAAAACCTGACCTATGAGGAAAGGTTGGAAAAAATTGCCATGTTCAGTCTTGAGAAACGAATACTGAGGTGGGACATAACAAACTTCAAATATTTTACAGGCTGTTATAAAAAGGACAATGATCAGTTATTCTCCATGTCCTGCATACAGTGGATAAGAAGTAGACCTCTACCCCGATATAACACTGTCCTCGGGAGCCAAAAAATCTTACCGCGTTATAGGTGAAACCACGTTATATTGAACTTGCTTTGATCTGCCAGAGTGCGCAGCCCTGCCCCCTTCCCCCGCAGTGCTGCTTTACCATGTTATATCCGAATATGTGTTATATTGGGTTGTGTTATATCGGGGTAGAGGTGTAATGGGCTTAATCTGCAGCAAGAGAGATTTAAGTTAGATATTGGGGGAAACTTTCTAGTTATCAGGGCAATTAAGTTTCCAAGGGAGGTTGTGGAATCCCCATCACTGCAGGTTTTTAAGAACTGGTTGGACAAATATTTGCCAGGGATTGTCCAGGTTTATTTGGTACTGCATCAGCACAGGAGCCTGGACTGAATGAATTCTTGAGTCTCTTCCAGTCCTATATTCTATGATTCTGTGGTTCACTTTCAGAGTACAGAATCCCATGCAAGGATGAGGTATTTCGAAGGTGAGAGGGGAGAAATATATTTGGGAAAGACAGGCTTTCAAAGTTGTATGTTTGTGCCAGCATCTACTAAAGCATAGGTTTGCACAACCAAACTGGTTTTAATGGGCTTCCCTGATGTCTGAAAAAATGCAACCACTCTCTTTTGGCAGCTACCAATGCCCTCAAATCCCCACTGTTCAAGAATTCTTTTTCTAGCAGATAAATGTCAACATATATCATAAAGGGCGGCACAGTGGTCTCCCTGTAGGACACCCTGCAGTAGCCACAAATATGTAGCATTATGCAGCTTGCCCATCTAAATCCAATCTTATTGGCATTTATGCTGCAGTAAAAGAAATTGGCACGCTAACATGCAAAAGAGGGCAAAATGCCATCTCAGCAGGTTGCCATACGCATGAATGGTTGAGAGATGCCTAGTTTATCATTGTCTTTGTAAAGGGCAAGATTCTGAGCCAAGAATGTTGCAATGTTTGCCAGCCCTGCTCTCTCTCACTTACGGTTAAAGGGACACACCAAGTAAGTTCTGAGTATAGCTGGTTGGAAACCAGAATTTTCTTTCCACAGGAAATTCTAGTACTTTGATTTTTTTTTATTCCAAATCAGAATGAAAAGCCAAAATTTCCCACAAAATGAAAATTCCAAACAATTTCAATTTACAACTGTTGAAGCATTTCATTTCAATACTGTCAAATTGTTTCATTTTGAGAAGGTAAAAACGATTCTTTTTTATGTCAAAACTTCATAATAGAGTATAAAATATTAAATATAGAGATATTAATATCTGAATACAATATAGACATTGAAACAAAATAAATCAGAATGATAAAACTGAAATCAAACATTTCAAATTTATTGAAAGTCAAATGATTGAGTTTGTCTTTTTCCAGTTGAAAATACTGAAAGATAAATTTCCACAAAATGCATTTTCTGAGCGAAAACTGTTTTGTCAAAAAAAAACAACCCACCCATCTTTAGTTTTGAGTTCAAACAATTTGAAAACAAAATAACTTTCACAACTGTATAAAGTGAAGTTTTGATTTTGTTGAGTCAGTAGATGAAAATAAAATCAGAGCAGTTTCCACTCCCTGACATCACCACTATTATTTAACATTTACTTAGAAGACACTGCACTGGGATTTAGAAAATCTGTACTTATTGTCCAGTTCTGCCAGACACTTTGTGTGTGACTTTGAGGAAGTTACTGAGACCCTGATCCAATCGAATGGGTATTGATAGCTGGTTGGTTTATTTGCGAGGAGGAGGAGGAGGAGGAGACCTTAACATCTCTTTCCCTCCACAAAAAAAATGGGCATTACATTTAGAAATAAAAGAAACACTGAGTTTGAACAAAAGCTTGTTTCTCTTACTTTATCAAAAGTGGACAATTTAAGGCTATGTCTACACTACAGACCTTACGGCGGCAAACTTGTACCGCTGCAGCTGTGCCCTGTAAGGTCTTCTGTGTAGCCACTCTATGGGCGTGGGAGAGAGCTCTCTTGCTGGCATAATTAAGACATGTCCAATGAGCTGCAGGACTGCTGCCCACACCAGCACTTTTGTCAGTCGGGGGGTCTTTTCAGGCAACCCCACTCTTAAACCTTTACTTTAAAAAATATGAATAAAAAAATGACCTGCACATCTGCAAAAGTTCCAAATGATCTTCATCTGGGCTTCTTTAAATGAATTAACTTCTTGACATCTGTAAACTGTAAATCATCAGTTTCGTCCTTGTCTATATGTATACCAGTTGAGCCATGATTGTTCCATTGTGGATCAAAGCCACTTTTTAATACAATGTAGAACAGCGAAACTAAGCTCACTTACAGCACTGGTTGCAGGTACCAGTGAAATAATTTTTATCAACCACTTTTGCAAGAAGCTAATGTTCACTTTGGCCCAGTGACCTGAGATATTTCTGAACTAACTTCAACAATCTTTCTTTAAGATGACAGCTGAAGATGAAATGAATAATCAGTTGATCATGGTTGAAATCAGAAGCATATACTTGAAACACATCTTACAGAACAATGTAAGAAAGGTCACACTGGGTCAGACCAATTGTCCATCTAGCCTAGCCTCCTGTCTTCTGACAGTGGCCAATGCCAGATGCTTCAGAGGGAATGAACAGAACAGGCAATCACTGAGCAATCCATCCTCTGTCATCCATTATCAGCTTCTGTCAAACAGAGGCTAGCAACACTCAGAGCATGGGGTTGCATCCCTGACCATCTTGGCTAATAGATATTGATGGACCTACACTCCATGAATTTATCTAGGTCTGTTTTTAACCCTGTCATAGTTTTATCCTTCATAACATTTCCTGGCAATGAGTTCCACAGGCTGCTCATGCAATGTGTTAAGAAGTACTTCCTTTTGCTTGTTTTAAACCTGCTGCCTATTAATTTAATTGGGTGAACCCTGGTTCCAGTGTTATGTGAAGGGGTAAATAACACCTCCTTATTCACCTTTTCTACACCATTCATGATTTTATAGACTTTTATCATAATGCCTCAATCTTTTTTCCAAGGTGAAAAGTCCTAGTCTTTTTAATTTCTCCTAACACAGAAGCTATTCCATACTCCTAATCATTTCTGTTGCCCTTCTGCATACCTTTTCCAATTCTAACTTATCTTATTTGAGATGGGTTGATCAGAACTGCAGAATCTTGAACTTGTATTTCTGTTACAATTGGAGTTATGAGGGTTTCAAGTTTTTGAATAATTTTGTAGCCTCTCTGTTTGAAGTTGGATTGAATACTGGACATTGTAAACTCAATTACTTTGAAGTAGATGTACTTATACCATTTCTGTGCTGAATTTGGGTAGCTGGGCTCAACTTTCTCTATCTGCATTTTCTTGGGAACCTTTTTCTTCCATGGAAGCTCAGGGATTCTGACTATCTCCAATTTAAAACTTCTTCTGGTGGATTAACTCCCAGAATAAATTATAGCTTTCCATCTGATTACAGAGATTGAAGTGAATGAAAAGTCATTTTCAGGATGTTGGCCATTTGTTCCTGAAAAATCGGACACTTGCAGACTTTTTGACCTAGTTCAATACCAAAGAGGAAGTTAAACTTTTCCCTTTGACCTGTTATGGGAATGAAGATCACAGAGTAAAAATCAGTGAACCAGAAGGGAATATCAAGAAGAGAATCCCCGACAACACCCACTGTTCCTCAAAGGCATCCAAGGAGCCTGTGGACACTGCCCAGAGGAACTCTGCTTGGACATATGATTAAACCATGGACTGGAAATATACCACACAGTCCCAAAGCATCCCCCATCTAACTTACCCCTCCTTGCCCGGTGCATGGCCATCTTGGCCAGTTCCAGGAAGTATCAGGATTTGTGAGCCGCAGATGGGGTGCGGTGCCAAGATCAGGAGGTGTGGGGAAAAGTGCAGCCAGAGCCGCAGTAAGAGGTTCTGAAGGAACTGGAAGAGGAGCGACCCTGATGTACTCGACATAGATGTGTGCCATGGTCTCCCTCTCACCACAAAAGAAGCAGGTGTTGGGGGGGGATTAGTGAACTGTGCCAGGTACATGTCTGTGCTCACGGCCCCATAAGAAGCCACCATCTGATATTCCTGGCAGGCTGTAGAACCAATCACCAGCTGAGATCCCTGGAGGGTTGTGGAACAGGCAGGCCCATCAGGATTCATTGTCCTCCTTAGTATCAGGGTCGGACATGAGGGAGAAGAGGTGAATAGTATGAAGCATGAATGTATACAGATGTTTCCTCAGCGCAATTCAGAGGTGGAACAGCTGATGGTATTCGGCCAACTTAGATTTTGTTTTGGGGGTGGCCGGGGAAGCTCACAGGGCAGGGGCCCAATGACAAAGTTCAGAGGGCCAAGAGTGGCTGAGGAGTACCCTCCTCCAGGATCTGCTCAATGAAAGCAAGAGAAGCACCTTCTTTGGATGTTGTGTAGTGAATGAGGCAGGGGACTGGAGAAAGAAAAAGGATGGTCTCTGGATTGGGAAGCTGAATGCAACTCTGGAGAACTGGATTCTATCCCTGCCTCTGCCACAGAGTTCCTATGTGATTCTAAGGAAGTTACTTAAAACAAACTTTTCACGTGGTCACTAATCGTGTTCTCCTCATTTTCTGGGTGCAGGTCTTGAGACCCTGGGTCTGATTTGCAGAAATGCTGAACACTTATAGCTGCAATTCAAGTCAATGGAAACTATGCTTTGAACATATTAATGTCCATAACCTTATAACTACTATCAATTTCCTTGTAATTTTAAAGCTACAAGATGTTTCATTCTGCATTAAATAGCTGCACATGCATTAGCAATATTCCATGTTTCTGATAAGTACTTATGGATAAACCTACTATACACTGTGCACCTGGCACAGTGTTGTTTTGAATACTGATGACTTGTACATCTTTCAGCTAATGTTCTTCAGTAGCCAAAGCATGAACCACTCATTATGGCCAATGAACATAAACAGCTGAAACTTTATATTTGAATTGCCTATGTACAATCCCATCGGGGGAGAGGGGGCGAGTGCATTTTTATAAACAATGGGGAAAATCTAATTTTTCCTCAACTTGTAACTCAAACAGCTAAAGGGGTTTTGCTCAACCTTTCAAAAAATAAAATAAAACAAAAGCTCAGAATGAAAGAGAACAAGCATGGAAATTTACATTCCCAACAGTGAAATTTCTGGAAAGTTATGAATGTGAGAAACAAGTAGTTTTAATTGACTGTGTTTTGCAACCTTAACCATAGTAGTAACCAGTGATGGTCACTATAGTACATGGATACAAAATCCACATGTAGACACAGACTGGGTAAACATGACATCAAAAGTCTCCATTCATGAAGGTTATAGTGAATTCTGTGACACCTAGCCAGCCTCACCTAACTACCAACCTTTTTACATCACATCCAACAATTACACACTGGTGTCACAAACTTAATCACAAGACTCAGTGTTTGAAGTAGAACTCTGCTTATTCTGAGAACCCAAACCTTTTTCTTTAGGAGCTTCTTGCAGCTAGAAACCAGTGCACAGCTACAAGCCAGCCTCTTCTTGCAGCAGCAGGATACTCTCTGGAGGTGATACTGGAACTGGGAGTGCTGCCGCACCCCTTGGCTTGAAGTAGTAATAACCACCACCAAATACACGGTTTCCATAGTTTCCATGATCAGCATCCTTACTATAAAAATTCTTCCAGCAACCCCACTCTCAGCACACTCTAGCCTCTGCAAGAGCTCACTAACAATGTCTCCATCATATTCTTAATTGGGCAGTTCCTATTAATCTTATTTACACCACTAATAACAAAAACAACAAATCCAATCATAAACAAACATTCAAGATTATTGTTAAATATAAATAATATGAACCTATTTCTATTATCTGTTCCATCTATTCCAGGGACCTGACAGTCTTCCTGGTTAAAGTAAATGTTGTCGTCTCAATGCTGAACAACTACTATATTAAATGTATTTCTATTTTTTCCCTAAAACACAGCCTAGCTTGATGACTGGCCATAACCACCATTCTGTAGACTTGTAAAAACTGACTGTCTCAAAAGATCATATGTCAGTGTCTCTGTTGGACTTCGTATTCTGATTGTCTTTGAGGTTTTCCTGTATGTGGTGGTAGCACCTCTTGCACTGACAAACATTTCCTGATTACTCTGGCTGAGTTATGTCTACTTCCAAATGTTCTGAAACTGAGTCGTCAGCATGGAGCTCAAGGCCAGATGGTCTCAGTCCCTCTGAAGACGGCTGTGTGTTGCTGGAACTGGTAATGAACTCTCTTGCTTCAGGATTCAGTGATGTCCTTGTTTCTCTGTGTAGAACGTTTTGTATCATATCAATATGACTGTCAGTTGGGTCAACTGATGAAACAGGTACAATTCCAAAATCCAACTCTTTTGAGCTTTCAGAGTCCTCCATAACATTTTATGGTTCCTGCAGTCTTTTCTGCAAAGACACTTCCTTTACTTTGGAAACAAATTTTCCCCTTGGATGGCTCTTGACTTTGCTGTTTGGATATAATACAGTATGCGATCATCATGCTGAAGATCACATTTATGTCATAGTATTCTTCCCATCCAGTAATTGCACAAAAAATCATTCTGAAATCAGTCAGGCAAATAAGGTAGCTTTGAGAGTCTCCCATACAAAAGCAAGACGACTGGGAAACCTGTCACTTCACTAACTGCAATTATAGACATGAACCATACTCTTTAAATACTCCTTCCCATTTGGTTCCTTGTTGTCCTCCAGAGTTCTGAGCATCAAGGGTTCAGATAAACATTAAACTGGATTTTCTTGGGGATGGTATGGAGTTGTTGTCAAATTTTTGGATACCTGTGTATTCTGAAACTTTTTAAATCTCAAATTCTACAATTCTTTTATTTTGTCATGATATACCTTTTAAGGAAATCCAAACTAAAATGTGAAGTCACTAATGATTTTCTCAGCAGCAGTTTTATCAGACTTATTCATTGTAGGATAAGTTCAGGCAAATTTCATAAAATTATCCGTGATCCCCGGGATAGACGCATACCCTCCTTTGCCTTCATTTGAAAGGAGGAATCGGGGCAAATAATTTAAAATGCTGCTGTGGAAAGAACATTTTGCACAGGTGCTCTGCTAGGTATATTTGGCCTTTTCTTCTTCACACGTTTACAAACTCTTGTGATATGATGTTATATATCCTGATGGATCTTTTACTATTCAGTCTGTTCCCATTTCTTCATACCACTATTTATACATTAGTTCCCTATTTTACATTTGCAGTACAAGTTGGGTCCTACAGGTTGTCTTGCATCTCAAAATAGTATTGAAGTCAACATGAAGTTGGGTCCACTTGTATAGAAACTGTCAAACTACATAGGCATGCTTTTTTCTTTCCTTCAGACTCAATTTGATGTAGCTTTTCTTTAGCTCTGTAATTCTTCCAATTGCAGAATCACTTGCTTAAGATGTTTTTAGCTCATCAGGACACATTTGTCCCCTACTGGGTTCAATACATTGTATTAATTTGCTTGCAGAGTAGACAGATTTGCTATAATTGCCAAAATTCATTCCAAATAACCCTCATTTGGGGTTTTCACTATTTGAACATTTGCTGAAATGCTCTCTGGATAACACTGTTATGTGCTTTTTCTCATGTGCATTTCCATATTTAAAGATCTTCTGGATAAATAGTTGGCATCAGCATTCCCTTTTTCAGGATGGCATTTTATGGTGAAGTTGAAATCTGAAGCCCCAAAACCCAGCTCTGACTAGAAGCATTTAGTATAGCTGACATCATCATATGCATTAGTGGTAATTATCAATATACACTGTGAATGAAGGTGCATAGAAGAGGTATTAGTTGAATCTTTTTATTATAGACCACTTCAGAGCTAGAAATATCAGTTTTCCATAATGTAAGTTATAGTTCTTCTCTGCAGGGTTCTGGATCCATAGGCCATCACCAGGAATTTTCCATCTTGATTCTATTACAAGACAGCTCCTAGACCTTCATCAGAGGCAACAGTATGCAAAGTGAATTTCCAGTACCTGAGTAAGCCATGATTGGAGGATTGGATACAGCGTGAATCAATTGTTTTAAAATTCTTTGATGTAGTTCTGTACATACCTCTGGTTGATTGACTTGGGGGAGTGGAGATCTTTTTCTTTTTGAAGGCTGGCTCTTCGGAATTGGAAAGGAAATTACACAATTGTTTTGCCACCCTCAGAAATCACTTATAAATTTCTTGTGCTATCTAGTAAACCAAACCAATTTTTGTATTTCTTTCACTGTACGAGCTTTTAAAGCTTGTATAGCAGCTGTGTCTTTTGGGTCCATTTTTATAACCCTCAGCTGACACCATCCTTCCAGAATAATCCTGCTCCTTGATACCACATTTCTGTTCACTTTTGAGAACTTTTATAGCATCTTCCACATGATCCCTGAAAACTTTATTGTAGACTAGGCACATAACTGAGTTAGGGTACACATGCTTCACCTCTCAGGTCTTCTAGGCATACTTCCATGAAGCACTGGAATGCCAAGGAGACATTAGGTAGTCCAAAATGAATGTGTTCACAGTCCTATATCCCCAGAGTATGATTAAGGCTGTGAGTTTGTCACAGAGGTCATGGAAATCACAGATTCCGTGACTTTCCGTGACCTCCGTGACTTCTGCAGCAGCTGGTGCACCTGCCTCAGGGGCAGCTCAGGCAGCCCCTGCACCAGTTGTACTGGCCATTGCTGGGGCAGTCTTGGGCCACCCCTACCCACACCAGCAGAGTTTGGATGTGGGAGGGGGTAGGGACACAGGATAGTGTGAGGCGGGCTCTGGGCAGTGCTTATCTGGGAGGCTAGAGGGGACATCTCCTTCGCTCAGCTGACTCTACCTGCAAGCACCCAGGGCCGGTGCAACCATTTAGGCGAACTAGGCGGTTGCCTAGGGCGCCAAGATTTGGGGGCGCCAAAAAGTGGCGCCCCCAAAAAAATTTTTAAATGGTTGCAGCCGCTGCTGCTGGAGGGGCTGAGCTGCCGGCGGCAGCAGCGCCCTGCCGTGGCAGCCCTAGGTGTCCCCCGGTCAGGGTGCCGGGTCAGCGCGCGCTGAGTTGTGTCTGCCGCTGAAGCCCGGCAGCTCAGGGTGCCCCCCCCCGCCCCGGGGTCAGCCGCCCGCCACCACCCGCAGCCCAGGGCGCCCCCCACCCCGGGTCAGGGCCGCCGCCGCAGCGCCGGCACGGCACGCCCAGGGCGCCCCCCGCCCCTGGGGTCAGCCAGCTGCCGCCGACGACCGGCAGCCCAGGGCGCCCCCACCCCGGGTCAGGGAGTCGCCGCCGCAGCCCCAGCAGGCCAGGCCCCCCTCTCCCGGGTCAGGGAGCCACGCCATGCCCGCAGCCCAGGACCCTCTTCACCGGGGTCAGGGAGCCGCGGCTCCGGTGGACCTGCCGCAGGCATGCCTGAGGCAGGTCCACTGGAGCTGCAAGACCCGCGCACGGGGCGGCAAAATGTCCCAGCGCCTAGGGCGCCAGAAACCCTAGCGCCGGTCCTGCAGGCACCACCCCCGCAGCTCCCAGTGGCCACAGAGGTCCCGGGCCACGCACCACCGTCCACGCCCCCCAGCAGCAACAGGGATCCCGGGCTGCCCGCACGCCCTAGCACCAGCAGGGGGCCCCTCCCACGTTTTAGTCACGGGTATTTTTAGTAAAAGTCAAGGACAGGTCATGGGCCATAAATTTTTATTTACTGCCCATGACTTTTACTAAAAATATCTGTGACTAAAATGTAGCCTTAAGTATAATTAATGCTGTGTGAACACTTTCTTCACTTATAATGTGATGATGAGCTTTCCTTTGATCAAGGACAGAGAATCATGTATTTCCACCTAAGCTATCAAGGATATCTTGAATTCTGAGTATAGGATCTCTGACAGAAACAGTGTATTTGGTTAATTATCAGTAGTCTATGTATAGTCATAATGTGTCATCTTTTTTTCTATCATATACCACAGGTGAGGAATATAATGATATTATCATTTGCATCCACATTCTGGCCAGATCTTTTATGCAATCTTCACCTCATTACAGAATGGTTGGGGAATAGCATTATACATTTTCTGGACAAGAGCCTTGTCAAACAATTTAAGGTCCATCTTGAAAGTTTCAATACACCTTGCACCTGAATCATCCCCTTATAAAGGTGTCACATTCTTCATGCAATATGTCTCTGGAAACTTCCTGTTCTTCTTCTGTGAAGTGTTGCAAGTTGACAAGAGGGTCCTATACTTCATTATTGATTTGTGAGGTGTCTTCATGCTCAACCAGCATTGATTGGTTGGTTACTGTAATGTTCATTTCCTTTCAATGGGGGCCCACTTTCTGGCTTCTGTCCTAATTGCACAGGATAGATAGCATCGACCAACTGTATATGTCTCATTATGGTTCTCCCCTTTAAGGTGATATGTTTAGTGACATTCCTGACAGTTACTCCAATCTGATGAGTATTTCCTCGTGGAAGACAAATGAAGTGTTTTGCAATATCCAGATCTTCAGGCAACAGTGTATAATTTGGTACAAACAGTACCAGGATGTCTCCCGCTGTGCAGCGGCTTCTTGCTCTACACCTAATTGCAACTGTTATCCTCTTGGAATGGTGACATTACTCATTCTTTTCTTGACTGAAAATATTCTCTGCCCCTTTGCCCTTCTGCTGTATTAATTTAATATGTTTTTGCCTGATTTACCTCTGTATGAACTGCTGAGATTAAGAATTGTACAAAATGTAAGAAAAGGGCATTAGATTTTCTTTGAGTCATCGACTAATTTTGGCAATGATACTGAAGCCTGCTATAGATTGCTCCATCTCTCCATATCTCTCCATCACATATCTTAGCATTAATTAAGATGTAGTTCTGAAGAATTCACTATCTACCAATCTTATGACATAACATCCACCAGTTACACACTTACGTTACGCTTTTAATCACAACACTCAATTTTTCAAAGAGAACTTTGTTTATTCTGGGAATACATTTTTATTTTATTTTTTTTTAAAAGGAGCTTCTTGCTGAGAGAGACCTCAGCACACAGCTACTGATCAGCCTCCTCTTTTGGTAGCCAGCTCCTGCAAGAACTTACTTATCATGTCCTTAAAGAGGAGGTTCTATTTCTCTTATGTGATTTATATCACTATTAACAAAATCAACAGTAAATAAATATTTAGGATTATTACTAAATACAAAGAATGAACCTATTTCTAAAACATTTATTCCAGGGAACGCAAATGGATACAGAACATAATTATGCAGTTTGCTTTGTTAAGTTATCAGCCTATAAAATATTAATGATTAACTCTTGTATAAGCAACATAATGAGAAGTAGTTGCTGCCTGCTAATAATTGAGTGTCAGAGCAATATGTTTTACTGATTTACTAAGTGACAGAAACCAGTAAATAATTTAAAAAAAAAAAAGGTTTGAAACATAGATCCCATTATTGCAATGGTCTATTCCATTGAAGTTATTATGTACCCTCATCACTGCAGTATTTGAGCACCTTTCAGAATTACACTGAGTACCACAATTAACATCTGAATGTGAGATTTCTTCCTCTCCCCGGGAGTGCAAAGATCTGCACCCTGGACGAGAACTGTTGTACAGGTATTTAGTGAATCAAACAGCTCAACAACAAGAAGAAAACACTACTGCACAGAGAAATACGTTTACTAATCAAAAAGAGGTTGAAAACGTGTACTGATCAAAAAGCAATGGTCTGATTACAAGTATTAACAGCTTACAACTCCCACTGAAAAGAAAGGGCTTGATTCTCACTTAAACTAATACCATTTTACACCACATGAAGAGTAAGATATGAAACTTACACAAATTTTTGGGTCAGAAAAATGTAAAGCAGCCTTAATGTAAATGAGAATTACACCCAAAATGTTCAAAACTTTTAAGCAAACAAAAAAAATGGGTTTAGGAGAAACACCACATTTACATATTTTTAATTGATAAATGAAATAAAATACACGTCAGAAGAGGGAACTCTCTATGTACAGAGAAAACAAACATGTAGGGCTGACACTGGACAAATGGACAGAGTTGGTGTACACAGTGCAATATGCTAATGTATCATTCTTTGGAGACTTGGGAGGCTACTGTAGCATAGGCCACTAGTGAGTTTGGTGGTCTAAATCTAGTCCCTAATGGACTAGTCCGTATTATAAAAGCACCATGTGTACTCAGCTCAGTTTAACAGCTCTCCATTTGTCTGAAGAAACAGAATAAAACTAAATAAGAACAAACTGAAATGTTCTGCATTGCAGCTTCTTAAGCAGAAACATTACAATTTAAAATTAACAAATGCCAGAGTGCAAAGTGATTTAGTAGAAGCTACAAAACACCAATGCAATAGCAGACATAAACAAGAAAATATGGCTGGGGGTGGGGGGATTACATACTTGAAAGAGAATACAGGCTTCTTCATAACAACTCATCCTCCTATTTTAAAATATGAAAGGTGGGAATAGGTTACCATAAGTAACTGTCAGTTTATCAATAGCTGAGCATCAATTATCACATGTGTGATGCTGATACATCCAAGATTATGATGATGTAGCCCTCACCAGGAAGAAATTCCAGTGTGAGAAAGGCAGGAGATGACTATGTATATTTACAAAACAAATTCACATGTATATTCACATAACAAAAGCCTCCTTCATGTTTGGAAGTAACTGATGCCCTTGATGAAGATATTGGCAAGGAGCTCAAGGTTTGCCTAGGCATGGAAACGGAACTATCGCATCAACTTCAATGTACCTCTGCCAGGTCAGGTTTTAGGCACACTACTGTGATGGTGCCAGGCTAGATTGTACTGCTACTATCTCAGGTAGTCGACACTCATTGGTTATACATTTTACATACTGTACCTGTTGTGTCAAAAAAATAGAGAATTTATGTCTACAGGGCTGTTCATCTGAACTAAACTTGTCATGAGAACTACATTTAATTCAAATAAAATAATCTAGTTTCCCATAATGAGAACATTTTGCAGCCAGCAATGTAAGATCCTCTCAACTAAACTTGATCACAAACAATGCATTTTGTTCTGAATTGAATTTATTTTGCAGCATCAGAAGTACCCAAGATATTCAGTGCAAAGTCAGGAAAGTTACATCTGTGTACAGATCCCTAGGGCGATGCAGGGCCCGGGGCGGAACTGACGAATATGTCACTTCTGGGACTGATCCATCACTTCTGGGGCTGACCGCACCAGCCAATCACGCCAGCCCACAGGCCCCCACAAAGCATGGGACCCGGAGCAATTGCGCCAATTCATCATACCCTAGGGACGGCTCTGTCTGTGTCTGTGTAACAGGGCTTCCTTGGTCCTGCTTCTGTCTCACTCAACAAACCACGCAGAGAACCCTTGTTTTGTTTCAACACCCTGTGCAGTTTATTTATAATTGATTCCCACCATCTTCATAGCTTACCTTATGCTGTTATAAGCAGGGGGAGAGCAATCTCTCTCTCCCTCTCACTGCCTGCTTTCCCCCTTTTCACTTCCTTCCTGTGCATATTTGTGGGCTCTGGCTAATGGCTTAATTAGCCTTTCTTCCCTGTACCACCCATAAATTAGGCACAGGTCTGTCTCCTCAGCTCCAATCTGCTATGCCTGATTGGAGCTGCTGTGAACAGGTGCTGACTCAGGGTTTCATATCAAGCATTCAGTCACAGTGTGATCTTACTAAAGTTGGACATCCTCAGCTTTGAACTCAAGCTGCTCCCCCTTCTACAGCCCCTAATGTAAGTGGCATTAGATGCTTCAGCTATTTTCCAATGGCAGATAGCCCCTTGAGAACCTGTAGCCAGGTGACGAACTTTAGAATAGCCGTTAGGCTACTGCAAAGTAGGCTAGTGCAAGGGCTAGCACAAATGACTTTAGAACCAGGGAGCTGCAATAAGCTCTTGCCCACTTCCTCTCCATCCAGCAGCATCACCTTTTTTTTTTTAGAAGTGACATAGATTAAAACAAATGGGTATATCTTCTAACATCCTCTTTTGCATGTTTGCAACTCCCGCAATGTGCTCCTGAATGTCAGCCTCAGCTTCGAATTTCCTGGCTTTTGTTGATTTGTCTCGTAATCATAATGCTATTTAAACACAGTTTTTTGTATTTAATAAAAGCAGAGTAATAAGGGTGCAGTTGCTGTGTTTATCTGCTGCCCAACATCTGTTGCTCTGTGCTGGTTCTTAATATTTACTTTTTGCAAGACATTTGTTAGTTAAGTCTTAAGATTCAATAACCATCACTAATGAGTATTTGACTTACCTTTTATTGAGAATAAATGAGATGCTGAGGAAAATATATCATCATCCTGCATGTTCAGAATCCATGTATTTTGTAATTTATCAAAGCACTGATCAAATTAAGATCTCAGCAATAAAATACTTAGGCTTTCCTAAAATCACGTTTCTTTCTAGCAATTTATTAACACGGCCCTCAAATCATACCTAAGGGTTAGGTGAAGTTTATAGTGTTATCATGTGTATTTGCCAACTGAGGTAGAACCTAGGTTTAAATCTGAGAACAAATAAAACTCATGAACAAATAATGCACAATTTGTAATTTCTTTCAAAAATTAGCTAAATTAATGCTAAAAAAGATGTAACTGAGATAGAACACTTTACAATATGCATATTCACCAATATCCATTTTCGCTTTTAAAAGAATTGTTTGCAAATTCATTTTTCTGGCTTTTTATAATGATTTTTACTTTATCTTATTTTAGCAGATTAATCAGATTTCTCTCATGGGAAACATAAGATGTATTTTTAGTTGTTTAAGTCCACTTCAAATCATATAGTGTGATTCTAAGAAAAAATTGAAAAGCAACTTTCATCACTGACGTACATGTATGACAAAATTGCTTCCAAGATAAATGTTCTTTCATTTTATTTGCCTATGAATAGAAATGGCAGACATCTGATGTCACTGCTTTCATTGCTGGAACAAAGTTTTTGTTTGTTTGTTTGTTCCTCTATACTGCTAACTATGCTGTAGCAAATTACTTAGTGTACAGAGCCATCAGAATTCTGTGGTGTGTTTTTCTGGAATTCAGTGTTGCCTAGAAAGAGGCCATTTAAAATATATTAGTACTTAGTTTCACTCCATTACTTTTAATGAAGGAGAATGTGTCAAGTCAGTTTTTGGTTTCATGCTAAACCAATTCAGAAGAAAGTTACTTGTTTCGGTCTTTATGACTGGTTTTATTAAGCCCTTGCTGTTGGCTATAGACTGGAAAGTGGAAAACATTTTTCACCAAAATAGCAGGAAAAGGCCTATTTTCTATATACTGTAAATCTGTGTTAGATGAATAAGTATTAGATATTTCTAATATAATATTACCTTACATATTTTCTGATCATATTTTCACCAGTTTTACACTCATATGATTCAACTGATATCCCGGTGTAAACGAAATCAGACTCAAGAGAAAGACTAAATCTGAGGTATAGCATGGTTTATGCTTTGTATCACTGCATAATGTAAGGTGATATTGTATTACATTGCCGCACAATGAGGAAAACCAAACAGATGCAATGCAACATGAAGTGACAGCAAAGACAGTGCAAAACATTTGAAACAGTAAAAGGCAACTTCAGACAGTTTAGTGTTGGTTCAGATAAGGCATTACAAATTTGACATACTTCTCCAGGGTTTGAAAAATTGTCCACACTTTTTGGAAGTCCCTACAGCAACTAACATATTTTCAGATATGACCCATTTTCCTAGTCCAGTCATGACTAAAGTGACAATACTAAAAAACTTAAGTCTTACATTTGAAAAAACAGCCATTTTAATAGCCATATTCTAATAGCAATAAACTACTTCTAGGTGTGCATAAATAATCTACTAATGCACACTGTGTCATGCCCTATTGTTACAACGACAAGGCTGTCTTTTTCAACCCAGTCTGCATTCAAACCTGATTTTGTAAGTTTCCTTTAAAAAAAAATAAAGAAAAGAAAAAAAACCCCTTTTTCCAGCAAAGGTTTTTGAACTAATAGATCATTACGGATACTTTTAAAACACATCCATAATATTGATCTTCACTGTACCTTTAACAAAAAGGATCCCAGAATTTTTCCAGTAATTCTGATCCATTGAAAGAACTTTGAGAAAAATGTATTTTCATAACTTGCCCACACTTCCTGACCATGTCCTATTGCCTTTACAATTAGTGAAAGCCAGTACGTGCCTAAAATTATTGGGACCCACCAGAAGATCTTTTATTATCCTGTTTTGATACCTACAGTCTATACAGCAGTAGGCACAAGTGCACAGGAGAAACTATAGACTTGGACTTTCAGTGCGGTAGCACAGAAAAAAGGTCAAGATTTTCAAAAAGGGTGCCTAAAAGTAGGTTAGTAAGTCCATTTTTAGATACCTATGTATGTGGCTGAATTTCAAAGGTGTTGAACACCCAACATCTCTCAGAGAAGAGCATCAATATGCTACAGAAATATGGTTAGTAGTTATGACCCTGATCCTGCAAGAACCACTACTCTGGACAGACCCATGTGCCCAAGTATTGACATTAAATGAACTTCCTTATTACTGATTTTTTTTTCTCTTTTGGTTTAACTGGAAAGAGCAGTTTTATTGATAATTTAAAAAAAACTGAGGAACAAAATCATTTAAAATAAACAGAGAAATACCTGAATTGCAAAATTCAGATATGCATTCAGTTTTGAATTCTGACGTTTGAGGATCTTTGCATTTGGGGCTCTTCTGTTTGACTCTTCCTATTCTTCATTAAAGGGGCACCAACTATTCTATCTTAAAATTGTATATCTAGTATGGTTTCAAGTACCCCAAAGATTACTAGAGCTGAAAGAAATTAGAGAAAAATATTTGTCCCTTTTATTCTCTCTCTTGTTACTTACAGGTGGTCCTCATCACGCTAGTACCTGAGTGTCTCACACTCATAGAGTGTATCCTGACTACACTCCTGTGAGGAAGGAAAACATCACTCCCATTTTACAGATAGGGAACTGAGACAAAAGGTAGATGAAGTGACTTGCCCAAGATAACACAAGCAGCCTAGGACTGAGTTGGGAACTGAATCCTGGCCTCTTGTGTTTAAGTGCAGAGCCCCATCTATTTGACCATTCTAAATATGCTGTTTTGTACATGTTAGCGCCCCTTTGGCTATTGGTCATTTTCATTGTTTTCTTCACAGTGAATTGTACTTCTTGTCTTATGCACAGCACAGAGCACATATACTCCTCCCCAGGCTCTTTGCCAATAGCAGCGGCAGCAATACTTAAAATATAGAACCAGCAAATAATCTAAGTAGATAAGTGGCACGTGGAGAGGGGGAAGAGGAGGAAAGGTGAGACTAAGCCTTTTTAATGGTATTGTTGTCAGGCCTACCCCAAAAGACCCTTCTAAATACCAGCAGGAGAGCAGAAAACCTCTTATCATTTTTAAAACTTTTAACAAATTCTCTACATGCTATTTAAAGTTTGCTTTATCAGAAACTTTTGGTTTCTGAAATTTGCTTGAAAAATTCATATTGACATATATTATTTATCATTACATCATGAAAGATGCCCAATGTGTTGCCAATACTCTTCAACTGAGCCTAGGTTCTAAAGAACTTCTGCTACAAATATTTGCTAATTTCATAAGTGAATCCGTGAAACAAAATGTTAGATGTGATAATTAAAATAGTATTGCCAAACCCAAGTTGTTGATTAATCAGGCCCCAAAACTATGAGACTGGCTTAACATTCATGAGACTCACAAAAATAATTCATTCGTTAAATAATGTTGAGGGTTTTTTAAGTTGTCTTCTGAGTTTCGACCCTTAAGTGTGCAACATGGATCATACTTTCAGGCTTTTCTCTTTTTCTAAAAAATGAAAGCCAGGAGCCTCACCTAATCATAAGCCTCAAGGAGTTGGGAATTTAAGAAGCACACCAAAAAGTATGATGCCAATTCTAATGATTCTATTACGGGTAACACTGAACTTAAAAGCAACTGGATGGAGCTCCTTTTCAAACTGATCTGTGTTTACAAATTCAGAAGCCTCAGTGAGTTGCATGAAGCAACACCCTTTCTTTTGTTTCTTTTCTATTAAATATAAATGTATATAAGAACAGCTCCTATCACACTAATGGCATTGCAGCAAATGCAATAAAAGTCATATTCACTTTTTATGCCCTGAAGAAAAGCTCCTGTTGTATTTCTAATGCTGACTACTGAAACAAAACTATCAGTTAAATCATGATAACAAATGTTCTCAGGACACTAAAAGTAATTGGTCAAGAACAAGAAGTTTTTAATCACTTACTTTATTAATGGCCATTGCCTGTCTGGGTCATAAGTGAGAATTCCAATGAAAAACACACGATTTATACACATTCCATCACCCTCCATTTTGCCATGCCCCTGACAAAAAATTAGGACTGTTCTGATTACCTGACATTAAGTGAAGATAAAAAACTAAGGCCTGGGCTACACTAGCAGTGGGGTTTGAACTAAGATATGCAACTTCAGCTACGCTATTCGAGTAGCTGAAGTCGAAGTATCTTAGTTCGACTTACCTGGCCGTCCTCACGGCGGCGAGTCGACTGCCGTGGCTCCCCCGTCGACTCCGCTTACTCCCCCTGCCAAAGTAGACTACAGGCGTTGATTCGCAGATCGACTGATCGCATCCAGAGGAGACGCGATCATTCGATCCCCGATACATCGAACACTACCCGCCGATCAGGCGAGTAGATGTACCCTAAGTCTGTTTCAGAGATACTAAAAAGAGTTAGCTTTTCTCAACTCTTTCTTGAAAGCACACAACTCACAACACAAAACATCACACCTTTGGGAGTGGAAGAGAGTGAGAATGTGCAAGAAAGAGGGAGTGATGTGTGCTGTCTTTACACAGTTGGCGCCTACAAAGTGCCTATTTGTTTCTTATATTAAGAAAGACTGGAAGATAAAAAATATGAAATAAATACAAAAAAGCTGAAGTTATAAAACAATTTAGCTTTTAGAGTGGATCAGCCAATGATTTTTTGAGAGGATTCAAAATAATTAGAGCATCAGGAACTGATTGTGATCTCACATCAGGGTCAGTCAGGAGTAATTCACCTGAACTGAATGGAATTATAGAAGTGTAGAACCGGCATGAGATCAGAATCCTGTCATCACTGTTTAAAGGAGATTTATAAGGACTGATTCACTTATATTGTAGTAAATCAAGAGAGACATAATTTAAGTCAGTGTAGTTTATACTGGTCTAAAACCAGTGTGAGAGGGAATAAAAAGAGGCCTACAATATTTTCAACAATATGTTAAATGGGTGTTGGAGTTGGTCAAGATTGTTATCTATTTCATTGTTCAAATATTACAAACTACATATTACATGCACACTACTAAAATAAAAACTTCAGGAGTGTATGTTGTACTATAGGTATATTGAAAAAAAAATTCTGAAAAACACAGGAACAAAATGACATACTAACTAAATATTGTATGATCTTTTGCAACAGAACTACTGCACACTGTCCAACTATACCGAAAGGAGGACAGGAGACACCTGATGTGGTTTTAATCAGGCCGCAACTTTATTATTACATGTTTGGGACTATCCGACAGATAAAAATGTACAGTGCAGATAACCCCATGTTCACTCAATATCTACCTGCGGGGAAGGGGGTGTTTCCCTCAGCCCTTCTTTTCCCATTCTGCCCCCCCTCACCCTCCGTTAGCCACTCCTGGGAACTTACCATCTCCCCCTCAAATGAGGGTTAAGGTGGGCTATAAGAAAGGGGAGGTGGTTGGCCCCCTGCCATACCAGTCATATGAGCCCCCCTACACTCACACACACACACCCTGTTCCACTCTTTTAATCAACACCTCCTTTTTAAGTCCTTTACTAAGCCATTTATCTGCTCACTGTATCCCTTCCCTATGGAGTACCTGCACTGGACATCTGCCCCACACTTGGCTAATGAGTTGTGCCATCATAGCCTAATTCCCATCCCTTCTCGCCATAACAAGGCCCTCCCTGCACCCTGTGTGCAAAGTGAACCCCCCGCACACTCCACCTAGGCCAATCTGGTGGTGAGGGGAAAATCCCTTCCCAGCTCACCCCCAGAAAAAAAACAACTAGCACAATGCCCAGAGCAGGCCCTGAACAAACCTGGTATTTTGCCACCTCCGAGGGGAGAGAGGGTGGGTGCTGCTCTGTCTGGTTTGGGGGAAAGGGGCTCTTCCTCCTGCCAGGCTTGCTCCTTTTTGAACTCCCCAGTCCTTCCGGTCCTGGAGATGAGTCAGCATCACCACACTTACCCATTCACCCCTTTTGCTGTAACCTCTGAGCCCCTCTCTTCCTCCTGTGCCCATAAAGTAGGCAAGATGGACAATGCCTCCTCCCCCACCTTGCACCCAAAGATGCAGTGTGGTCATTCTTCACCTCACTAAAACACAAGTCAATCATCCTTTGTAGCCAGTAAATGAAAAAAAGAGGAAAACCAGGATTGTTTATCTATTTAAGAACCACATTTTAATTGGTTTCCTTTTTATTTAATTCTTAATTTCTTTCTCAGAACATGCTTTTCTTCATGGTTCACTGTAATGATGGCTTGCAGTATGCTGTGGTTCATTGATTGTTTCTTTCTATTTTTATGGACACTAAGACACAACTAATATATGAGCCATAGTCCAGGTCCCAGCTCCCACCACTTTATTATTATTATTATTATTGAATCATTTCCATGGATACCATTCTAATCATTTCCATGGATACCATCATGCTTGATGTTCTGACAAAAATCTAAATATACTCAGAATTAGAGCTGTGGGAGAGCTGGATTTTTTGTTTCAGGAAGAGTTTTGTCATTTTGAAATTTCTTCTGTTCTGGAACAAAATTACCCAAGAACCAAAATCCTCCCAAACTGTATTACTTTTTCATTTTATATTTTATATAATACAATAAACACTGAAATGGAAAAATGTTTTGTAAAGAAAAATCATGAGGATCCATTCAAAAAATCATTTCAAATTATCAAAACTTTTTTTTTTTTTTCAGTTTTTGTTAATTTTTGTCAGCGGCGACACAGTTCTGCAAAAGGTTTCTATTTCAACGAATCAACATTTTCTGACATAAAAAAGTTCCTCTGGAAAATTTCAGACCTAGCTCTACTCAGAGCCTTTTCTTTGCAAATGGGTAAATATTTGTCTGATGCCACTAGACAATGCATAATACACAGAATTTCATAATCAGAAATCTACATGCTTAACATCCTACACTTAGTAAAATAATCAGAATTTATCACTGCATACAAGGGAACCTGCAGTAAGAGTAAGTATTCTTAACCACAACTCCGTATCGTGGATGTAACTATCCCTCAATCAGGTAGTCATGACAATATATAGCTCTGGAAGAGGTCTGAGGAGGGGTTTAAGCCAGGGAAAGATGCTTACCCCCTCTACCTTGGCACATTTTGCATCAATTATCTTCTCCATATCTAGGCTAGCTTTCAGTTTATTAGCACATGAAAAACTTGAATTAGAAGCCTGTATACTGGACAGCATGCTCAGTACAACTTTGAGAGGCAAATGCTGGCCTCACTCATATCCCATACAATTCTCATGGATTTCAAGCCTTTATTGCTTAAACTTCTCAGAATCCATAAAGCCTCCTGAAATGAAGAGGATGCGTGGAAAGGCAGGAAAATACATTTCTGGTTGGTTTTTAATTTATATGGCACATTACTGAGAATTCAAAACAGAATTTTGGTTCTATAAAAATGGATATTCTGCTTCTCACTTGTTTGTATAATCAACATCTAGTTATGTCAATTTCAACAAAACTCACCTCTACAAACATTCAGTTTTTCGCAATTTCATGGTAGTAATTCAAGAAGTGACATAAAACCCTGGTAATGAGCCTTTGGAGGGTGCAGAATTTATTTTCTGTATCTGCCAATTCAATTTATTTATTTGTTTAGGCTTATCCAAGCTTTTAGGCACCTCTTATTATAAAACAGGCAACTACAAATTTTAAAATCTACTAATTCAAATCTCCAGTTATACAACTCACCAACTAATAGATTCTGCCAGTGAGAGAAAAATAATCACTCTATCCATTTACAAGACTGCACCTAAAACGTCCTTCAGCCTACAACTCAGCCACACTCAGAACCCTGCATCTCTCCCAAACACCCAAGAAAAGAGATGGCTTGCAGTATGTCTGGAAGGTTTACAAATCCATCTCCGGCAAATAGATTTTGAGCATCTGCTGTGGAATGCAATTTCTTATTCACTCACTCACCTTAAGACTGCTTCACTTGAGTCAAGATCAGCACTAAGGTCCCAATCCTGCAAGTACTTAAGCATGTGCATGACTCTGATCATGTGAGTTTTCCCACAGATTCTACACTCTTATCTTCTTCAGTTAAACAAAAAGTTTCTAACAATCAAATTTTTGGCATAGAAGCTCCTAAATTATACAGGATACTGTCAATCTAAAAATTACATTATGTCTAGAAATTCTTTACCCATTATATTTATAAGTAACACATATGAATATTGTAATTGAAGAGGAATTGGAAATGAGGAAAATATATATTTAATGTTGTATATTTGACAGTACTGTGTGAATAGTGAGTTTCCCCCTCCACTGTTTCAGTCAGTCAACCTCTGATCCTGCATATTTCACACAGAATCCCACTAAAGATGAAGGGGTTCCCACTGTGTGGAACTCGGAGGGTCAGGGTCTTAGACATTTTACTCCATTGTTTGCATGAGTTTTTCCAGACAGCATCAGATGAAAGAAAAATCACATTTAGAAGTAGAATAATGTAAAACCACAAAAACTGGCTAGGAGACCCAGGGTAGCTGCAATACCTGAAACTACTTTAAATTATTTTTTATACTGACTTGATTTTGATTAAGACAAGGTAGAGGAGGTAATATCTTTAATTGGATCAACTTCTATGGGTAAATGAAACAAGTTTTTTGAGCACCACAGAACTCTTCTTTGAGTTGTCCCTTCATACTTAAAAGAAAGTTAGTAGGAGTAGTATATAGTACTAAATTGTGCCAAGTGCTTTATTTGACTCCCCAGTGATTGAAGTGAAACACCAGCTATTAACATGAGCGTCACAAATAGGACAGATGTAGACTAAGGATCAGTTATTCCTTCTAATATACAGTGATTTATTAATTCCTAAATAGTGGCAAGCCACAACAAGGTCTTAGTGATGAAGCACAGTGGGTCCTGATCTACAACTTGGACTCCTAGATGCTACAATAATATAAATAATAAATAATTATGATGATGATAATGATAATGTAAATCACACAAGTTGTAAAGAGTGAAAGAAACAGAAATACATCCCCCACCAAGAATAGATGGTTTAATGGAGGAAAACATCCCTGGCTCACTCCTACAAATAAAACATGGCTCCTAAACAACAGGAATAATATCACCTAGCTCTTATATAGCATTTTTCATCAGAAGATCTCAAAGCACTTTACAAAGGAGGTCAATCTCATGTGTGTTATGCTGCATATCTTGTAAAATTCAGTTATAAATTTTTACTCCAGCTGAGGATCAGACCTCAGTGTGTATTGGTGTAGCCCTTCTGACTTCAATGGAGTTGTGTCAACGTGCACCAGCTGAGGATCTGACCCTGAATGTTTAGTATCTGGTTTAGAGGACAGAGTAATTCGTTCTCGTCTAGCACTGAAGACAGGGCTCCACGCTTCAATGAAAATAAACAAAATTCTAGCACAGAACTTCACATTCTCTCATCCGCATGTTTCAGAAAGGAAGCTGCAAAACGTATGAGACGTGGCTTCTTCCTGAGGACTCTTTCTCAGTTTGCTTTGTAATTTAAAAAGTCCATTTACTGTTTGCTAATGTGCATTTCTTTGCTCTGTACAAATTATACCAAACCCTAAAGCTTCTACATGCTGTACTAGACAGGGATTAAAATGAGCCTTAGCCAGAAGAGAGTGGAAAACAGTTTACTTTTGGGAAGGTTATAGTGCGTTCCATGAACTTCCAAACTCTGTACGCTCCGGATTTTTCAGTCACATCTCTAAGGGAAGACTTTGTTTCCATACCAGACCCTGAATTCCCATACTGTGTCACTTCAAGTCACCATTCAAAACTAACAATTTTAAAAGAACACAGAAGCGCAGATTACAGACTGCCGTTCGTTACTGGAAAATGCATCTATGAATAGAGCTTTTTCAATGCATCTAAGAAATAAACCTTCAGCTCTTACTCTCAACAGTTTTAAAGGAAATATACCAAAACAATAGCTGAGTAATTTTGCATAGAAATAAAAATACAAATCTAAGGCTAAAGCAATGCCTAAATAGCTTAACAAAGAGAAAATTTACTTGAAATGTTACTCTCAAGTCTCACTGATGTACGCTGAGTTAGTTGAATATGAAAATAAAAAGTTGAATTAATATTTTAAAAGCATTAATCACATTATTAGATATGTGCTCAAAAAGGTGTACTGCTGCTAAAACTAGATCAAAGCTTCACAAAAGCTAAATAAGTTTTAAGCAGTTATCACATCATATTTTTCAATCTCCACATTAATCATCTAAGTCCACAGAAATCCTACCTATGACATTTTCATAAATTAACAGAAAAGTCTAATTTTATGTGCTATATATATTACAGGGCTTGTGATTATGTTTTTAGATTTCAACGGTGAATACTCTGGAGGAAAGGGCTGGAGGAAGGGAGCATTTCTGTCATGAATCCACTAGTCTTCCCTTATCTAAATGACTCAGAGTGTTAGGAAAGCTGATTTTCCTAAGCAAATTAGAGCTCTTGTCCAAACTGAAATGATGACTTTTTATTTTGAACAATACAATTATGCAGATGGAAAATTGATATTTATGGACAAGTTACTTCAACAACTTCACTCCAGTCCAAAAGGAAGCTCCCCCCCACCCCGACGGTCAGACACAGTTTGAAAAAGATGGACTGGAAAGGGAATGTTAAATATACTACACAGGGAAGACCTCTTCCTTTAGTACAGACATACCTCCGTACCTTTTGAATCTCACATACACAACAGAGGCTATTAAGAGAGAACATATGTGTGCATATTGGGGGAAGGAAAATGACAGAAATGTGGAGCTTTGCCATAGAACTGCTTACTTCATAATGAAAGCATCTAGCAGGATGTTAATGCAATTTCTAATACGGTGGTCAACAACATTTAACAAACACAGATTAATGAAGATTACTTTCAGTTCTTCAGTCTTCTGACAAAATGTGGAACAAACATTTTAGACCAAACATTCCACACAATACAGAAAACTTCAGAGCTAGGATTAAAAAGCAATTTACAAGTAATTAAATTCTTAGTGTAAAATCTTTTCAAAATTTCAGTCTCATTTGCCTGAGGTTAAGAAGCAATAGTAACCCTAGTTTTCTTGAATTCTAAGCTTTACTGTTTCCTCTTAGAAATCAAATTAGTATGTTTATATAGCACTGTAAATAGAGTATTGTATAACAGGCAAACATGCTGAATAAATAATTGAAAAGTATTATGTCTGTCTAGAACAGATATACATTTTTATCAATTTGAAGTTAGAAGTTTCTAGCAGATCTCTTGTACAGGGGTTTTTTTTTTGTTTTTTTTTTGTTTTTTTTTACAGCTCTCTTTATGGTACAAAACAAGGATCTGTAGACAAGCTACCATCTCCCTCACCTCTGTACGCTTTAAAGTGGCAAACTACAGGCAACACAATAGAAATATTTAGTTAAAGAATAACAAAAAACTCATACCGTCTCTTCTGCTGTTTAATATCAATTGGCTTGTTAATAGCATAAGGCGATCCATGAATGTAAGCACTTCGGAATCTAGCCACCTTCTCCAAAGTCAAGTGCTCACAGCTGGATGGTAAACTCATTTTATCCAATTGCAAGCAGTACAAAGCTAATAGCCAAAAAGACACATTCCTGGGAAAGCTGGAAACAAAGTGCTATGTAATATATTTTACACAAGTGTGCAGTTCAAATATAGCTTAACACTCCTTTGCTTGGAAAGGAAATGCCCCTCTTTCTTCAGCTGCTGCATTCACCCTCTTGGATACCGGAAGCTGGCTGCTTATTTCCATGCAGAGTCAAACTCCAACCAATTACTGGTTCAGCAGATGAAGTGGAAAGGCTCTAGCTTCACAGAAGCTGTTTTCCCCAACCACCTATCTTCTTCTGATAGAGAGAGAGAGAGTGAGCACAGCTTGATCAATTTTAAGTCCAAACTCTAAAGACCCACTGACTGACTTTACTGAGTAGTACTAGTTCGGTAATTAAGGTTATTTATGCAGATAACACACACTTCTTTGCTGGAAGAGAAATGCTCAGTCCAGTGGTACGTTTCAGATGGTCAAATTATATTTCAAGTACACAGTATAAACTCAAAATAATTATATTTGTATATGAAAATAATTTCAAGCTGTAACCTATTTAAATCAAACATCAGAAGTCTCACATAATGATGGTCATGTCTGTATTTACAAACTTTTAAAAGAGAACGTTTGTTGCTATAAAACGATTTATCTATCCCATTACACTGCACTATATTTCCCAACCACTGCAAAGTAGCCCGTAGCATATATTTATGGGTTCACAAAAGCTGGCAGACTAAATACTTTATTTGGTTTGTTGGAAATTTGGAAAAGTAGAAAAAAATATTTTTCTGTCAGATTGAAAATCATTTTGTTTGGCAAATTGAAAAGTAAAAAACAATTGTTCTGGGTCTAATGAAATATTCTGTTTCAACAAAATTAAAATGTTTCATTCTAATATCAACAGTTTTTGATTTCTTAAAAATAAATTAAAAGGAAAAGTTATTTCAAAACAAAAAATCAAAATGTTTAATTTAGTTTTTTCCCATAAATTTTGTTTCTGGAGGGGTTTGGGTCCCCCCCCGCAAACTAACAATTCAGGAAAACGGATATGTTTCGGCATCACTGAATCTGCATTTTTCACCTAAAAAAAAATTCAGCCGCAATTTTTTGCCCAGTTCTATCAAGGACACTGGTCTTGAAGGGGTTAATGAGGACCTATGGGTAGAATCACCCCTGCCTCATTACACCAGCGGTAGGTGTCAATCCTGGAGCAAGGAGTTAAATAAGGAAAAGCTCAGACTAGTGGGGGCTGACTGGTAGAGAGAGAAGACCTCTTGGTCAAGCCCTGTGAAGGAAAGCCTGGTTAGGGCTAGAGACTGCCTTGAAGCTGCCCGAGAGGAATCACAGAGTCATACAAATGTAGGGCTGGAAGGCATCTTGAAAGGTCATCAAATCCAGCCCATTGTATGGAGGTACAACCAAATAAACCTTCTCCATCCCTGATAGGCGTTCGTCCAATTTCTTCCTGAAAACCTCCAATGACGCATATTTTACAACCTCCCTTGGAAGCCTATTTCAGAAATTAACTACTCTTTTAGCTAAAAGTTTTCCTAATATTTAACCTAAATTTCTCTCGCTGCAGATTAAGCCCATTACTTCTTGTCCTACCTTCACAGGATATGTAGCATAATTGATCACCATCCTTTTTATAAGAACCCTTTACATATTTGAAGACTATTATAAAGGATCCACTTCAGTCTTCTTCTCAAGACTAAACATGCCCTTTTTTTTTTTTTTACCACCTTTTCCATACAAGTCAGGATTTCTAAACCTTTTGTCATTTTTGTTGCTCTCCTCTGGACTCTCTCCAGTTTGTCCACATCTTTCCTAAAGTATGGTTCTCAGAACTGGAAACAATACTCCAGCTGAGACCTCACCATTGCAGAGCAGAATGGGACAACTGACTCCTGTGTCCTACATATGACATTCCATGTTAATATACCAGACCAATTCTCCAATTTGACAAGCTCATTTGGAATTCTAATCCTGTCCTCCGAAGTGTTTGCAACATCTCCCAGCCTAGTGTCTTCCGCAAATTTTATAAGCAAATGCTCAACTCTATTATCCAAGTCATTAATGAAAATACTGGGTAATACTGGAACCTGGTCTGACCCCTGTGGGATCCCATTAGATTGCCCTTCCAGGTGGATAGGGAACCATAACTACTCTTTGAGTACATTCTTTCAACCAGTTGTGCACCCACTTTACAGCAATTTCATCTAGACCCCAAGTTCCTAATTTGTTTATGACAATGTGGTGGTACTGTGTCAAAGGACTTATTAAAATCAAGATATATTAACTCTACTGTTTCCCCCTATCAACTAATAATGCTGTAAAAGAAGGAAATTAAGTTGGTTTGGCATGATTGGTACTTGGCGAATCCATGGCTTGCTGACTATTCCTTATAACCTTATTATCACCTAAGAGCTTACAAATTGATTGTTTAATAATTTGTTCCAGTATCTTTCTAGGTATTGAAGTTATGCTGTCTGGTCTATAATACCCTGATCCGCTTTCTTTCCCCTTTCAAAGATAGGTATTATGTTTACTCTTCTCCAGTCTTCTAAGACATCACTTATTCTCCAGGAGTTCTCAAAGATACCCGAGGATGCTTCTCAAAGATACCCGAGTAATCATGCTTTCATGAGTTGAATACAGCTAACTTATCTGAATATTCTTTATCCTGTTCTTTCCCTATTTTGGCTTGTGCTGAATATCTGCCTATCATTAACCATTTTAGTGAAGACTGAAGCAAAATAGGCACTGAATATCTTAGCCTTCCTATGTCCAAGCTCTCTTTCTCCACTATGTAGAGGACCTGCACTTTCAGGTCATTAAATGCTCCTTATTGACCCATATTGGCCTCTAACTAGTTTTTCTATGTTTTGCAGTTGGATAGTTTGCAACTGGGCCTTTAATATTGACTCCTTGAGAAACTGCTAGCTCTCCTGAACTCCTTTATCCCTTAAATTTTCTTCCCAAGGAATCTTAATTATGAGTTCTTTGAGTTTGTTAGTGTGTTTTTTTTTGTTTGTTTTTTGAAGGTCATTGTCCTTATTCTGCTACTCACCCAAACTGAAATGATACTGAAATTCCCGCACCCACCTTCAGATTCACATCCAATTCCTCCCTGTTGGTCAAAATCAAGTCTAAAATAGTTGTCCTCCCCAGTTACTTCCTTCACTTTCTGAAATAAAAGTTGTCCCCAATACATTACAAGAATATATTGGACGTTTTGTGTTTTGCCATATTATTTTTCCAATATGTGTCTCAGTCATTAAAGTCCCCCATTACTAGCAGGTCTTATGTTTTGGATATTTCTGTTATTTGTTCTAGAAACACCTCATCTACCTCCTCTTCCTGATTTTGTGGTCTATAGTAAACCCCTACCATGACATCACCCCTATTTTCTCCCCTTTTATCTTTTTCAGAGGCTTTCAACTGGTCTGCTTCTCACCCTCTTTCTAGACCTTAGAACAAGTGCATATATTGGATCAGCTGGGGCTAGAGTCTAATTAGAAACTGCCTTGAAATCATCTGGAAGGAAAGATCACCTTGGTCTAGAGCCTAATTAGGAACTCCTAATGTCATAGCATCTTTTGTGGCAGTAGCCTTAGTACAGAATCTTACTATGCACCAGAAATATCACAGAGGTCTATTCTCTTAATGTGTGCAAGTGCTACACAGATAATAGGCCTGATTCTCAGATCCACTGCAGGAGTTCTGAGCCACACTAGTTTTACAAAACTGCCAGACATCCATCAAACCTGCTCACTCAGGATTCCCCTTGAGTAGCAGGAGCCATTCCCTTTCTCATTTTTTAGTTTGGAAGGTATATCTGGAGAAAGAGGGGCATAGCTGGGGCACACCAACAATTGCCAACGTCCTTACTGGTGCCTTGGAGTCACTGGTAGCCAGGTCTAAGTTCCATAAGACATAAAGCAGTTCTAATTTATGTCTGTGGCTGGCTTAACCCCAAGACTGAGGATGGCTGTATTCCACCTTTTATCTTCATCTCTAGGTCTGCACCAAAGTGCAGCACAGATGGACCGGAAAATCTGGGCCAACATCTAATGCAATAATTAATATGATTAACTTATTATGACAAGAATACTGACCAACAGAAGGGTAAAATAAAGAAACAAGACTAAATAGTTTTAGTTTAGTCTGATCATCAATATCGTTTATTGTGCAGGGTCTGTTTTTTAAACAGGTTTCCATTTTGTTTTATACTTTCTATTGTTTACATTAATCCCACAGAAGTTTAAAAGAAATCTTCATTCCTTTAGTAATTTAGATTCTCTTTCCACTAGTCAATATTGCTTCTATTTTCCTGTATTTCCACTTACACTTAAAATAAATACTGCTTTTTTTGTTAACTTGCTCATTCACACACCAACATCCAAAATGCCCAAACTTCTCTGAAAATACAGAAGTATACATTAGTTAAGTCCAAAGGAAGCTCAAGACCACAGACATTACTGTGCATGCTTTAAAGAAGTATTACCATTACCTTGGACTTTGTTGCCTACTGAACTGGTCAGAAAATGGAATTTCCATCCCCTGGGAGATTTGACATTTTTAAATTGTTTACATTCTGAATCAGAAAAGCTGAAATTTTGAATTTTTTCTTGGAATGGGAATTTTTAAAACTATTCATTTGGAAAACTGAAACATTTTGTTTCGATGACAAAATATTATAATATATATTTAAATATAAGATAAGTATATATATGTACATATTATAATATTAAATAATATAAAGTCAAAACAAAATGATAGTCAAAATGAAACATTTCAACATCAAAAATGAAATGAGGAAGTCAACAGTTTCAACACCATCCTGATGAAAAATTATTATAAATCAACACTTTCCAGTGAAACGTCGATTTTGACAAAACTGCATTTTCTTATTGAAAACCGTTTCTTCAAAAAACTTTGACCAGTTTCTTCAAAAAACTTTGACTAAAGCGTGGAGATAAAATAATAGATTAAAAAAACAAAAAGCTTTTTTATTTTGGTTACCATTTCATCTCCCTTTCTGCGCCTGCAGATGATACTGTGTGTGTAATCGGTGTTATTTTGATGTCTGACTCCCTGATTGCATCTGCGCAAAGAAGTTAAACCTTTACATTACATTAATTTCATACACTGCTATATGCTTCTGCAAGTTATGAATGTAAAAGAAGAGCATCCAGGCTTTAAAATGTTGTCCCTTGGAAGCTAAAGGAATGTTCATATTGCACTATAACACTAACACACCTACTCCAAGAGGCTATAAGATACAGAAGACAGCCAGCCTCTCAGCACACACAAGTCCTTCCCTCAGATGACTTAGACCTAATAAGCTGCCCCCTTGTTCCAATATACCAGCCGCTCCATATATTTTCTCTTTCTTATGCTTTCACCAGAGTTGGGACAAAACTGTGCAGTGGCAAGGCTCTCTTACCACTGTCTAGAGAGCTACACAAAAATGAGATTAATTATAAGTAAAAGAAGCACTCCGCTGCTAAAATACCAGTGGAATAGTCTTGGAGGGGTTACAGTTGACCACTTCACTGTGCAAACAAGCAACAGTCTATAAGATGCACAGAAACCATACTACTCTGTGGCTAATGTCTCATCCGAGCAGGGGTGGCTCTAGGTATTTTGCAGCTCCAAGCATGGCAGGTAGGCTGCCTGCAGCGGCATGTCTGCGGGAGGTCCCTGGTCCTGCAGATTCAGCAGCACGCCTGTGGGAGGTCCGGCGAACCTGTGGGACCAGTGGACCCTCCGCAGGCATGCCGCCGAAGGCAACCTGCCTGCCACCCTCATGGCGACCGGCAGAGCGCCCCCCCGGCTTGCCGCCCCAGGAACACGCTTAGCATGCTGGTGCCTGGAGCCGCCCCTGCATCCAAGGCAGAGGTCTCAGTAAAATAGTGTGTGACATCAGCTAATCAATTTTTTTCATACACTTCCATAACAGAATGATAATCCCAGAGTTGTAGGTCTCAGTAGAGGCAGCAGTCAGTTAAGAAGGAGACAGATGGTTCCCAGGCCCAGGAAAGAGGGCAGAATGTACTAAACTTCCAAGCTTAGCAGCTCCAGGAGCAGCCTAAGTAGGTAAACCAAGAAAGTCTGATAGCTGTCCTGCACCTGTATATTAATAATGGTATCATTAATAAAGCATATAAACTAATTTTCTCCATATTAGATAGTTGGGGAAAAATCAAAATATTTGTTGCTGGTTAAAAATTAATCCAGCCATAAGATGGATTATAGATGATATGTAATATCAGAGCAAGCAAGACCACTATAAAGAGTCCTTTGCTGAGAATCCCACCTTTATCATCTACATATATAGTTTATTGTGCTGGCAGCACAAGATAATACCCAAACTGTTAGGATGTGATTTTGCACATTCACAAGGTGGCCAGACCATTTTGTTAAGGCACAGAACAAGCACTGAAGGATATAGATGGGTCATCAGGAAGCATCATCTCCAGAATATCTCTTCTCTGTGCTGACATTGGCAGCTGCTGCTGGTCTGGTCTGCGATGAGAGAGAGTTCTATCTGGAAGTTAACAGGGTATAAATCCCTTCCATTTTCTAGCCCAACAAGCTCCCTCCCAGAGTATCTGGTGGTTCAGTATCCCCATATGAGCTGGTCACTTCTGGTTCCCTTTGGTTCAGCCAGGCATTTTGCCCTTTGGTCACCTTGTAATCCAAGCCCAAGAGGGTCACAAAGGAGCTATGGCCCCTTTTCTTCCTGTAGACCAGCCAAAATCCCACTGCATTCAGTTATGGTGAACATATTCTCTGTGCTGACATTGGCATCATGTGCCAACTTAGATTTTCTCACATTTAGAAACTAATGTACAATTAAACTATTTGAACAATGGAGGAAAGCAAGAGATGGAGTTCAGAAGCATTCATGGTCACCAAGTTTTAAGCTGCACTGTACCAGGCTACTAGAAGATCCATGAAAACTATTTGTGAGTCAAACAGTATGTAATAGTTAAATACTGGCCACAGCAGAAGCTGCTAATTTCATGGTCAATAATTTTACAGGGGCAAAAACTGAAAAACAGAATGAATCAAACAATCTGAGTAAATAGTGGTCTATAAAGCTTAAAGGAGAACTGCCAGCCAACGGGACATAAACTCCATGTGTCAACAGCAAATAGTTCTTTTACACAGGGCTACAAGGTACCAATTTAGTTCTAAATTTAAAACAAAATCCAAATGGCATGCAAGGCATAATTAAAAGTAAAATAAGACAAATCCTAAAGTCCATTCACAGAGGTTGCAGTTCTAAAAGATAAGCTTAAAAACATCCATGAGCAGTTGGCAGGCAGGGACAATTTGATCAGAAATAGTTGAGGGAGGGAGGGAGCTAGAGAGAGTGAGTGAGTTTGTGTGTGTGTGTGTCAAGACAATAGGTTTGTGTGTTTGATTTGAACTAGATAAGAGGTTGTGTGTATGGGTGTGTACAGAGAGTCTTGTAAATGAATCAGTTGTGTGTCATTACTGTCATGTTTCCTTGCCCCTCCCCCCTTTAAGACATAAACTCTCTCCAGCAGAACACTGAACATGTTCCCCTGTTAAGTGCCAGGTAAACCAGGTTAAGAAATGTTGATTCCATGCAATATACGTATGTAACAGGCAGGATCAGTGCTAAGGTTTCTGGCGCCCTAGGTGTTGGGACATTTCGCCGCCCCGCGCGCGGGTCTCGTGGCTCCGGCGGAGCTGCCGCAGGTCCACCGGAGCTGCGGCTCCCTGAAACCCCGGGGGGCACGCTTGGGCCGTGCGGTCCCCTAATCAGGGATGAGCCAATGGGCGGACTCGCATGGACCCCTGCCCAGTAATGTGCATCGGATTGGGGAAATGACGCCTGGTGTCACCGCTAGTCCTCCGATCGTGCCTAGTTGGCTCTCGGGCATTGAGCGCGGCGGGGGCTGGGGGCACGCTGGGCTGCCGGGCTGCAGCAGCGGGCTCCCTGGACCCGGGAGAAAAAATTATACACATGCGGAGAGGCGCAACCCTGTCTCTTGCCGGTCATAGGCCAGCCGAGCCGAGACTCTGACCCGGGGGGGGGCGCCCTGGGCTGCCAGGCGCCGTCGGCTCGGGTCCTAGCACTTGACCTCGAGTGGGCGCGTTACTGAGACCGGCGGCGCTCTGCCCGGGGGACACCTTGGGCTGCCGGCGGCAGGCAGCTGCTGCTGCTGGCAGCTCAGCACCTCCAGCAGCAGCGGCTGCAACCATTTAAAAATTTTTTGGAGGGCGCCACTTTATGGCGCCCCCAAATCTTGGCGCCCTAGGCAACCGCCTAGTTCGCCTAAATGGTTGCACCGGCCCTGGTAACAGGGGCAGGCTGTAGCATGACATTTCCATGTAAATTATACAGATAACATAGATGAATAAATGAGACCATGTTCATATTCACCAGTTTAATATATGATCATGACTTTAAACTTTTTTTTGTTTTTGGCTATGACAAACACATGCATGCAGTTCTGCATAGCTATCATACAGATTTCACCACCGAATAATTAAAACAGGACCCAGCATTCAATTATAAATATACAGAATCAAACCACAGGACTATTTCTGAAGCACTTTAATAATGGCACTTTATAAGCAAAAAGCACTGGAACTTTAAAAGACATACTTTTATTTTAGAAAAGATGCACAGGATACCAAAAAGCACTTGAATGAAGGGCTACCAAATAAGGTTACTATAGTGTACTCAGAAATCAAGAACAAAGAAATCCAAACAGCTCTGATAGTCCAAACCCCCCCAAGAAGAGCTGCCAAGAGGTAAATTGTTGCCAATATTCCACAGTTGGGGAGTGCTCAAGAGCAGGAGTTAGTAAAATCCGTTAAAGTAGTTTAGAAAGAGTTGGAGAAAGCCAGAAAATACTTTTCCCAATTACTGAATATTAAATAAGGAAATAGTTTTAACTGGTTCAGTTTAATAATGCACCAAATATGTTCAACAAATAATCTTGTCCAATGCTGCTTAACATTCCTGGTGTTTCCTGACATTCTAGTTTAGAAAACTGCTGACAGTACATTAATTTCTGGCAATAGAAAAGAGTCTTCTCAGTAGCTGAACTGGTGGTATATAGATTAAGAACCATCTCCTCATGTACTTAGAATGTAAGTTTTTGGCAGCAGCGGCAGTCTTTTTCTTACATGTATATACACTGCCTCGCAGATCAGGGCCCCATACCCTGATTGGAGCCTTTTAGTCACGACTGCAATGCAAACAACTAACTACAACTATTTTTATTCCCTTATGTAAGACCACATACAGAAAGAAGTGATTTTTAGTACCATATGTTAGGATCTTTCCTGTTGACATACATTAAAGTAATTAATTATGATCCAATAAAGAACATTCTGGCAGACACTGACAAAATGCAATATACAGTATTGCTTACACATACACAGTATGTGTCACAATTTAGTTCATTCCTGGAAAAATATAGCTGTGATCTACTGCTTCTGGATCTACAGAAAAAAAAGTGATAGGTTGTGAGTGTAAATAATTGAAACTTTGATAAAACTTCCATCTAAGGATCTCAAAGAAGTTAACTACGTCTCACAACATGCTTTGAAGAAAGTATCTCTACTTTACTAATGGACAAACTGGAGCAAAGTTGAACACCCAACAACTCTAGTAGGGCCTGTCTAAGCAAACCCAAATTAAAAAAATATTAGCTATAGTCTGACCGAGCAGGCAACTCTTAAGCATGCAGAGACAGTCATCTAATTCTTGCAGGGAACTAAAATGGTGCTTAAAGGGAAGCCTTTTCTTTCTCATTCTAGAAGGGAAAAATGGGAGCTCAAACTTCACTTGATTTGAACTTATCTGAAAACACAATTGGCATGATCCTGTTTCAGATAACAGAATGTTTTAGATAGGTGAGGTCTGGATAATGAAAATATTTACTGTATGTAAAATTCCATACTGAAAGCTACACTCAGGGAATATTAAGATCGCAGTCAAGTCAAAAAATGTCAAAGCTGAACTGAGGCCTGGTCTACATGGGGGGAATGAGGGATGTTGTTCTAAGTTACACAACTTCAGCTACATAAATAACGTAGCTGAAGTCAACGTACTTAGATTGACTTACCATGGTGTCTTCACAGCGGCGAGTCGACTGCTGCCACTCCCCCGTCTACTCCGCCTGGGCCTCTCATGGCAGTGGAGTACAGGAGTCGACAGGAGAGCACTCGGGCATCGATTTATCACCTCTAGACTAGACGTGATAAATCAAGCCCTGCTGGATCGATTGTTGCCTACCAATCCGGCAGGAAGTGTAGACATACCCTTAGACTAACTGCTCTGCTGCACATGTATTACAATCAGAGCCATGTGGAGGATAGACATTCCATTTCACAAAGGATTTTGAGATTTCAAAATTGGGCTTTGTTCCAAATCAGAACGAAAACTGAAAATTCTGAAGTTCTCCACAAAGGAAAATTATGAAAAAAAAAATTGTTCAGGGCCAATTGAAACATTCCAATTCAATAATATGTAAACATTTTGTTTAGATTTTGACATATATTTATTATAAAAAATTCTAACAAAAAGTTGTTTCAAAATGAAAAATCAGAACTTTTCATTCTGAAAATTGTTGGAACTTCCCCCTCATTTTTCTCAAACAAAATTCCAGCGAAGTCAACCCAATTTTGAATCTTTTCAGTAAAAAACAAGACTTCAAAAATATTGAAAAATAATATTTTGCCATTTTTTAAACGAAATGTTTCAATTTCTAATTTAAAATGACTTACTTCAATTTAATTTTTTAAGTTTAAAACATCAAAAATGAAATGAAGTATTTTGTTTTAAATTGAAAAAAATGTTTTGTTTGCCCCCAAAACTTTTTTGATTTGGCAAGGAAACTGAAAAAGTTTGGTTTTTAACTTGGTCCAGCCGCTGTGGGGTGTCCCGGGCCCTTTAAATCCCTACCCAAGCCCTGCTGCTGGAGCTCCAGTGGTGATTCTTCAGCATGCCTTATATTAACAGTTACAGGTTGTGATTTGTAACAACTGCAAAAAGGAGAATCTCACTGTTCGTAAAATATCTATCCAGTCTTGTACTATTATCCCTCCAATAGATATCACAGGCCAATGTTCATGTAACGAAGTCATTTAGTTTTAAAGTAATACAAAAGAACATGAAACACAAGAAGAGAAAAAGATATAAATGAAATATTCCTCTTACAGTTTCACAGTTTATACTCAAGGATAGAAACATCAAAAAAGAGTAGAAAGGATGAGCCGTAACACTAGCACAGATTTCGAAGCCTTCAAAACAAGCATCTTGTATTCGTTCCGATACGACAGCACCTGTTATCATTTCATATGGTAAATGCATTATTGCGAACTAATTTTAAGAGGAAAACTAGTTTTTTGTGTAGCATCATTCATAATGACAATACTAGAAATTTCTTACAAAAAAATTAAATAACCAATTCTTGTTTCTAGTACATCTCACAGAAAATGTTTAAGGGGACAGAGTACCTGCTAAAAAATAAGGATCTAAAACCAAGAGTTTCTATTAAGCACTAACCCCAATTTAGATCAACTACTGTCACTGTATATAATGTTACCCATTAAAAAAGATGCATGACATACTGCTGAAGCTCCATAGCAGAACAATTGTGTTTATTCATTTTCCTAAATGAACATCTTCCTTGAATATCAGCTGCTGCTCCTATAATTAGAATATCTAGATGGCAGAGCAAATGTTGTTTACTGAATAAGCAAAATAAAGACATTTTAGAAATGTTAGATCTGAAAGTATTGTTAATATGTATTAGTTATGCGGCACACTGAGTATCAATTTGGCTGTTTAAAATTAAATTTGCATTCTCAGTGCAGGTTAACAACTAACTCATTTCTTAGGTATACACAATGTCCTTTTTATGTGATATCACCTTCCATGGATTTATTTCCTAATTTACCAAAATATGGATATGGATGAAAACAAAATATGTATGTATGTATTTACACACTATTCACCTAGGCTGAATTCAAAATTACCAGTGCACAGGTCAGTCTCTGTACTCATTACTAATCCTCACTACCATCCACTTCCCGAGAAAGGGTTCTTTTTTTACATTAAAATCATTTTTATAAAGGCAACAATGTATATCTAATTTTCAGCTTTTTAAAAAAAAGTCTAACAACTCAAAATGTATCAGACTTGAAGAACCATCGATCACAATTTTGGCTTGGTGTTGGACTAGACTGTTACTTCTGTGTGAAGTTGAGGCCTCATCTCTGCAAAGTACCTCCCTGCATATTATGAGATTTTAAAATGTACATTATTGACCTAATAATCTGTAATGGCACTTTGGAATATATTATAATCAGGTTGTTTTTTAAAACTATATACTCCTCCATCTCCACAAGCTTTATACTCACAGATCTCCAAAGTACACAAATGATCCATCAGAGATAAAGTGAGACAGGAGATAACTAGGTCATTGACAACGGAAGTCTTGGACTGAGTCTAGGTGACTACAACATATAGGGTGACATTCTGGCCCTACAGAAGTATTTTTCACCCATATATTTTACCAACCGATTAAAAAAAAAAACGTGATGTGGTTGCATGAGAAGAAATACAAGGTTTTTCTTACCTCCAAAGTCTGGTTCAACAGTGGTCAATAACTTGGTGTTAATCCTAGTAAATTGAGTTTTTCGTGCTGTGAAGAATTTTCATGTTACTTTGCAAATAATGTTGTCTACTACTGTGGACACAGAAGAGTATCTCAAGGAGTCAAACACGGGCTGTCCTCTGCTTGCATTCCAGCTAATGGGACTTCCTGAAGCTCTGGACATGTTGTGGGATACCGATTGTGAGTGTGACCCGTGCCCCCAAAGGTCTTCAAAAGACAGGAACAAGTACTGGTGGAGACTTTTTCTAAGGGAGTGAGAGGGCTGTACGGTGCCAGTGTGACCTCTACTCAAGAAGACAATTCTTGATATTGACAATTCTGCTAAATATCAACCAGTACTCAAGCTCCAACTTTTGGGAAAGGCCAAAAGGTTGCATTGAGGCAGCTCTGGCTGTTTCTTGAACTCAGTGAGTTGCTTGACTCGGAACAATCAGATTAAATTTGGATATGGATGAGAAACTGCACCCTTTTCATTATAGTTTGGGAGGCTAATATAGTAAGATCTCATTCCATAGGTAAGTCAGTGATAGAATGGAGGTGTCATTTGATTTGCAAAAATCTGCAGAGTCATGATTTCAATGGTGTCACCCTCTTTGGTGCTGGCTCACACAAAAGTTGGGAAATGCAAGAATTAAGGTTGCCCGTGTAACCTTAATTTGGCTCTCTTGTGTGTATACATTATGATACAGTCTTTAATTAGATGATCATATACTACTATTATTATTTTGCACTATTCAGTACACACGACAGACGTTGCTCAGGGAATGAATCAGGACTGTGTAGTAAAGGAGGCTGTTATCTGTAGGCTCCCTCACCTCCTTTGCTGAGAAATCTGGAAGCTCTTTAGTGAATGAGCCAGGAGACTACAGGGAGAAGGAAGGATGGTCTTGTGGTAAGGCACCCTAAAATACCACCCTAGAAAACTGGATTCTGACTTTGCCTTTCCTACAGATTTCCTATTTCATGTTGGACAAGTCACCTAAACCAAAGGTGGTTATTAACTGTTTTTCTTATTTTCTGGGTACCCAGCTTGAGACACCTGGCATCTGATTTACAGAGTTGCTGAGCAGTCACAATTGCAACTGAAGTCAATGAGAGCTATGCTCAAAACAAGTAAAGTGCTATAAATGTAAGTAAGTTGAAAACTCAGGCCATAGGCTCCTTAAATTGAGCACCCAAAATTAATGGACACCTTTGACATTAATGGCTCTGTACTTCAGTTCCCATCTGTAAAATGGGAATAATACCACTTTACTTCACAGGAATGTTGTGAACATAAACTCATTAATATTTGCTAAGCACTGAGATACTAGAACATAGAAAGCCCATGAGAAAATTAATAAGTCAGTATTCAGAGCAGTGTTTGATGTGTAGTAAAAAAGGATAAAATGGAATACTGAATAGCTGTGTATTCAGTGAATACCATCTATCCCATGGACTTATTGAGTCAGGGTCCTATGGAAACATAGTATGTGATCACATAATTAAGACTATCATAATGTGTATGCACAAGGAGGCTGAATTAAGGCTGAATTAACCTTAAGTCTGGCATTTCCTAATTTTTAAGTATTGATTTTGTAACCTTACCACTTTTAACGTATGCAATGTTAAATGTTTCAGGTGATAAAGGAGTCTGGATTTTTATAGATCAAGAAAATAATTTAAAAGGCACGTTTCCATTTAAAAACAAACAAAAGGGTTGTTCCTTTATCCTGGACTTTAATAATTTGCCTTACATTAGGTTTTGAACTATTGCAATTATGACATCTCTTCATGCAGCAACAGTCACATTGTTTGAAATGCTAAGTGAAACATGTCAGGATTTCTGATCTCTGTTGGACCTGAAGTTTGGATATAATATAGAAAATTGTGCACTGACTTGCCTCTGAAATTACTAGAGAACCTGCTTTTACACAGGTAAAGCTTCTGAATTTCTTCTGTGGCATTTTGACAGCTATGCTATTATGGTGTTCTTTTCAAACAAAAGAATGGCATTATTTCTCTTGTAGGAGGTATTGTAGGGTAGGGTTTCATTTCCCTTTTCAAAGCTTTGAAAGTAATTAGCGGTTAGTCTTTCATTCCTCATAGGTAATGAATATATCTGTATTTGGAATACATCTATAACTGATATAAATTTTACTTTTCAACAAGATAAAACAAAAAACAATGCCATCCTGTAGCAAATCATTTTGAACATACAAATGGCTTAATTGTACCAAATGAGTGACTGCTTTCCAGAATAAGTTACAGAGCAGAAATGAGAGGAAACGATGCATTTCACCCTGTGTTTGCACAAATTATTATTTCACACCTTAGTCAAATTTAATCAGCATGTGTTGAAATTTTCTACATAAGTGAGGAGAAAGATACACACTAAGCCATTATCTCACTTTTGTAGCTTTAAACATTCACTCATTTATTGCAATGCCTAAGTAAACACCACTGAAAAACCTTGACACAAAAGTTTATTGCGGCTCAAGGTGGGGGAACTTCAGACCTAGAATTTCAAATCCATCAGAACTTCTTAAACATGTGGCTTCCATAAGGGCTGAATTAAAGGGCACTGCATTTCTGGAATCTAGTCATTCATTGTACTAAATGATAATTAAATCACCAGAAGAAACTGTTTGCTGGTGTGCAATGCTAGTACTTTCACGATTTTCAAAGTGAAAAGCTAGAGATGAGCCCTACCAGCATTAACACTATAGAATGCTTTCAGTAGTGTCACAAGGCATGCCTGTCCTGTAGCACCCCTTGCTGGGCAAGTGGGGTGCTGCAGGCACTCCCTGCCTCAATTTCCTCCCCTCCCCTAAGATTTTCTGTCTCCTCATGGGTTTACGTGGTTCAGCCCTCCACCTTGGTCACTCTCAACATTCAGTCTCTTTTTGGGGTAATAACAGTCCAAATAAACCAAAAGTACTTTTGTCCCACAAGTGGGCTCCTCTTCAGCCCTCCCCTGGGTTCAGTTACTAATCCTTCATGGGTTACCTTTCAGTTTCTGTGGCTCAGGGATAGAACCTTGACTCCCAGGCTCCTTCCCTGGAGTCTCCTCGCAGTCTCATCCCCTCTAGCTTATCTTTCCCTCTTCTGTGCTCTGGGATACAGCACTGACTCCCAAGATACTTCCCTGGAGTCCTTCCAAAGTTCCAGACCTTGCTTCATAGCCTTCCACAGGAGCCACACTTGATCCTGCTTCCTCAGGTTCCTTTCTTCAAACTGAGTTTTCTCAACTCTTTTAAATAAATCACTCCACCGATCAAGACCAGTATGGGAAGGACAGGGAGCTAATTTGGCACAGATATGGCTCAGCCCAACTATCCTTAAACAGCCAGCCAACTCATGACATATGGATTGAAAGTAGTCTTGTGCATGGTCTCCAGGCAAAGACACCTCCCCACCCAAAGAATACCAAGATAGCTATGGTAGGAGGAAAGGGTTCAGTATCTCAGGGGATAATTTTGCCAGTGTAGAGACTAGTTTTTTAAAGAAAATCATTCCAAACTCCTTAAGGCAGAGCCAGGGAGGTCACTTAAGATATGTCTATTCTGTGAAAAAAGGAAGTGTGTCAGTAAGTCTCAGAGCCTGGATCAACTGACTTGGGCTCATGGAGCTCATGCTACAGGGCTATAAATAACAGTGTAGATGTTCCCACTTGGGCTGGAGGGTGGACTCTGAGACCTGGCAAGGGGGTGGGTGTCAGAGACCAGAGAATCTACACTCCTATTTTTAGCCCAACTGGTCAAGTTCTGAGACTCGCGGTTGTGTTGCTGTTTTTTTCCAGTGAAGACATACCGTTACAGAGCTGAGAAGGAGGAAAGGAGAGAGTCAATATGATAGCCAACAAATACTGTGGTCCAGTGAGCTGGAGAAAATCTCAAATTTAGTGCAAAGTAAGATCCAAATATAATGGGAAGTCCATAACAGAAAGATTACCATCCTCCCATAGGTGTAGTCTGAGGTGATAGGGGGATATTGTCCCACACCCCAAAAAACCCCCAAAAACTGCAAGCTTCAGGCTGGCACAGAATTTGTCCCCTTAGATGCGGCCCTGTTGGGCCTGACTGGAACTGCCCCCCAATACAGAAGTCGAACTATGCCTAAGCATCCTCCCCTCTTAGCCAACAGTCAGAATGGCCACCTGTCCTTCATCAGCCAGGGTTCTTTGAGATAGTGGTGGTGGTAGTGGTGGTGGTGTGGATCTCCTGCAGGTGTGTATGAACCACATGTACGTAAGATCAAAGTCTTTTGAATAGCACAGTCCACTGTGACCCACATGTGCCCTGTCTCTCCTCATTCTCCTTTGTTAAGGGCAGAGGGGCTGTGACTTTTCCTCAGTTCTTTCACAATCTGAAGCCTGTGTTAGCCAAGGACTTGGAAAGCAGGGATGTAAGGCAGGTTGTGGGATTCCTCTGACTACACCATCTCCAAGAACCACAACTATTATAAGGTAAGTAATCAGTATGAGTCAGTATGGACTATAGATGACTGGCAAGCAGTATCCCTTCAAGATGATGGACAGGAATATCAGCCAAAAGGAGATTAACACTGCTCTCATAAACTAGGCTTCTGATCCACCACCTAAGCCCAGTGCATAGCATTTGATGAAGATCAGCAGGTTAATTCCGTATCACTGTTTTGCAGACTTTGTAACAGGCACACTTCTGAAATAGGAGGAAGATGTCACTTGAGCTCTCATGGAATGAGTCTTGAAGTTCACAAGGAGAGATACACCAGCCAACTGGTAACACAGTGTTATCCACTGAGATAGCCTTTGTGAGGAGATGGCCTGACCTTTTGAATAGTCACTATTAGCCAGAAATAAATAAGGAGTCAGTCTGAATGGTTTACTTTGGTCAATGTAATAAAGCAAAACTCTGGAAACAGATGATGTGTGCAACTTCTTGTTTCCTGGTGCAGAGTGGGACATTGAGAGGAAGACAGATAAATTAATTGATATAGGTGAAATTCTGGGACTACCTTGAGAATGAACTTGTGGCGAGGTTTCATCACCATTTTGTCCCTATGAAATATCATATAGGGAGGTTCAGCCATAAGCACATGAAGCTCACTAACTCCCCTGGCCAGGTGATGACCACTAGGAAAAGAATTTTCAGAGAGAAATGATGTAAGGATCATTCTGAAAGAGGTTCACAGGGAGGCTCTTTGTGTTCTACATCTTTGCAAGTTTCTAATCCATGACAAGACTTTCTCTATAACCTACAGATCTTGTGAACGACTTTGTCAAAAGTCTTTTGAAAATCTAAATAATTTATTTAATCTGGTTCATCTTTAGTCACAATTTTTTTTGACATGCCCAAAGAATTCTAGAAGATCAGAAGCAGCGTGATTTTTCTTTGCAGAAATTGTGCTGGTTTGATAGGGCACTAGTTTAGGTGTCAGGAGAAACTGATTTATTCCTGAATCTACATTTAACCTGCTTTGTGACCTTGGATAAGCTGCTTCACATTTCTGTTCCTGAGTTCACCCATCTGTAAAAATGGGGATTATCATACTCTCCTGTAGGAAAAAACTTTCAGATCAAAGTATAACAGTACTATATAAGAGCTATGTATTTCTATTATTAATACCACATTCATCTAGGTGTTTCACAATTCCCTAATTATTGTTTCAACCAGTTTTCCTGGTCTGTAATTCCCAGTAGAACATTCATTGTTGTTGTTGTTGTTTTTTAACGCAGTTGCTTCCCTCTGGTATACTATCTAGCTGATATTAATTAGATTGTTGTTGTTAGAAGCTTGGCCTCTTCATTCTTAAAAGCTTTCAGAGCATCCAAATCTTGACAAGTTGTTAACTTGTTATCAGTCTGTTCCAGCAACTTCTCTTTTGACACTTCAGTCTCTTGCATAACCTTCCCTTTATTCCTTGAAAAAGGTAGAGCTTGGATAAGGGTCTTCTGTAGAAATCTGATGCAGAGAACTCATATAGGGCAGGAGGCTGCAAGTTACTGACCAGTCTAGGTTTGATCCCACAAAATACTTAGAAATATGCTTAACTTTAAGCTCCCATTAATAGGACTTCTCACTTACTTATTATTAAGCATCAGGTTAAGAGTTTAACCAGAGCAAGTAAAAGTGCTCAGCACCTTGCATGATCTTAATGTACTTATTCTTTTTAATCTCCCAGTCCAGTGTCCATTAGTGTCATTGGACAGCCTCCCATTGTCTTCAGGCCCTAATTGATTCCTTAATTGCCCAGTAATCCAGCAGGTCCATAGATCCTTTTACAGGTTTCATTATTCTAATACACTTAAAGAATTTCTTATTATTTCTTTTCATGTCCTTAGCTATTTGCTCTTCAAATTGCCTCTTAGACTTTGTGTTTGTGTGCCTTTCTGTTGTTCTCTCTCGAGTCAATAAATTACATATGGATTCACAATTCAATGCCATGGCAAGCAAGGTAAATATGGAACCTGGGATATTCTATATACCAAGTATGCAGAGGTTGCTTGTAAAAACTAGAGGTAATTCTGATGTTTAATAAGCCCGTGCAAGAGTGCACGTTCATGCAATTTTGAGCTCTTCAATTATAAAAAGCAATCTGGAGAAAATATAAAAGACAACTATAATTTTAAAGGAACATAGACAAGTTCAAAAAGGTGGTTTTTTCATGCATGTATTTTTTCATTATCAAGTACTTTCTGGTTCTGTAAAAGACTGGGAACTTAATAAAAAAAGGCTGGTCTCATAATTTTTTTCTGGTCTTACCAGAATGTGGAAGAACTAGAAGTCTCGACAGAAATAATAAATTATAACATTTTTCACTTTTATAAACTCCATAAAACAACTTCTTAGGATGAATATTTGTAAAGTGCTTAGAACTAAGGCTCACAGAACCCACTTAATGTAGATATTATCCATTGCAGTAGCCAGCAGCCATAGTCATGCATTGCAGGACTATGCAGAGGGTAACCACAGCCATGATATCATTCTGACTTTGGTGGCTTATTGTTTGAGGAAAGAGCAGCTCCTGTACTCCCCGCACATTAGTTTCAGAATTTTAACAAGTGGTGGTTTCCAAAATTCCCCTCCAGTGCATTGGTGTTTCCTGTCTGCAAGAGTACCAAGCTCAGTTATCCCTCTAAACTAGCCTTCTCCTTAGAGTGTTGCTTATTGCGGGGTGAGTTTCTGAATAAACTGAATGGTATTAAAATATGGTACAGATATTAAAAATACAGTATAGGACCACAACTTTTGCTAATCAGGTGAGCTAACAAACATGTGATGATATCTAGTTATGTATTTGAAATCTGAATCGAGGCTTTAAAATCTATCTCCGCTGCAGTGTAAAAACACAGGTACATTTCCTTTCCTGCTGCCATCTGCTGTTATCACACACTGTGACAGCTTTTCCTTAATTATCTCAACTCGTTTGCTCAATACCAGAACTTATGTCAGTTCCATCTCCCACAGATATAGAAATTTAACTCTTATGACAACTTTTTAGGATATCTATTCTTCCTTTCATCTGGTGAATAATCTCTTTCAGTGTTTGGTTTCCAGATCTGCACAGCAGTGAAACACTTATTTCAAAATATAGACATGCAGAATAACTTGCCTCCACATTCCAATAAAAGCTTGTTGGGTGCCTAGACAACAAAAGTTAGATTTTGTTTTGAATAAAATATACAAGCTTTTAGGTCAATAAGATCCTGCTGCTAAATACATGATTTGCCTTTATTCTTCCTTTTTACAGAAAGAACAAGAGTTGTATACATTAAATTAGCTTTGCAAAGTACAGTTTAGAAAAACAGCATTAGAACAAACAAATCAATGCTATTAAAAGAATGGAACTTAAAAGCTAGCTAGTCATTTCAGGTAAAACGTCAATACTAAAAGAAAGACTGTTTAAAAAAAACAAAAACAAAACCTCTCCAAAACAGGGATGCATTTCCAAAGGGATCTCAATTGTGTCTACATTTGTAAACGCAGTTTATTCTGAGCCATTTTTCAGCTTTGTCACTTAAATGTGCAAATGATGATTCTACCTATGTAAATACTAATATTTGCACATAAATAATTCTCAAAACTGAGAGTGTGAGTGATTTCTGCCTGTACAACCTGGGGGCCCTATTTATAAATTTGGCCTTTTCCTCATTTATCCCTCTTGGGGACATGAGAAAGGCATTCCCATGTCACTAAATTCAATCCCTTGCCTCATAATGCTTACTAATAATAATATGGATATGTTTAGCCTTAAGAAAAAAAGACTGAGTGACAATAAGCAGATAACAGTTTTTAAGTATATTGAGGCTGGTATGAAGAGGACTGTGATCAATGCTTTTCCATATCTGCTGAAGGTAGGATAAGTCTAAAATCTAATTAATCTGAAGCAAGGGAGATTTAGGTTAGATAACAGGAAAATCTTTCTAGCTATAAAGGCAATTAAGCTCTGGAATAGACTTCCAAGGGAAGTTGTGGAATCCCATCTATGGAGGTTTTTAAGAAGAGATTGGACAAGCACCTGTCAGGGATGGTCTAGGTTTACTTATTCCTGCCTCACCACAGGGGGCTGGATTTGATGACCTCCCAAGGTCCCTTCCAACCCTAGATTTCTATGATTCTATGAAATACCTAGCTCTTATATAGCACTTTTCATCAGTAGCTCTCAAAGTGCTTTACAAAGGAAGTCATTATCATTATGTCCGAAGGGGATCTGGCAATCTTCTTTCCAAGAAGCAACAATAGGAAATTGCTTTCCATTCTGAAGATTGACCACAAGTGATCACAAAAGATCCCTTCTAATCTCACATAGATGCTCCTGGTTAGGAGGCTTCGTAAGGCTCAGATCAGGCATTACTAGCGGTCACGCAGCATTCAATATAAAAGGGATCAGTATGAACAGAGAAAATGACAGGCCCGTCTCTACCACCTAAGTTCTGCCATATATTACCTCCTACAAGAAAAATAAATGGGGGGTAGTAAGAGAAGATGGGGAAGAAGAAGAAATAAAGCAGCAGAACCTTTCACCACAATAAACTGAAGAAATGTCAGGAATCCTTCCCTCCCTTCAAAGATACATATGAAATGCAGTTTATTTTTTCAGCTTACAGGAAGAAAAAGATACAGTTGTCTCATTTCCCTTTATTGTATCAACATAATTATAAAATGATGCTGCTTATTGCAGTATTTGCCATTCTGCAATTAGGGAGAGAGCTTTTAAATTAGTGAGCCAGTCAGTTACTTGGCTACGTCACCTGTACACGCTTCATTATACAAAGAATAGATTATAGCAATAGGAGTTACTTTGGATAAACTATGTAACAATTTACAATGACATTTTTTATGAGCTCTCCTCCTCATCACTGTATTAGCCCCAGAAACTTTGCAGGAAGACTGATTAACACTGCACTGTCCCCTGTGGATTATATAGTACAATACACCACAGAACAAATCTTTTCTCCTTACTTGCTCTGATTTGCACTGCTGATACTGACAACTCTTAGGCCTGGTCTACACTGGGTGGGGGGCGGGGGTTTCAATGTAAGATATGCAACTTCAGGTATGGGAATAGTGTAGCTGAAGTCGATGTATCTTATTTTGACTTACCTCCCGTCCACACGGTGCAGGATCGATGGCCGCAGCTCCCCCATTGAATGTGCTCTGCTGCTCACCCCGGTGGAGTTCCGGAGTAGACGGGAGCGTATTTGGGGATCAATCTATTGCGTCTAGACGAGACACGATAGATCGATCCACGATAGGTCGCTCGCTACCCGCCGATCTGGCAGGTAGTCTGGACGTACCCTTATGTTCTGAAACCATGGTCTTGATTTACCAAATGGAAATGTTCAGAATTTGACATTTTCATCCTATATTATTTTCAGCCAATATTATTTTTCTTTCTTTTCTTTTATGTACCTGGAGTTTTATTAATTTGCAGAAAACAAACGCTTTTGATGCACAGCTCAATTAATCTTACCTATATTATAAACAGAAAGAGTAGTGGAAGTTTAGTTAAGGTTTAAAAATGCTTCCATCAGAACTTCCTGTTTTCACTGGTTCTTAACATCTTGAAGAAATTCCTCCTTTTGGCCTGAAATTTTTGTTTGTTTGTTTTTTAAAATGATGAAATAGTTTATTAAAATGAAAAATATATATACTTTTCCACATTACTATGAAAATGTCCCCTTGTTCTTCTGTTATTAGACAGGAAGAACTGAAGTTCCTATATCCTTCCTTTATACCACCATTTTATATATGTTTATCATGCCTCCTATTATTCATCTCCTTTCCAAGGTAAATAATCACACACTTTTTAATCTCTATTCACATGAAAGTTTTTCCATGCCGTTACTCATTTTCCTTGCCTTTCTCTGAATCCTCTCTAGTTCAGCATTTTTGCCACCCACTTCTACTTCCCCTACCAATTCTTCCCTGTTCAACATCTTTATTAATGATCTGGATGAATGGGATGGATTGCACCCTTAGCAAGTTCGCAGATGATACTAAGCTGGGGAGAGAGGTAGATATACTGGAGGGTAGGGATAGGGTCCAGAGTGATTTAGACAAATTGGAGGATTGGGCCAAAAGAAATCTGATGAGGTTCAGCAAGGACAAGTGCAGAGTCCTGCACTTAGGAAGGAAGAATCCAATGCATCACTACAGGCTGGGGACCGACTCGTTAAGCAGCAGTTCTGCAGAAAAGAAGCTGGGGATTACAGTGGACGAGAAGCTGGATATCAGTCAGCAGTGTGCCCTGGTTGCCAAGATGGCTAATGGCATATTGGGCTGCATTAGTAGGAGCATTGCCAATAAATTGAGGGAAGTGAATATTCCCCCTCTATTCGGCACTGGTGAGGCCACATCTGGAGTACTGCATCCAGTTTTGGGCCACCCACTACAGAAAAGATGTGGACAAATTGGAAAGAGTCCAGCGGAGGGCAACAAAAATGATCAGGGGGCTGGGGCACATGACTTACGATGGGAGGCTGAGGGAACTGGGCTTGTTTAGTCTGCAGAAGAGAAGAGTGAGGGGGGATTTGATAGCAGCCTTCAACTACTTGAAGTGGGGGCTCCAAAGAAGATGGAACTCGGCTGTTCTCAGTAATGGCAGATGACAGAACAAGGAGCAATGGTCTCAAGTTGCAGTGGTGGAGATCTAGGTTGGATATTAGGAGGGTAGTGAAGCACTGGAATGGGTTACCTAAGGAGGTGGTGGAATCTCCTTCCTTAGAGGTTTTTAAGGCCTAGTTTGACAAAGCCCTGGCTAAGATGATTTAGTTGGTGTTGGTCCTGCTTTGAGCCAGGGTTTGGATTAGATGACCTCCTGAGGTCTCTTCCAACCCTAATCTTCTATGACTCTATGATGATCCTATGTTGAGCAAAACTGGCCCCAGGACTGACCCCTGGGGCACTCCACTTGATACCGACTGACAACTATACATTGAACCATTGATCGCTATCTGCTGAGCCTGACGATCTAGCCAGCTTTCTATCCACCTTACAGTCATCAATCCATACTTCCTTAACTCGCTGGAAAGAATACCGTGGGAGACCATATCAAAAGCTTTTCTAAAGTCAAGGTATCCCTCTACTCTTCTATGTGCTGGTCACCCTGGCTGGACTAAACCTTCTGTGGTGTACCATAGTCTCCATTCTTGCTGAGCATTATGGGAATCCCTAGGTGTGGCACATCATGGTAGTTGTAGTCAGGGTGGGGAACTTGGCTTATAGAGGATGGGGGCACAAGGTAACCAAACTACAATTCCCATGAGGAACCATGGCTCTGTTTCTAAATTTTCAGCAAAAAGCATGCTTTCAGGGGAGGTGGGGGGTGGAGGAATAGCTTAGTCCAAATCTAATTTTTCATTGAAAAACTGTTTTGCCAGAAGATTTCAACCAGCCAAAGTATCATTATCTCTTTCTTTTAGATAAGGAAACTGAGGCACAAAGAAGTGAAATGACTTGCTCTGGGTGAAAGAGCCAGAAACAGATCCTAGGTTTTCTGAATCCTCCTGATCCAGTGCCCTATTCCCTCAATCACACAGTCTCCCAGATATCAATTCTGTTCCAAATTTTCAGAGTGAAAAACAAAGCTTCCTTTCCATGATTGTGATGCTAGTACAATCGAGAGAACTCAGTGACATCTGCTGTTCATCTGGGCAGCCAGCAGGTACAAATGAATATTTCATGAACACTAGCTGTAATTTTCTATCTCCTTTACCAATACCAGACAAATAAAACAAATCTGCCTGTAACAGCAGAACTCTTCAGAAATACACTATGGGGTACCTTAAAACTATCCTTACTCAATCAGCTAATAGCATTATTCATTTTCATTACCTTGTTTTTACCTGATTTGTTACACTTCAGACAGGTACGTAGGCATGGTACATTTTCTTTCAGCTTAATGAAGAATACAGAAAGTACTTACCTACAAAGAAAAACAGTAAAAAAAAAAAAAGATTATTAAAATATGAAAAACCTATTTCTGTTTTATACAGTATTGGAAACACACACAACCCTTTTCGGAAGATACAAGATGATAGCAGGGCAGATTTTTTTTTATCAAGTGATAAGACCTCCTTTTTTTATATCATTGTGGTAACTGATAAGTGAATTCAGCACTTGTATCATCTTTTTTATTATTAAAATTATATACAAATTTCATCAAGATTCTTCTTCCTTATATAAACACTTCACTAACAGGTCATCGTAAATAACAGATATTAAATATTTCAGCTAAATTTGTTAGTTTCATATGTCATATGATACTGTTTCTTTTTCCTGATGGAGGATTAGTGTTACTAACCAATACATTTAGGATATTAACTATTGCACTGAAATATACTATTTGAAATACACTATTGGCAAATATTCAAACAGGTGATCTGAAAGTTAGGTTTTTCTGAGTATTTATGCAAGTAAAGCTTGAGTGTACAAATCTTCACAGAAAGCAAACAAAAAAAAATCGCAAAGATAGTTATATCTCTATTAGTTTAAATGTGCGTCTGTGTGTGTAAAATTCTGTCCATGACTTGCTCAGCCGTAATAAACATGCATGACCATATTAACACAGGTACTATAAACATTATACCTCCTCTAAAATGCATCCACTATTTAACAACACACACCGTCTTTGTAGAGTAAAAACCTCTCTAGCAGTGCCACTGAGTTTCAAATATAGGCATAGCATTTCCAATAATATCGACTTGAAAATGCCATTTGTGGATAGGTTGAAGTCACAGTTCAGAAATGAGTCTGAAGAATCTCATCAGAATTACAAGGCAGAATAAAAGAATATATTAAATGGCCGCTGGCCCACAGTAGCAGCCATTGTAACAAGAACCAGTTCTCTCCCCTCTATCTAGCTGGTCTATCTTTAAGCAGCTCTCCCACATCACAAAGATTGCCATTCTTTATTTTCTTCCTAGCCAATGTTCTCCACCTGTTTTCTACTAGTATCGGGATTCAGACTCTATCTGCTGATACCACAGCCAGACACCTGCTCATGGGATTCATAACACCAGTAATCCAGTTGCTACCAAAATTGTAGTGGAAAATGTTAATAAATTCTACCACACTGTAAATTGAACTGGACAGCAAAAAGAAATAAACAAACAAAAACCCATTCCAAAAAGCAACCCCCCCGCCCACGCGGCCCTGAAGAACTTTAAAAGGTGAGGAGCAGAAGATTCAGTCCTCCAGCCACCCGTTTCTACAATTGTTTCATTCGGGTGAACATGTGTTCTGTATTACTGTGAAATCCCCATACTTGTCCCTTCAAGGGGCAATAAAGATTTGTATGTTTTGCAACCATGCATGTAACAATATTTTTACAAATACTACATAATGCTCTTCTATGCTCACTTTTTAATGAAGTATTATACTTCACTTTCTTTGTATGAGAGCTTCTTAATCATTTTATGTTAATGATTTCAAAACGGAAAGTTCATTAAATATAACAAAAAATTTGATAGAGAGCTTTTTACTAGATACAATTCAGACACTACAATTCTTAATTTAGTCCCCTGTATTAGCAGCTCTTTTAGAAAAAATGGGGAATGTATTAGTCACAGTTTTCTGCATATCTAGACACAGACTAAAGAGATATTTAAGGGTGGCTGAAGAGTCAAATATTAAAGATTTCAGCAAACAAAGGATATTTATAATTGGGAGAAGCTGACTACCTGACACTTTCACACTTTACATTTGTAGATTGAATTATATTTCCATTCTTTTTCAAAAGAAGTTTCTAAGACATCTTTTTCACCTTCAGGGATGTTATTCTGTAGTCTTTACAGATGACAGGAATAAGGAGATTAAAGGAAAATATCTATGATGAAGGTACAGAATGAAATATTCAGGAATAAGACTAGCAGTTAGCAACAAAGCTAACCAATGTTTTGACGTCTTATTTTTAAAGCTTTCCCTTTGTTTTAAGGCATTACACCTACAGTACAAATACAGCTTTAATTGGTGCAGAGTGCAGCCAGCTCTGCAAAGCAGGGTAAAAAGCTTTAAAAGCTTCCCCAAATCCCAAGGATCATGAGACACACATCCCTGTACACTATCCCAAAATAGCATTATGTGCCTCCTCTTCCCCTCAGCTACTCCAGCAATAAAGAAGCTGCAAAAGCAGCTTTTAGAAAAGGGATCCTCCGAGGGCATAAAAGCCAGACAGTTTTTATACTGACAACTAGCTCTACCCAAAATCCCCAATTATCTCTTATCCTAAGAAACCATTGCCTGTTTGATATGGAACATTGCTAGCACGTGCTTGTTTTTTAACCAGCCAAGTCTTCAAAGAATATCAATGTCTGATAAATACTGTATATAGTACAGCCCCACTTGTAAGACCTTTGGGATTTGGACTGTTCGTACAGTTTCCAGTACTAGGATTTTCAACCCTAGGAGGATCACAAACAGGTGTCAGAAGTCACAATCACCCTATGCTTCCCATATTGCTGAACAGGGGTGCTGGTCTGGCAAGATGGGTGTCCTAGCATGGAAAAGTTTGAGAGCCATTATCCTAGCACAATGAGGCCTCAACCTTGAGATGGAGGTCTCTAAATTTTACTGCAATATATATGTTAGTAATATTTATACAATTTAACAGCAAGAAAAAATGGTTAGAAAAGCATAGTAAATGTATGATTTCTTTCTTCTCCTTTCCTTGATTTGCTCCCATCCTACCATTCCAGTTCTAGGATTACCACACCATCATCTCACCTCCACAGCAGGCCTCAGTGTTGCCTTTTACACTCAACTCTAATGGTTCCCCAACTACATCTTCTTGATATTCATGTGCTTGAGGGAAGAGGGACAGCTGTATATAGTATGCAAATGTAGTTCACACACTCCCTTGCTGTGCAGTTCTGTCCCATCTAGTGGCACCGAGACCATTTAGAGAGAGAGATAAAATGAGTCTGCTCTACGGCTTTGGCTAACAGACAGCTGGCTTTTAGCTCATGTGGTAGAAGCTTATGCACTAAGCACCAGAGGTCCCAGATTCAATCCCACCTGCCAATGACGGGGGTCTGTCAGCGTTACACAAATATCAGTGTCCCCAACCCAAGAACTGTATCTGCACACACTACAGCCAAGAGACATTTCTAGTTAGAATTATTTTCTGTGTTGAAACATACTCCCATTTCATGTTGTAAAACAGTTTTACAACTCTGGAAATGAAGGAAGCATTCTAATTAGCGGTCATAGCTGCCAATGTATCAGTCATAACAATTAAACACACATGGATCCTCTTTTGCATTATTTTACAACCTCCATTTAAAAATAGCAAGTTTGGAAATAACTGTGACAGTTTTGAAAACCACTACATGCACTTCAGATCACTGCTTGGTCTATGCACCTTGGGGTCTGGATTATGTGATTGACATACAGGCCCATGTTGGGGATGGTACAGACCCTAGCACAGCCTTTTCTAGACGCAGAAAACACTCCCAGTAGCCAACCTCCCACACCATCAAAAAAACAGCCACTGGCCATGCCCATCACTATCAAAAAGGGTCCTAGTGCCAACTATAGCTAGTTATTTTATCATTTTTCTTATCTTATCCTAACATAGTGGCACAGTCTGGAATATGGGGGTATGAATTACGCAATGCTCTAAAGTGTCCCAAGTGGCGATTCCCACCCCTCTAGCACATTACACCTTTTAATCGGCAAGGCAGCAAAAAAGGCCAGGTGGCAAGCCTAGCAAAGCCACATCATCCTATGGAAAGGACTGTGTTTTAGGAGGCATTATCTTTCCTAGACATGTAGCCGGAGTGCATATGATCCCGATCTTTTATGACAGTGCAGTGTGCATCTATGTATTCTATCAGCTCTACTGGCTGTTTGAAGGGCAAATGGAGCCCCATCCTCTTAAAGGAGGGTTTACTATCTCAGGAGTGCTAGGCAGGATGAAGAATTGTGATTGTCTCTAGTTCTTACAGGGAGGATGTAAAGGAGGAGTAAGTACTCTGTGCTCTCCTCCCTATGCATCTACATAAGGCATACTAAATCTTACATATAGATGTCTTAATTGATATCTAAAATAATTTTAAGAAAAAGTTATTGATTCGGGTAATACTGCATCCCTTCGGTTTAGGGTCCCTACATATTTATAATGTGAGAACACCAGCACTATTGATACAATCAGTCAATAATGTATACATGTTGCTGCAGAACTCCCAGCTTTCAGCCAGGGGCTGGAGGGGAATTTGTAGAATGCTGGGGGTGGAAGCTACCTTTTCTTACTGATTATCAAACTTTTCATGGCATGGGCCAGACCTAATAAAGGTGGTGTTCTGGACACCTCCCATCCCTATTTGGAATGGCATTAAATCCTTTTGGAAGATACTGAAATTTGTTAAATGGAAAAGTAATATTAGGAACAATGTTTAGTGTATCTTTTGTCTTTCATGCCATAACTGTTTTTTCCATGTTGAAAAAAGTTAATCACTACCTACTTTAGCTTTCCATTTCATAACCGCCTCCCACCTGGTTCTGTTCCTTTCCCTTCCTCTTGCACGTGCTTTCTACCTACTTTCCTTTTCCTATTTCCCCCTCTATATAATTGCCACTTGGTTCCCATCTCAGTTGATCACTGGGCACGCTGCTCAGCAACTCATTCCTCTTCTCCCACTGTTCCTAGATAGACAGTTCCCCTGCCTCATTCCTTTCTGCCTTGGACAATTCTCTTCTACTGTTGGCTCCACAGTGCTACTGAATCAAAGTTCCTCTTTCCTTTCCTCTTGTTGTTTAGCAGAGACTTCTAATAAATGCAGTTGGTCTGTCCCTTTCTTATCTCCAGATGCTTTTTCAGCCCTCCCAGTCCATTTTGCAATGAAGAGTCAGAACACTGGAAATAAGGAGCACTATTAGCATCTGATCAGTAGGGTCAAACAATTTGTAGGGCAATTATAGTGCCCTGTCAAACTGTGGAAGAAGTTTGACGTGGCTTAAAAGAGAAACTCTGAAAACAATGGGAAAGCCAAGAGTAAAAACATATATGATGGAAAGTTTTGGATGGAAAATATTTAGTGGTGGTATGGGAAGAAGCTACAACCTGCAACGAATTGCTTGCTGGCATCCAAAGTGGCCATCTTTGGTCTCTAAGTTGGTTTCTCATGGATGTAACACAAAGTGTGTGTGTATGTTGGGGTGAGGGGCTGCCAAAGGACAGTATGAAAGGGCTCTATAAATAGAGAAAATTTAGTGTCACACACAAAAAAACCCAAATCAATTCCGGCTAATACTGATTAAAAGAATTAAATTACCAATCCCTGCACTGGCAGCAGGGATTATCCACAGCAAAATTATGATATTTTTCCTTATGGGAGCTAACTATAGCCTCATTTTCTTTTCCTTGTTATTTACTGTTAATCAAATGCTTAAAAAGGTTAATCATCCATCTTCTGCATTTTAAATCCCCCACCCATCTAGCTCACAGCATAGCACTACTCACATCCATCACACAGTGCTCTGATGAGGAAAGGAAGAAACATAAGCTCCCCCCTGACCAACAACTCAGTACTATGAAGCCCTTCATGCTACACTTTCGAATCCCAACAAAAAGGAAGGCTTGGGGAAAATGTTTACCAAAATAAGAGAACATAGCAATACTGGGAGCCGTCCTCACCTGCTGGGAAACAAACAGCCAGATCGAGTAAACATGACAAGTTTCATTCTATGAGAAAAGTGACTCAGAAGGGCTTTGTACTTTTCCTACCTACACTAGTTGGGAGGGAAGTTTATATCTTCTGTCTGTGACAGCACAGAGAAAGAGGTGGAATTTGGCACAGACACAAAATGATTAAGGAGCTAGCTTTACAAGGAAAGATTCAAAGAAATAAATATATATTAGCTTGTCTAAATAATAAAGGAGCATGGTATTTGGAGAGAGTAAACACTAAGGATAGAAAAAAATTGTTGCTGGTGGTCCAAGGGATACAACTAGGAGTCACAGGCTAAAGATGAAGAAAAATTATTTATGGTGGTGAAGTCCCAGAGACAAGTAATGAAAGCCTGCTTAGATATTTAGAAAGAACATAGCCCTACAATGTACAATTCTTGAACTCATTCCCAGGGTAAGAACTAATGGTTCTAACAGGTTTTTTCTCTCTCCAGTTTATATTATTCAAAAGGAAGAGGGACAGGGAAAAGGTGATTCATCCTCACTTTTCACAAACAAATCAATTGGATGTCTGTGGCACTCACAACTGACTATGAGCATTATTTCAAATGATCCAGGCTGGGATCTGGTCTCCTGATAAGTGTATCAATTACAATTAAGTATCCATTATCTGGGATCAAGATGACTAGAGTTCAAAATATGGATTTTCCACCCTAAAGACATTTTTAAAGACCTCAGAGCAGCCAATATATATTTAAATCTACTGTTTTCCACAAAGATTTTGGCTGTTGGAGTTAGAATGATAGAAATGTAGGGCTGGAAGGGACCTCAAGGAGTCATCAAGTCCAGCCCCCTGCACTGTAGTAGGACAAAGTAAACCACGATCATCCTTGACAGTTGTTTGTCCAACCTGTTTTTTAAAACCTCCAGTGATAGGGATTCCACATCCTCCCCTGGATTCCACATCCTCCCTTGGAAGCCTATTCCAGAGCTTAATTGCCCTTACAGTGAGAAAGTTTTCCCTAATATCTAACCTAAAGCTCCCTTGGTGCAGTTTAAGCTCATTACTTCTTGTCCTACCTTCAGTGGACATGGAGAACAATTGACCATTGTCCTTTTATAGCAGTCCTTAATATATTTGAAGACTTATCGGGTCACCCCTCAGTCTTCTTTTCTCAATACTAAACTTGCCCAGTTATTTTTAAATTTCTCCTCATAGGTCAGGTTTTTGTTGCTCTCCTCTGGCCTCTCTCCAATTTGTCCACGTTTCCAATAAAGTGTAGCACCCATATTGGACACAGTACTCCATCTGAGGCATCAGCAGTGCCAAGCAGAGCAGGACAGTTACCTCCCATGTGTTATATATGACAGTCCTATCAATACACCCCAGAATGCTATAACCCTTTTTCACAGCTGCAACATATTGTTAATTCATATTCAGTTTGTTATCCACTGATCCTTTTTAGCAGTTCTACCACCTAACCAGTTATTTCCTATTTTGTAGTTGTGCAGTTGACTTTTCCTTCCTAAGTGTAGTATTTTGCTCCTGTCTTTACTGAATTTCATCTTGTTGATTTCAAACCATTTTCCGATTTATCAAGATCATTTTGAATTCTAATGCTGTCCTCCAAAGTGCTTGTAACTCCTTCCAGCTTGCTGTCACTATGAACTTTATAAGTATACTCTCCACTCCATTATCTAAGTCACTAATGAAAATATTGAAGTGTCAAATTCAGGACTGACCCTTGTGGAACCACACTAGATTTGTCCTCACAGTTTGACAGCAAATCATTCCTTTTTTCAACCAGTTGCGCCTTACAGTAATTTCATCTAGACCACATTTCCCTAGTTTGCATATGAGAACGTCCTTACTAAAATCAAGATGTATCATGTCTATTGCTTCCCCTACATTCACTAGGCCACTTCAGAGAAGGATATTAAATAGACTTGTAATGATTTGTTCTTGACAAATGCATCCTGCCTTTTCCTTATAGCCCTATTATTCTTCATGTGTTTACAAATTAATTTACTACTTTGTTACAGTATCTTTCCAGGTACTGAAGTTAGGCTGACTGGTTTATAATTTCCTGAGTGCTCTTGGTTCATCTTTTTAAAGATAGATACAACATTTGCCTTTCTCCAGTCTTCTGTTCTCGAAGATGATCGCTAACAGTTCCAAGGTAACTTCAGTTTGTTCCTTAAGTACCCTAGGATGAATGTCATCCGGGCATCCAAACTTGAATATATTTAACTTTTGTAAATATTATTTTACCTGTTGTTTCCCTATTTTGGCTGCATTCCTTCCCTCTTGTTGTTGGTGTGTTGAGTATCTGTTCACAATTGAGCTTTTTAGTGAAAACTGAAGCAAAATAGGTATAAATAAGGCTAAAATTTAGTCACGGGTATTTTTAGTAAAAGTCATGGACAGGTCAGGGGCAATAAACAAAAATTCATGGCCTGTGATCTGTCCATGACTTATATTAAAAATACCTGTGATTAAATCTGGGGGGCAGCATTGGGGCCACTGCTGGGGGAGGTATCTGAGGGGGAGCTGCTGGGGCCAGCGGCACCAACTGCCCGGGCCAGTGGACCGCAGCTGCTCTGGCTGGCCAGGGTCTGTTGCCCAGGGCCAGAGCAGTGGCTGCGGCTGCCGGAGCAGGGGCTGCTCCAGCCCAACAGGGACCACTACCAGGGGCTGCCGGAGCAGTGGCTGGTGTGGCTGTCCCGAGGGCCACCTGACCAGCTGTCCCTCGAGCCAGTTCCTTGGGCAGCCCTGGGATCAGCCACACAGGCCCCTACAGAAACCACAGAGATTGTGGAAAAATCACAGAATCTGTGACTGACATGGAGCCCTAGCCATAAAACATCTCAGTTTTCTTGACATCATCCATTATTAGCTCTCCTTGTCCACTAAGTAGAGGACCTTCATCTTTCTCTTACTCCTAATGTATTTAAAGAACCTCTTCAGATTGCCTTTTATATCCTTACTGGGTATAATGCATTTTGTGCCTTAGCCTTTCTGATTTTGTTCCTACACGATTGTGCTATCCTTCTGTACTCCTCCTTAACAATCTGTCCATGTTTTTACTTTTTGTAGGATTCCTTTATGATTTTCAGATTATTAAAGAGTTCCAAATGGAGCCATATCGACCTCTTGCTATTTTTTTTATTATCTTTCCTTCACATCAGAATAATTTGTAGTTGCACCTTTAATGCTATTGCCTTGACAGACTGCCAGCTTTCCTGAACTCCTTTATCCCTTAGATTTTCTTCCCATGGGATCTTAACTACCTGTTCTCTCAGTTTGTTTAAGTCTGCTTTTTTGAAGTCCACTGTCCTTATCCTACTGCTCTCACTCCTTTCTTTCCTTAGTACCATGAAATCTATAATTTCATGGTGTATTTCATCCAAATTGCCTTCCACTTTCAGACTTGCTACCAATTCCTCCCTATTGGTCAGAATCAAGTCTAAAATGGCTGTCCCCATGATTATTTCATCTACTTTCTGGAACAAAAAGTTGTCCCTAATATATTCAAAGGACTTATTGGAAATTTTGTGTTTTGCCGTATTACTTTTCCAACAGTCTGGGTAATTAAGGTTCCAGATTGCTATCAGGCCTTGTGTTTTGGATATTTTTGTTGTTTATTGTAGAAATGCCTCATCCACCTCCTCTTCCTGATTTAGTGGTCTACAGTAGACCCCCTACCATGATGTCACTCCTATTTCTGACCCCTTTTATTGTTACCCAGAGACTCTCAACTCGTTTGCCTCCCACCTTTTTCTGGCTCTCAGAACAAGTGTATAACACATATTTTATCCTTTTTTACCCTGCCTATCCTTCCTGAACAATCTGTTCCACTATATACCAATACTCCAGTCATGAAATGTATCCCACCAAGTCTCCGTGATGCCAGTTAAGTCATAATTTAGTGTAAGTACTCAAACTTCCAGTTCTTCTTGTTTATTCCCCATTCTCCTTGGATTTGTGTTGAACAGATTCCCTTATTTCTTTTTTGTTGCTTCTATGACCCTATTGTAATTTTCCGTATCTCCCCCCTCTCAACATCTAATCCATTGTTAAGGCTGCCTTTTTTATAATTACCTGTGGGATTTTGTCACCTACCCCCTTTTAACCTCATTTAAAGCCCTCTTCACCAGGTTGGTGAGTGCATGCAGACGCTCTTCTTCTTGGTCAGGTGGGCCTCATTTCTTCCCAGCACATTTTATTCCTGGAACAGCATCCCATGATTGAGGAAGCTGAAGGCCTCCCATTAATACCATCTGCAAAGCCATGCATTCATCTCTAGGATATGCATGTCCCTGCCTGGGCACTTTCCATCAACCAGATAGACAAGAACACAATCTGTGCCTCTGATCCCTTCACTGTATCTCTCAGAGCCATGTAATCACTGTTGATCTGCTCAGTGTCAGACCTGGCATCATCATTAGTGTCCATGTGGATGAGCACCATGGAGTAGTGATGAGAAGGTGGATGAGCCTCAACAACCTTTCTGTAATGTTTCAAACACAGGCTCCAGGCTGGCAGCACATCTCCCAGGACATGATGTCAGGACAACATCAGAGTTATAGCTTCCTTGAACTATTCATTATACAAATATACATTGTGAACCAAACCCAGTAATTAACTCGTAGCCCTTCAGAAAATGAATCCAGCAGGAGTTAAGGCCACCTTCTTTAATGGTAATGTAGTGTTTTGTTCAAAGCTACAGATTATTCAAGAAATAAGACTTGAAAGGCATTACATTTCTGGGATACTTTGTCACATCTTGAATAGGACTAGCAAATCATATATACTGTATTATCTAGCCTGTTTTAATGATTTATAGAGGTACTATGACAATGAAAACTAGGTGTTATTTACAAAAAATTAGAAAAGCTATATAAAGGTGCCTGCAGTGGATATTATTAAATTGTTACTAAAACACTAGAAGTTAAAAGGCGGTGATACCATCAAGAAATGAATACTACTAATAATAATGCAAAGCCCCCTGCCCCCCTCCCCAATTTATCAACCAAAGGTGCAGAACATTTGTAACATGTTCTTAAGGCCTCCAAGCCTGGGGTTTTTATGACATACAGACCTTCAGGCTGTATGGAGGATTTCAGGGCTGAGTTCTCTGACCTTTTGACACCTTTACTGGTGTCCTCCTGGACAAAATAATTTTACCTAAACAGTCAAGAGCAGCTCCAGATCTCACCCAGCTAACTGAATGGCTTGGCCTTATTTAAATGCTAATTTCACCACTGTTGGGCAGTCTGATGCTAGACTGCTAGGAACCAAAGAACCTAGAAGTTTTTTCCATACCACCTTTTCAGTAACACTTTCTGAAAGGAAAGAAGAACAATGAGTCACGGTGATCCAGAAACACTCTACACTGTTACCAAGGTCATAGTAAACTCTGCTGATCTTTAGAAGCAAAACATTACATTTTAGAGAAGAAAGAGGATAGTTCTACTGGCATGCGTGCTATGACCAAGTGGATTTTTTTACTTTGACCCCAGTGAAGCAAAAGTTCATCCAAAAGGTACTCAAGTTTATATTTTCAACTATACTAGAGGTTTTTATAAAGCCTGTGCTAATCTATTGCACTCAAACAGCTAAAACAATTTTTTTTTAAATGTAGAAGGAACACTTCTAACAAGCAAAACATTACTGGTGCTGGATTCAGTTAAAATCATTGGCTTTTATGCTGCTGAAATCCATACAGAAGTCAGTAAGCCCTGAAAATAGCCAGACTTCTCTATATGCAGCATAATAGAATAGAATATCAGAGTTGGAAGGGACCTCAGGAGATCATCTAGTCCAACCCACTGCTCAAAGCAGGATCAATCCCGACACTGATTTTTGCCCCAGATCCCTAAATGGTCCCCTCAAGGGCTGAACCCACAACCCTGGGTTTAACAGGTCAATGCTCAAACCACTGAGCCATGCAAATGTCACACAAATACTTTCTTTAAAACAAACAAGAACTCTATGTTAATTATTTAACATATATACATAAAGTTTAATGCCTGTTGGAAGACTGTGTTTCTTAATGGCAATGTACAGTATTAAATTTGAACGAATATATTAATTTAGGAAGCAACTGGAACAGCTTTAAACAATTTAGTAGGAAATTCTGATACATGGTAGTGGGTAGTATTGTGACACATGTCTCAAAACAATGGAAATACATGAGCTTCCCTGAGTACCAGACAGTCCATACAAGAAACAATTACCGGTACTCAATGATGAAAAATGTTGAGATGTTGGATGCCCATGTACATACTGCACAAAAGATTTCAAACTGCTGTAGAAACTACCAACCAAAATTTATTGCAGAAAACAGAGCGTAAGAAGAATTACGTAAGACTTGGAATGTGTGGGGTTTTTTTATATTTTAGATGAGTAAGAGCCAGACAGGGTTGCTGGGTATAGACACTAATGACGTGTAAATCTGTTGTATGGAACTGAATGTTCAATGAAGGTCTAATACACATTAATTCATAAAACTCTCCAAAACAATCTTTTATTCTGAAAGTCATGTTGTGCACGAAAAGTATTTTAAATAAGTGACATTTTCTAGGCAGTCTGGTCAATTCACTGCATTAAATTGTTTACTGAGCTCTTACACAGAACAGGACTTGTTCTGCACAGAACTGGTAGAAGACAGAGTGCTTACAAAAGGGAAAACTTACAGCCTACTGGCTGTTGCTCACTGATTAGACAGAAATGCCTGCGGGAGGTCATCCGAAGCCGCGGGACCAGCGGACTCTCCGCAGGCAAGCCACCGAAGGCAACCTGCCTGCTGCCTTTGCAGCGCTGGCAGAGCGCTCCCCGCGGCTTGCCGTCCCAAGCACGTGCTTGACGTACTGGGGCCTGGAGCCGCCTCTGAATGCAGGGAGTTAGAGTATCAGTGGAAATATTTTTCTAAAGACATTCAGCACATTTTGCAAATAACTTTACAAAGAAAGTCACATATATTTTTATTAAATGAGTCTTTCTGTGGTGTAAAATACAATTAGAAAATTTCATATAACATGATGAAAGGCAGCATTAATCAGTTGAAATACAGGTGTGGACACATTACCAAGCTGTTACTATAGTAGCTGTCTACAGTAACATCACTTAAAGGTTTAGGAATTATTCCAGACAGAGGTAGGGTGATTTATGTCCCACATATGATAACTACAAAAATGTAGTTGTTCATTTTTATTTATATATACACATTTATACAGCTACACACACATGCAAAATAGCACCCGTGCTGGGCTAATTAACTTAATTAAAATAAAAAGCAATTAAAAGTAAAACCATCCACTTCTCCTCATGCCCTCAACAACAACCAAAAAAAACAAACCCCTCAAACTAAAATAACAAAATCAAATCCAAAGAAAACCCCTTTCTCTTCGAAACTTCAACCCTTATTGTGCACCTATCCATCCCTAAAAAAAACCCCAACATTCTAGATAAAGGGATAAGTCATTCAGTGTATTTCGGACCCAGGAGCAGTATAGGTTCTAAAGTTTCAGGTCTGTCACAGAAGATGTCCAACTGGAAAGTCCCTCTTTATTACACCATGGGGACTCCAGACTGATTGTGGCTGTGGCACTATGGTAAAGGAAGGAAGGTAGTAGCACCTGTCCTAGGTCATTTAGGTCTTTGTCACTCAAAACAAAACTAACACCTTATACCAACAGAGAGTGACTGAAGATCACAGAGCACTGCCTCATGCTCCCTGTGAAACACATCACCTAATAAGAGAGAAAAGATGAATTTGCGGTTAAAGCAGTGGATTCAACCACTAGAGATGTGGGTTCAATTCCCTGCTTTGACCCAGATTCTCTGTGTAATAGTAATCAGTTCACATATATCTTTGCCCCAGTTCTCTTTCAGTAAAATAGGGATAACAACATTTATTTTGTCTTGTTCATTTAGATTGTAAACTCGTTGGGTCAAGGATTATGTCTTGCTATGTCTACAATGCCTAGCACAATGGGGCCTTAATCTCATTTTCAGCTTCTAGATGCAACTGTAATACAAATAAGTAATAATAATTATGCGTAGGCTGCTGCATCCACTACCATTTTTAGTTACTGACTTGACCTTAACGTGTAGCCTCATTTAGACAACCCTACCACAATCAAATCTTCAAGTGATGAAAGCAGGAATTTGAGTCACCAGGTCTTCATCCAAAAGAAACGGCCACAATCTCCTAGCTAGACAAAGAGAATAAAAGTTTTCCTCAACACTGGTGCTATGTAATTGCTTAACAGCAGCTGGGGGATCCAACAATAACCTGAGATTGTGAGCTGCAGTAACAAATGGTAGGCACATAGCCCTAATAAGAGAGGCAGATATAATCCTTGCCACATTTATCTGTTGCTTCCCCAAATCTATCAGCATCATCTTCATTTTCTTAGAAAGAACCTCCTCTGTGCTCCAATCTCACCCAGACACTGGGCCAAGTATTCAGCAGCACTGGCTAGACTGGGTATGCAAGATACATGAAGCATTAGAGTCCCTCCTTCATATGAACTACCTAAACAGCACCATATACATGATTATGGCCCTACCAAATTCATGGTCCATTTTTGTCAATTTCACAGTCATAGGATTTTAAAAATTGTAAATTTCACAATTTCAGCTATTTAAATCTGAAATTTAACAGTGTTGTAATTGTAGGGAACCTGACACAAAAAGGAGCTGGGGGGTGGGAGAGGGTCACAAGGTTATTGTAGTGGGGGTTGCAGTACTGATACCCTTACGTCTGTGCTGCTGCTGGTAGTGGTGCTGCCTTGAGAGGTGGCCAGCTGGCCAGGGTCCCAGCAGCGCAGAAGGATGGCATGGTAGGGTATTGCCACCTTTACTTGTGCGCTGCTGCCTGCAGAGTTAGGCCTTCAGTCAGCAGACGCCACTCTCCAGCCGCCTAGCTCTGAAGGTGGCAGAGAAGTAAGGGCGGCAATACCGTGACCCCCCTAAAATGACTTTGCCACCCGCCCCCGCAACTCCCTTTTGGGTCAGAACCCCCCATTTGAGAAACACTGGTCTCCTCCATCAAATCTGTATAGTATAGGTTAAAAGCACACAAAAGACCAGATTTCATGGGTGGAGACCATGATGCATTTTTCATGGCTGTGAATTTGGTAGGGCCCTATCCATGATGAACAAGAAGGGAGATAGACGGAACCCTGCTTAAGAGAGAAGCATTGTCTATAAAACTCTTTGGAAACACATAGCAAGGAAGGAACAGAGCTGCACAAATGCATTGCCACCGCTCCAGCTGCAGCCCACGGTTGAGCCAACAATACTTTATGACCAACAGTATCAAACGCAACTGATTGATCTAACAATATCAGGATGGACACTAAATCTTCATCCATTACCAGGAGCAGATCATCTATCAACCCCACCAATGCAGTTTCTAAGCCATACTTTGCTCATAAAAGGGTTAAGGAGATCTGAAGCATCTAGGTACTTAAAATTGTTTTGCCAAAAACTTTTTGTATAATCTTAACCAAAAATGGAAGACTGGGTACTGGATGGTAGTTGGTCATATAGTCAACATCAGGTGCCCTTGCCTTAACAAAAGATTACACAAGTAGATTAAGAGACCCTTCTCAGACGCATTAACAGTTTGTTGATATGCTTTGATCTAGTCCTCTTTGAAATGGTACAAGATCAAAGTTCATTAACAAGCTGCTAATGTTCTTCAGCAGGGTCCACACAGTTAGTCCACAGCAGGTTAGTGCGGCATAGATTCACATCCCAGCTTGCTGCAAAACTCATTTTTTTTGTGCAGACAAGTGAGCATCATTGGCCTAAACTCAACCCAAGAAGAGTCAAAACTTGTCCCTGCCAGATCTCGCTTCAAGAGTGCAAGGTGAGAGAGTTTAGCCAAAACTGCTCAGTTTTGATCTGCAAAATAACCTGAAATTTTCTCATAACCACTGAAAGAAGGAAGCTCTGATTAACTAAGCCATCAGTCACTTGAAATAGTTTTCCGTAGGCAGTAACTGTGCAGGATCAAGCAGGCCATCATATAGTTACTGCAGCAGAATTTGATAAAGAGAATAAAGTGCCTCCCTACACAGCACAAAGAAATATTATTAGATGTCATAAAAAGGGGGGGGGTGGAGTAAATCACAATATTGCATTGCAGATCAAGCAGATGTAATTCAGAAGGCACCACCATACTCTTGTACACATATCTCACCATCTGCTTTCTATAAGAAATCTATGTGCTGAATCAGTACTGTGTTGTATTATGAGACTTAGTTCCATTTACCAATATTAAGAAGTCTTCTATAAACATGTATTAATATTTATATAGATTGAAAATATACATGGTTTTACTTAATGTAAAATTACTCAGTATAAAAAGTCAGCAAAATGCTACTGTGGTAGTGGTTAAAATATTTACAGTTGTACCTTTTTCCTTAGCTACTTTACCACCGTATTCATGGTATCATATTCAGTAATGTTAATTACTTGCAAACTACAAATGTTAAGATTTTAATGGCAACCTCCGTTAGTGATGTGATGACCATTTTTCTCTCATCCCCCATGTATCATAGTTATACTGTTCATTTTATGACAGAAAAATCAGTTATGGTCTCCTAGGATGCATATTAATAGTAATGCATAATACACCATATTAATTTATTGCTTAGTAATTAACAGAACTAGTCTGTACATATTAAAATCAGATAGACCACTAACGAATGTTATCACTGAATATGCAGCAAAGAGTCCTGTCACACCTTATAGACTAACAGAAGTTTTGGAGCATAAGCTTTCGTGGGTGAATACCCACTTCGTTGGATGCATGCATGAAAGCTCACACTCCAAAACTTCTGTTAGTCTATAAGGTGCTACAGGACTCTTTACTGCTTTTACAGATCCAGACTAACACGGCTACCCCTCTGATACTTGATATCACTGAATATATTACATATATTATTTATTTTATATAAAATATAAGCTGGTATTGTTAGAGTCCTGTGTTGTTTGCAAATGTGAAATAACATGAAATAAAATGAAAAACAATGATTAAAGCAATCTGAAATTAAAAACTCCCCACAGTGGCAACTCCTGTCCTGCAGGGCTGGGCCTGGCTCCCCACTCTGGGCATTGCAACCTAGCACACAGGATTGCAGTGCTGCTCAAGTTTGGCCCAACCCACCTTCTATAATCATGTGGGCCAGGAACAGTCCATACAGCATGAGTGCAGGGTGGCTTGCTGTGCCAACCTCCACCCCCCGGGGCCTCCCACTTCCTGGGAAGGGGCATGGAAAGAACAGATAAGAAATTCACCAACAATAAAATGAAAAATTATGAAAAGTAAAAAGCAATGCCACTGGGTTCTAGCTATAGTTATGCATTCAGACATTGTATTCTAGTAAACTAGATGGCTTGGTTTATTTATACCAACCAAACACTTTACGTAATAAAAAACAAATCTGAAAACCGTAATACGATCTGAAATATATTGAAACAATGTTTACTAGAGTTTTTCTTGCCTGTTTTAATTCAAGTAAATTCATATCAGTATCATTCTGTTATCTTCCCTTGGTATCGTATAACATGTAAACTGTCTGAACATGACATGAAACAGCAAATTCTCTCTCAATTCGGAAATGAGGGTGCGGAGGAAAACAGGTAAGAAAAGGCTATGTGGGAGAGAAAAGAGTAGATCCATTATCGAAACAGTCAGCAAAGGTGTTACACACTGTTTTGAATTTCTCACACATTTCTCAAGTGCCTTATACAATCTGTGAGCCACATGGCTAAAACTACACTGCATTTACAATCATGAGTTTGTACAAATTGGAATATATATGTTATTTGCAACAATGACTATTACATTGTGTGACCATTTCTTAACACTTCAAAATAATTTATATGTATGAAGAAAGTACTGTCCACATTATGTGAAACTGAATTATTTAACATTGCATGATAACATGTGGCAAGTCGTACCATTGCTTTATAACGTACACTGGTCTTCAGAAAAAACCAAGAGGACAAAAGATTCAAAAAATTTCATTTTAAAGCTAGGCTATTAGGCTGGGATGCACAAAAGAAGTTAGGCACCTGAGTCCCTGTTTTAGGCATCTAAGTCCCAGTTTAGGTTTTGCTGAGATGTACAAAACTCCAGATGACTCCTGTAGATCCCTAAACTCACTTAGTGCCTAAGTATTTGGAGTAGAAGTTCTCTAGATACTGATGCTTCCGCCTCTGAGCATACTCACAGCTGCCACCTTTTGGACATCCAGGTGCCTATCTCTCACTCTGGTCCCAAAGCAACTCACAGGAGAGACAGCTGTTTGGGTGCCACCTCACTCTGTACCAGATTGAGGTCTTCAGAGTTCACACAAAAGGAGCTGGTGGGGACGGAGGGAGAAGGAAGATGTCCATCTCACAATTTCCTTCCCATTCCTCCCAGGACCCCAGAAAGGGCGGGTCCCTAACCTCATCTTGGGGAGACAGAATATGGTTTGGAAACCTTTTAGTTTTGTCAGAAATTTCACTTAACAGTTTTCAAGTACATAAAAGGTTGTTACAAAGAGAAGAGAGAAAAATTGTTCTCCTTAATCTCTGAGGACAGGACAGGACAAGAAGCAATGGGCAGTTTAGGTTGGACATTACAAAAAACTTCCTAACTGTCAGAGTGGTTAAGAGGTGAAATAAATTGCCTAGGGAGGTTGTGGAATCTCTGTCATTGTAGATTTTTAAGAGCAGGTTAGACAAATATCTGTCAGAGATGGCCTAAATAATACTTAGTCCTGTCTTGAGCGCAGGGGACTGGACTTGATGACCTCTCGAGGTCCCTTCCAGTCCTATGATTCTAAGTTTCCCTTAAGAGCCAAGCTACCATTAACACTTTCCCTAAAAAGAGTTTAAAAATGCAGAAGGAAAGTTAATGTTGCCTTTAGCAGCATTAACCTTTCTGTCCTGTATCCACTGGATTTCTAAGAACACCATGACATGAATAGCAGTTGCTACCTGGTTCAACACATTTTTTTCTTCTGACTGGCTTGACTTGTTGACCCTAAAAAGCCCTAATTTGATAAATGCTCTCAGAGGAACTTACATGAGTTCAGTGAAAAGGTGCCCCATACCACAGAATGACTGCTTCCACTTTCTCCATACACTGCCTAGTCTAATTAGCTTTTGTTCCCAACCACCAAACAACTGGAGGGAACCATTGGCTCATGAAGGTTTAACTTAAAATAAACACTACAATAAGTACACTAAAAACTGAAGACCTCGTTGTGAAATTGGATCCACACAGACAGATCCAACTGTATGATCAGTGGTTAAAACATTAACATGATTGAATGTCTAAATCAGTAACATTATTAGATCAGTATGCAAACTACACAGAGCAGTTCTGTGCCCTGGTTCATGTGAGCAACTCCACTGATCTCCATGGGGCTGCCCACAGGTGACAGAGTAGAATATGCTCTTTTGTTTCTAAGTTCCATCATTACAGAATGTACATTTTTTACTATATTTCTAAATGTTCTCATGTCATCAGACATTTGAGAGACAGGAAGTTCTAACAAAAGAGATTCCCAAATTATTTATATTTTACAAAACAAAGCTAAGATCTTAATATCCCTAAAGTACATGCTGTGTTTGAGAATCTTCTGTAAGATAAAATCTGTGTTATTTTTTCCTAATGAAATTTTGTTTTGTAATATTTCATCTTTTTCTCTCCCACTGAGTTTCTGCCTCATTGGCTTGTTTAGCAGCCTTTAGTATGCCATGAGGTGTCATACAAACTGAGCAGTCAGGCAAGCAGAGAAGGAACCTTAATGAATACATGTTGGAAGAGAAGAGCCTAGGACGTGACTGCTACTCTATTTCTGAGGCTGCTAGTGTCTTTTTTTCTGAAAAAGGACTCATTTCTGATTTGGATTTATAACAACATAGTGTATTGAAACAAAATTAAAAAAAAACCCCACAATAACTCTGGAAAGTATAGTTTTCAGTCTGGCAAACACTAACCCCTTGAAAAATTTTATCTGTATAAATAGTCCCAGAGAAGTCAACAGCCTTACTCATGTTAGTCAAGTTACACATTTGCTTAAGGGTGTACAGGACTGGACCCTACAGATATTTCTATTGGAATACATGTAAGCAATTAAGACTGGTTTTTTCTGAGAGGCCCACAGGCCTTTGAAATCCCCAGTGTAAATTAAAAATATGAAAATCAGGTAAGATGAAAGATTTTATTGAGATGCTTACTGATTCTTTGAAAAAATGCATTAAATAATAAAAGATAGTACTGGTTCATAATAAAGGACAATATAAATTTGCTTTTGTTTTAAGAATATACACACTGTTGGAATATTTCAGATGCCCAACTTAAGAATCCTAACATAAGAGCTTTCATATCACAATAGACCCAAAGTCCATCTTCTGTGGTTATATTGTATCCAATAATGGCCAATACCAGATGCTTCAGAACATGGCTGCTACTCTGAAACCAGAAAAACATGCTAATTCTTCTCCCTCCTTTCTCCCTCCCGCACATTCCCTCAATGTACTGAATTGTGCAATAGTTTATTATGGGGAAAAGAGAGAAGGGTCCTTCCAGACCTCAGCTGATTACCTGTATTTGCCCCAAGGACTAACAGTCGGTATGTTATAATATTTTTCTAATTAGCATAACAACTATTACAATACTATTTTTATTCAATACACTTGTAATCCTAAAAGAAAAGAAATCATTACCACTAAACTAGTTTCCTCAGTAATAAACTCTTACACTTGATGTAATTTCATTCTTTTCTGACAATACTTCTCTACAGTACTGCTCCTGTGAATGATGAAGATAATTCTCTATGAAAAAGGTGTCCCTAGAAATAAGTGAGAGACATTTCTTAATCTACTAGTTCTAAAACAATATGAAAGGTGAATATGGTTCCATAAGGGAAAAGAATTGATTCCTAAGATCTGTTTCTCCTCTGACCTGTCCCTTGCAAATAGGGTGACCAGATGTCCCGATTTTATAGAGACAGTACTGATATTTGAGGCTTTTTTCTTATATAGAAGCCTATTACCCCCCATCCTTTGTCCTGATTTTTCACACTTGCTATCTGGTCACTCTACTTGCAAAGTCCTTAACCCATAGGTCAAGTAGGTGTAGGAATTAGAATGGTAGCATTTTATACTCACTTTGCCCATGTGTTATCGGCATGTTGAGGGAATGGGGGGTGCTAGTTAGTCAAAAATTCTGGTTATAAAAAGAGTTATACTTACCAATGGATGGAAGGAAGTTTGGGTGGGTGGGGGGCTCAGGGCTGGTGTGCAGGAGGGGGTGCAGGTTGTGGGCTCTGGGAGGGAGTTTTTTTGCGGGAAGAGGCTAGGGGGATGGGGTTGGGGTGTGGGAGGGGTGTCAGGGTGCTGGGATCCGGGTGGCGCTCACCTCAGGCAGCTCTCCACAAGAGGTGATATGTCTCTGTTGCTCCTACGCGAAGGCACAGCCAGGCAGCTCTGCATGCTGCTTCCACCACAGGTGCTGCCCCTGCAGCTCCAATTGGCAGCAGTCCCCTGCGCTTGGGGTGGGGGTAGCACGTGGAGTCCCTGTGGCCTCTCCTCCGCCTAGGAGCAGCAAGGACATGTCACCGCTTCCAGGGAGCCACACAGAGACAGGTAAGGAGCCTTCCAGCCCCGTGCCAACCAGACTTTTTAATGGCCTGGTCAGTGGTGTTGACTGGAGCCAGCAAGGTCCCTTTTCAACCAGGTGTTCCAGTCAAAAACTGGACACCTGGCAACCCTACTGAAGGGGGATATCAGAAATGCCAGTTTCTAGAGCTTTTCAGTTGGTAAAATACTGGGTAACGCATCTTTTACTCTACAATTTATGTATACGTTTACCAGATTTATTACAGGCAGCATGCCAGCACTCCTTTCATACAGAAGAACTGCTGAAGGTTACATGTCACTATGCTGTCAACAGTGTTATCCAGGCTTTTTGTAAATCATTTGTGGACAAGGCAAAGCTTCTCAGCAGACTGCGTTCAGCTCATGGCTCATATCCACGTTCACTGTTAGAGACACAAGATGAGATGTTGGATAAGATGGAAGGAGACAGTTTAGTAATGGGGAGATAGATTGAGAGACATTAGCATAAACAGATTGATAGCTGAAGGCATGTAAGCTGGTGAGACTACTCAGAGACAGGATGCAAAGGAGAAGAGCAAATCGCCAGGAGACTGACAGAATTAACAGTAGCACAGACTTCAAAGAGGGTGAAGATACAGCAGGGGCCCTGAAATTTGCCCAGGAAGAGGTCATTAGATACCTTAATGAGAGCAGTTTCAATAGAATGGAAACGTCAGAAGCCATACTGAAAAGGACTGAAGACAGTTCATAGAACCATAGGGCTAGAAGGAACTGTAAGGGTCATCTAATCTAACCCTCTGCCAAGATGCAGGATTGGTTGTGTCTAAACCATCTAAGACAGACGGCTATCCAGCCTCCTTTTGAAAACCTCCAGTGAAGAATCTTCCACAACCTCCCTAGGCAGCCTGTTCCATTGTCATACTGTTCTTAGAGTTCAGAAATTTTTCTTGAGATTAAATGCTCCTATGCTGTAGTTTGAAGTCATTGCCTCTTGCCTTGCCCTCTGTGGCAAAAGAAAACAACTTTTCTCCATCCTTTTGCGGCAGCCTTTCAAGTATCTGAAGACTATTATCATACCCCCACTTAGTCTCCCTCTTTTCCAAACTAAACACACACAGTTCCTTCAGCCTTTGCTCACATGGCGTGCATTCCATCACTTTGATCATCTCTGTCACATGCCTCTGGATCCTTTCCAATTTCTCTACATCCTTGCTATACATAGTGACCAAAATTGGACACAGTACTCCAGTTGAGGCCTATCAAGCACTGAGTAGAGCAGTACTATCACCTCCTGTGACTTGTATGCTATGCCTCTGTTAGTGCAACCTAAAATTGCATTTGCTTGTTTTGCAACAGCATCACATTTCTGACTCATGTTGAGATTGTGATCCACCATAACTCCCAGATCCTTCTCAGCAGTGCTGTTGCCAAGCCAGTGCCCCTCCCCCACATTCTATATTTGTTTTTTCCTCCTTTGTTGAATTTCATTTTGTTCTTTATAGCCCAGTTATCTATCTATCCTCCAAAGTTTTGGAACCCCCTTCAACACCCACAGCTTTGTCTCATCAGCAAATTTGATCAGCATATACCAGTCAAACCTACATCCAGGTCATTAATAAGGATGTTAAACAACACTGGACCCAGAACAGATCCCCATGGAAGCCCACTTGAGACCTCCCTCCAATCCAACACCATTCCATTAATAGTTATTCTTTGTTTGTGGTTGTTTAATCAATTATGTTCTGTCGAGTCCACATTTCTTCATCTTACTTATCAGAATGTCACGTGGGACTGTGTCTAAAGCCTTGCTGAAGTCCAGGTATATTATGTCCACCACATTCCCCCTATCCACCAAATCAGTTACCCTGTCAAAGAAAGAAATCAAACTGATTTGGTATGCTTTGTTCTTGGTAAATCCATACTGGCTGCTAGTATGCCTTTATCCTCCAAGTATTCACAAATTGAGGAAGAGTTTGAGAAGAGGAAATCAGTGCATTGGTTATAGACTGTATGTTCAGTTGTTTTAGAGATGAAAGAAAAAAAGAGAGAGGGTATTAACTGAAAAGTCACGTGGGACTGATGGACAGTTTTTTGATGGCAAGGGAGACCAAGGAATGCTTATATTGAGCAGAGGAGTAACCAGAGGACAATGAGAGGTTGAGAAAGATAATGTGGAAGGAGATGGATATAGGGGCAATAGAAATAAGGAAGTGAGAAGGGATGGGATCACTGGGTCAGGTGGAGCAGGGCTAGAGAATGAAGGGAGGAGACCTCACAGTTGCTGATGGAGGAACTGGGAAGGATGAGGAGAGAGAAATGTCTCCAGATTTTGTCATTTTTCTCTGTGAAGAAGTTGGCAAGGTTTCTATATATAAATGCAGTTTCCTCTATCAACACTTTTTTTGTAGCAACACCACTATTTTTGTTTTAGTCATTGTATACACAGGACATACTTTTTCTTCCCAATGGGAAACATACCAGTTATTTTGGTTATTTTTGTATTTTCTATTTATCCCCTATGCTTCTGATTTTTCTGATCAGGATCACAGTTTATATACAAACAAATACAAATATTCACATTACAAGATCAGCTGACAGTGTACTGCATCCAGATAACATTATAGTCTTGTCTAACAGGGCTCTCATATCAGACTTGGTAAGATTATTTTCATCCACATATATTCAGTTAATATTTTGTTTCCATAAAATATTAATAATGTAGAATATTTCCTCCCATATAGATCTATAATAGCAGATTCTTCTGAGGCCATATAGTTTTCCAAGAATTCAGAAAATATCTTAAATCTGAGAATGAACAGGATTTATACACATTTTTATTATACACGATGTTTGAGCTTGCTCTGTCATTAAACAATTAAAACATAGACATCCTTATTGTCAGAAGAATGTATGTAGAAACCGGCTTCAGAATTGCCGTGGGCATTCCCAGAGCTCTGACGTCAATTTATATCAAATACAGATAACTTGCACAGTCAGCTGCTTGATTGTCTCAAGGTCCATGAGACTCTTATCTCTTTAAAATTACTCCCAAACTAAATCCAATGACACTAACTAGCAGATATTGGCAAAAACAATTATTAGAGTTCACTGATCTCTAAACCCCATCTTGCTACCTGTTGTAATGTATAGACTGGATTCTTTCCCATTAATTTATTTAAAAATATATTAACCAAGAGAAGGGAACTGATTATTAAAGTGCATGGGTTTTCTGTGGTTCGTTTTTGGGCAGAAGGGGTGCACTCTGCTAAGATATGTCTCATATTTTCATGGCTATAGTTTGGTTTAACAATCTATAAGATAGATCCCACCTGTACTCTGACCATAGCACCCATTACCAAGGCAACTGCATACTTGGTTCTGTCCTCCCCTTTTCTTTCACAATCTCAGCATCCTTTACAGCATGAGCAGACAGTAAAAGTTTTCCAAGTACATTGATAGATATGAAGAAAATAATGTCTTCAAATACTTGAAGTAAGTAGCATAGCATTCCAATAATGTTGCAAATTAGAAAGGCTTGTTGCTAGCAAGATTGCAAATCATAATTTGTCACTTTTCATTACAACTGTATTCTGCCATGAATATAGCAAATCAAAATCATTATAATATATAATAGACTATTGATATGTATTAAGTTCTCACAAAGACTTACAGCATGCAGAACACTGAACATTTACAGCTATATGCAAAGAGACAATTATTTTGTTTGGAAGGAAACAGGGTTTTATTTGTATGAGGAATAGTTCTTAATTGTCTGCAACCTGGTGGAGTGATGCTAGAAATAAACCACAGGTGCAGGCAACAAGCAGTAATGGATCAGGTCCTCTACTGGTATAAATCTGCATAGCTCCACTGACATAAATGGAGCCAGTGTACATACACTAGTTGAGGATCTGGCCAAACGTTTATAACACAAAATTAAAACTAAGCTAACACACATTAGAAGAACAACAGAAAACTACCCTATGGCACTGGGATGGCATGCTACATTCTCACAGGCATGATAGCCCGTCTCCTGAGCACCTGTACAAGAGGAGGAAGAAGCTGAACTGAGCCTGACTCCTTTTCTTCTGGAGCTCAGGTAGTGTCCCCCTATACCCTGTCACTTCATGTGAAACCAAATGCTTTGTAAGTTAATGACCTTGAAAAAGAGTGAATAGTTCCCAAATATTTCAAATCTGTACAAGAAAAAAGCCCAGCTCCAACCCAACATCATTTAAGCTAAACCACAGACTAAAAATAACTCAGAAATGGACTGCATGATGACTCAGCACCTGGGAAGAATTAAGAGCTGATCATTCCTATTTGCAAAAAAAAGCAGGATCTATTGCTAGCTTTAGAAGTCAGATCAGGAACTGCAACCTGTATGTTTTAATGTCTTCTAGTACTGTTAAAAAAATAAAAATACCGATTCATTTGGAGCAGTTTTATTTATTTTTCTTCAAGAACTAATTCAGAGGAACTGGTAAATGAAGCAAACCTTGCAATAAAGTTAATTCAGCTGCAGAACATGCAAGCCTGATTTATAGTCTGATGCTGTCTCACCACCACCTAGACAAAGAAAAAGAGGAGGGATGGAGAAGAACAAGATTTTAGAAGAAAAAGAGTGAGGCTTTCTTGAAACCATGTTACAATGGGCTTGAATTCCTTGTACAATAAATTTCTAATGAATTATCTAGCAGGAAGACAAGTAAAATATTTATTATTATTCCATGGCATGTTATATTTTTAATTGTTTATAGATATTCTCTTCACCCTCTTTGCTACAGATTCACTCATTAACAACATGCAATTTTACAGATAAGAAAATGATGCTGCAATAATGAAATGTACCAGGCTAAACTGCAAAAAGAAATCCCTTAACAAACAGAACCTTGACGTCAACAATTTCCTGCATCCAGGGATTTATCAGTCATATAATTAAATTGTATGACTGCACAGAGACACAGATACAATGGGAATGGGGCCATATAAATACTTAGATAAGAAGCACATACATTTTAAGTCATCTCAAGAGTTTTCTATCCCCATGCACCATCAAAAGCAATGGAAGTTTTGTCATTGACTTCAGTGGGCACAAACAGGATCAAACCTTTAACTTTAAATGAAGCACATGCTGAAGTGTGAACTTCAAAATAGTATACGAATATTATGTGGTTGGTTCCTAATACTTCAATAATGTGTTTTTTAAAAATTATCAAGTATCAGGGTTATACAACACAATAAAGCACCTGAATTAGCCTTACCCCTTAACAAAATCCAGTCAAAATCAAGCAATAAGGTGAATAAACCAATATCCCATTCCACTTACTTCATTCTCTCTATCCTCCTCCAAAGTCCAAGGAAACAGATGAGCATTATACTTTTACATTCAAGAGACGGGGCAGCTCCAGGCCCCAGCACGCCAAACGCGTGTCTGGGGCAGCAAGCCGTGGGGGATGCTCTGCCGGCGCCGCAAGGGCAGCAGGCAGGCGGCCTTTGGCGTCTTGCCTGCGGAGGGTCCGCTGGTCCCGCAGCTTTGGAGGACCTTCCGCAGGCACGCCTGTGGGAGGTTCGCAGAAGCCGCGGGACCAGCACACCCTCTGCGGGCAAACCACCGGAGGCAGCCTGCCTGCCGTGCTTGGGGCGGCAAAATCCCTAGAGCCACCCCTGTCAAGAGAAAAACATTCAATAATATTTTAGGATATTTTAGGATACATAATATATGTTTAGGGCAATATTATGTGTATACTGACAACATGTTATAGTAAAAAGGTACATACAAAGTTGCATAAGACTGAGATATATGAAGAAAACTTGGGATGAATCATTCGAGCCAGAGAAATGTATGATAATGCCAAACTCTCTTTATAAATATTTCTGTTGGATTCATTTATATTCTTTTGAAGATTCCATAATTATTACTACAAATGCCTTATCCAAAAATAATATTTAATTTCTGATTTCTATAAAAATAGGTTTCCCTCCATATGATTTTCACAAGCATAGGCACATGTAAAAAAACAAATGTATTGTCAGAATTGCCATCTGATTAAATGGAGAAAACTTCTGCTCTTAATGTCAGCGTTACTAATAGGTCTTCATTGTACGCTATAGGATGTCACAGCAGGAAATAAAAAAAATAATATCCAAGAATCCAAATTATTTAAAACCATATAAATTGCATACACCTGTCTCCACAGTTGGAGATGCTTAACTGATGTGGGTAGCAATCACTTTTTATATAATAAAGATCGCAATATAGAGGCAAATTCTCTGCTTCTAATTGTACAAAAACTCCCATTGATTTCAAACGGAGTTTTGGCCCATTAGGACTATATAATTCAGTCCCTAGTCTGAACTGTTCATAATTTTAATATGCAGTAACAATTTTAACAGTTGCAATATTATGAACACTTGTTCCACTAGAGAACTCCTGTTGTCCTCCTCTGTGTCATTTATGCACATTAATACAAGAACATATTTTATGACACTTCTAGTGGTGACAAGTTGCTACACCACCACAAGCATCTGCAAATAGTGGTTTGATTATTGCTTAGCATTAACCAAAGTAGCATAGGCAAGATCTGCTGTCCAAGTCTCTTCTCCATACAGGCTAAAAAGATCCAACACCTCCTGTTCACTGCAGGCAGGAGCACATCTGGAGCACATAACCAGGATGGTCGGTTGGGTAGTTGCACACAAAACGGGAGAGCTGCAAGGTGCTTGGCAAACTGGGCAAACAGGAAAAGGCATTTCAGAAATATCGGGGACTTTAAAGGGGGGTTGGCTTCTGGTCTCCCTGACCCCAGGTCGGCGGAGTTCACACTTGTGATCAAAGCAGTCAGTGCTGGAAATTGTAGGACAGTCACTTGTTAGGGCTGACTCAGTGTCTATCCTCTCACTGTGTCTAGCACAGCAGGCCAACTATGGCTCAACATCATTTAGGGAGGTAGCGTGACTGTATCACTATTAATGGGTGCTTATATTGGCAGGATTAAAATGTGAGCGTAGGCATATGCACAACCTGGTCAACGCAGGGTGATTTACATTGACCTAACTGTACTGTAGACCACGCTTTAGTGTTAGTTCACCAAATTCTATTTTAGGGCACTCAGATCAGCATGTAGTTTAGACATCCAAATATCATACAAGGCCAATTTCACCAAATGCAAAACTAGATGGCCTAAGCTAGGTACCGAAGTCTGAAAGGTAAATTCTCACAGTACTTCAATCTTTCTTTCTTTCTTTTTCTTTCTTTCTACATGAAGGGGCTGAATGGGGAGCAGGAGAGAGAGGTGTTACACATGAAATAATACATATATTTTATAAAAACAAAAACACTCTTATAAAGTGATACCTGAACTTGCTCAGCATCAATAAACTTAGACCTGCCAAATGAGACTGCTTGCCTAACGGGGGAGACTCCGCTTGAATTCAGCTTGCAAATGATTTCTTCCAACGTTACTGTAAAAATAACTAAGATTTTATAAAAAGTTTACACTCTCTAAGCAGCTCCTCTGAACACTTTTGGATAACTTGGATGCATTCATAAAATGATCAAATTGGCTATAATGCACCATAGCTTATTAAAAACCTACCAATATATCGAATTCATAATTTATAATGCCACTTTTCCATTATATTTCATAATACTGTTTGTGTCATAAACAGATGGTTAAGGGTTAAGGCCTCTTTTACCTGTAAAGGGTTAAAAAGTTCATCTAGCCTAGCTAACACCTGACCAGAGGAACCAATGGGGGAACAAGATGTTTCAAAAGGAAGGAGACAAGTTTTTCCTTTGTTTAGAGTTTCAGTTTCAGCCGGAGTGAAAAAGATCAAAGAACCAGCCTCTTATCAGAGTAGTAAGTTTTAGAAAGGAATAAATAGGTTTATGTTTATTTCTTTGTAACCTGTCTTATGCAGTTAGAAGTAGAATCAACTTGGGTATTTTTTTGTGTAACTAAATTTGTGCCCAGGGGAACATCCTCTGTGTTTTGAATCTGTTGTCTGTGAGAGTAGCTGGTATGCTAATCTCTCCCAGAGGGTTTTCTTTTACCTTTCTCTTCTTTAATTAAAAGGCTTTTTCTTAATACCTGATTGCTTTTTCCTTGTTTTTAGATCCAAGGGGATTGGATCTGGACTCACCAGGGACTGGTGGGAGAAAGGAGGGAGGATGGTCAATTTGTCCTTGTTTTAAGATCCAAGGGATTGGATATGGACTCACCAGGGAATTGGTGAAGGAGTCTCTCAAGGCTACCCAGGGAGGGGAAGTTTTCTGGGGGAAAGGGAGCGATCCAGACACTGAAAATTCTGGATGGTGGCAGCGATACCAGATCTAAGCTAGTAATTAAGCTAAGAAGTGTCCATGCAGGTCCCCACATCTGTACCCTGAAGTTCAGAGTGGGGAAGGAACCTTGACAGTTTGCAATCAACTTTTTTTAAAAGGTCAGATTATTTGAAAGAGTAGAAATGAGTAAAAAAATGGATGGCCAAATGGATGGCACTGCAGACAACTTTTTATTTCAGAAGGTTGAAAAAGCTACTGGGGGGAAGCTGTTCTAGACTTGATTTTAACAAATAGGGAGGAACTCGTTGAGAATTTGAAAGTAGAAGGAAGCTTGGGTGAAAGTGATCATGAAATCATAGAGTTTGCAATTCTAAGGAAGGGTAGAAGGGAGTACAGCAAAATAGAGACCATGGATTTCAGGAAGGCGGATTTTGGTAAGCTCAGAGAGCTGATAGGTAAGGTCCCATGGGAATCAAGACTGAGGGGAAAAACAACTGAGGAGAGTTGGCAGTTTTTCAAAGGGACACTATTAAGGGCCCAAAAGCAAGCTATTCCGATGGGTAGGAAAGATAGAAAATGTGGCAAAAGACCACCTTGGCTTAACCACGAGATCTTGCATGACCTACAAAATAAAAAGGAGTCATATAAAAAATGGAAACTAGGTCAGATTACAAAGGATGAATATAGGCAAAAAACACAGGAATGCAGGGGCAAGATTAGAAAGGCAAAGGAACAAAATGAGCTCAAACTAGCTATGGGAATAAAGGGAAACAAGAAGACTTTTTATCAATACATTAGAAACAAGAGGAAGACCAAGGACAGGGTAGGCCCACTGCTCAGTGAGGAGGGAGAAACAGTAACAGGAAACTTGGAAATGGCAGAGATGCTTAATGACTTCTTTGTTTCGGTCTTCACTGAGAAGTCTGAAGGAATGTCTAACATAGTGAATGCTTATGGGAAGGGGGTAGGTTTAGAAGATAAAATAAAAAAAGAGCAAGTTAAAAATCACTTAGAAAAGTTAGATGCCTGCAAGTCACCAGGGCCTGATGAAATGCATCCTAGAATACTCAAGGAGTTAATAGAGGAGGTATCTGAGCCTCTAGCTATTATCTTTGGAAAGTCATGGGAGACGGGAGAGATTCCAGAAGACTGGAAAAGGGCAAATATAGTGCCCATCTATAAAAAGGGAAATAAAAACAACCCAGGAAACTACAGACCAGTTAGTTTAACTTCTGTGCCAGGGAAGATAATGGAGCAAGTAATTAAAGAAATCATCTGCAAACACTTGGAAGGTGGTAAGGTGATAGGGAATAGCCAGCATGGATTTGTAAAGAACAAATCGTGTCAAACCAATCTGATAGCTTTCTTTGATAGGATAACGAGCCTTGTGGATAAGGGAGAAGCGGTGGATGTGGTATACCTAGACTTTAGTAAGGCATTTGATACGGTCTCGCATGATATCCTTATCGATAAACTAGGCAAATACAATTTAGATGGGGCTACTATAAGGTGGGTGCATAACTGGCTGGATAACCGTACTCAGAGAGTAGTTATTAATGGCTCCCAATCCTGCTGGAAAGGTATAACAAGTGGGGTTCCGCAGGGGTCTGTTTTGGGACCGGCTCTGTTCAATATCTTCATCAACGACTTAGATGTTGGCATAGAAAGTACGCTTATTAAGTTTGCGGACGATACCAAACTGGGAGGGATTGCAACTGCTTTGGAGGACAGGGTCAAAATTCAAAATGATCTGGACAAATTGGAGAAATGGTCTGAGGTAAACCGGATGAAGTTCAATAAAGACAAATGCAAAGTGCTCCACTTAGGAAGGAACAATCAGTTTCACACATACAGAATGGGAAGAGACTGTCTAGGAAGGAGTATGGCAGAAAGAGATCTAGGGGTCATAGTGGACCACAAGCTAAATATGAGTCAACAGTGTGATACTGTTGCAAAAAAAGCAAACGTGATTCTGGGATGCATTAACAGGTGTGTTGTAAACAAGACAGGAGAAGTCATTCTTCCGCTCTACTCTGCGCTGGTTAGGCCTCAACTGGAGTATTGTGTCCAGTTCTGGGCACCGCATTTCAAGAAAGATGTGGAGAAATTGGAGAGGGTCCAGAGAAGAGCAACAAGAATGATTAAAGGTCTTGAGAACATGACCTATGAAGGAAGGCTGAAAGAATTGGGTTTATTTAGTTTGGAAAAGAGAAGATTGAGAGGGGACATGATAGCAGTTTTCAGGTATCTAAAAGGGTGTCATCAGGAGGAGGGAGAAAACTTGTTCACCTTAGCCTCTAATGATAGAACAAGAAGCAATGGGCTTAAACTGCAGCAAGGGAGATTTAGGTTGGACATTAGGAAAAAGTTCCTAACTGTCAGGGTAGTTAAACACTGGAATAAATTGCCTAGGGAGGTTGTGGAATCTCCATCTCTGGAGATATTTAAGAGTAGGTTAGATAAATGTCTATCAGGGATGGTCTAGACAGTATTTGGTCCTGCCATGAGGGCAGGGGACTGGACTCGATGACCACTCTAGGTCCCTTCCCGTCCTAGAGTCTATGAATCTTCTCAATTAACGTGCTTTAAAAATGCATTGAAAAGAATGGTGCTTAATTCGTGTGCTACTAAAAAGACACCCTTGAGGTTTAAATATAAATAATACATCTCATGGAGAAATTAGCACAATTACTGGTATGGCAATTTTAAAAATAAATGAGATTAGATTAATACTCCAAAAATTACAATAAATTGGCAGAGAGTGAACTGAAGGAGAGTGAGAAAGGGAAAGGCCCAAATCAAGGCACCTCAATTACAGAAGCAATTAATGCATTTGTATAGGTACATGCTTGGAGCCTGATTCTACAAGTTCCTCTGCGTGGCACCCTATTGACCTGAAAGGTCCTGGCTGCATTGAGCACATTGCAGGATCAGTGCTTTAACTACTAACCTCTCTCAAAAATAAACAAACTATCTAAAGATTACCTATCCACAATGACTTTATAATTAGTAATTTCTCATCATGAGAAATATTACCACTTTTCACTGGAGAGAGTCCATGAAAAAGTAACACCAGAAGTGATGCATTACAGAACTGTTGTATCAAGCAGGCAAGGAACTAACAAGTTTCAACACGACTTTATTTTTACAGTGGAAACCTGTTTACCAAGCTGCTGCTGCACCCTCTGTAACGCTCACTCAGCCGCCTCAACTCCTCCTCCCTTCTTCCTGTTTCCCGTCCTTTCAGACTCCCAACAGCCAGTGCTCCCAGTTCTAATAATTACAAACACATCTAAACACCACAAGACCACCACTGGCAACTTGTAGAGATGTTAGGAGACTGGAATTTCTAAAGAGATAAGTAAGGAGATAAAGGAGAACCTAGAAAGAACTATGGGCTGTTGAGTATTTTTGAGAGGGGTGTTATTTTCAGTCTTTACTGTGAATACAAGAAAAAAAACATCTAAAAGGAAACATTAGCTACACAGCTGAATAAAACATTTGTGGCAAAGGTTGTCTTGTTTCAGTTTAAGTTTCATTGAGGTTTATGAACATTTTGGTGAACTACAGCAAAATTCTGATGAAACTGTGTCACTTTATACCTCCAGATGGAAATCAAGTGAAACTTGGTAGTTTCATTAAGAATTTCTTAATCTTTCTTCCAAAATTCAGTTTGGGACTATTAAAAATATAATTTAAAAAACATGTTTCATTTTTACAAAGTTCCATATGAAACTAAAAGACCTAGGAATAGTATATAGAAGAACAGACTAAAAGTTTTTTACTTTCACAATCCACAAAAAGAGATACACAGAGACAAGAAAAGAATAATACAAAGAGGAAAGTATATAAACAAACAAGCAATACCAGCAGGGAATCCAGCACTCAGTAATAATACTTAGAATTTATCAGGGACTTTTTATCTTCAAAACAATTTACAAATATTAAGTAATTTTCTCAACTTCCCCATGCCAAATTAAGCATTATTACATGAACTTTGTAGCTGAGAGAACTGGAGCTGAGAGGTTAAGTAAGTTGCACAGCACCACAGGGAAAGACAATGTAAAAAGGAGGATCAAAACTATTAAGTTCTGGCTCCTAGTCCTGTGCTCAAACAATTAGGTTACATATTTATCTAAATGCTGAAAAGCCAAATACTTTAATTCCCTTTTCTCCTCTCCCAGAGCAGAAGTCTGTACTCTTCCTAGTGAAAAGTACAGCACAGCTGAATAACTTAACTCAAGCATTACCTGAAACACAACACCCCTGAATTAGTATTTCACTCGACACTACATAATCAAGGATATAAATGAACTATACAACCAAACTAGAGTTATTCCTACATGCCCTGCTCAGTCCTGTCATATCTGCTTTGTTCCTTGTCCTAGCTTCAGATCTCTTACGGAATCTGGTGGGTTAAGGGCTGGTATAGGAGTCTGGGACTCAGCGAGCCTAAGGTTTAATAGGGCTGGCAAAACCTGAAGGGGGTCTTGGAGTAGTTGAATTGTACTACTATTGTAACAGTAGTAGAAAACGTCCAACCAAAATTGGCTTTGGCACCAACATTCTTCCTGGAATATGTTCAAACCACATTATTAGCACTGCCTGTTGAGAGAGGAGCAGGAAATTACTCTTACTATTCTTGATTGGCTTCTTACAGTGCATTATATAGGTGTGCATAGCACAATCTCAGATGCCAATATCTGCAGCAAAAGATATAAACATGGAAAGGGGAGACAGCAAATATTTGGTATCTAAATCAGCATGGCTTTGAAGTTGAAAAAAATGGTAAGAGAGTCTCAAACATGCATTTTAGAAGCCAACAGATTTTTTTCTTTGTCTGTCACGATTATGCCCGTAATCAGGGCCTGAGAAGACATACAACAGCAGAGTGCTGGCCAACCATATCTCAAAAAGAAGATTTTTGAAAATGGTACGAGAATACTGACAGTTCCTAACTACCATGAAAAGGTGACCAGGGGATCTATGTCAACATGAAATGATTAAAGCCTGCAGTCAATCAAGGTACATGTTATCCCTTAACAGCACACCTATTTAAAATGTGAGTAAAATCAGCTTCATGGTGATATTAAACACAATTTTAAAGCAAGAAAACCATTTTTAAGCCTCTCTGTGGTGACAATTAATTAAAACTAACATCACTAATGAAATAAAACCAATAGATCACCTTAGAACCTTGATTTTCATTTTAAATTTTCACTGAATATTATTTTTTCTACAGCTTATTAAAAAATTCAGTTCCACCTAAATACTTTTTTTTCTTCTGATACGGCAGATGTCACTAGTCACCACTCCCATCACTCAGCTCTTGCACTGACTTGCTACGTGGCTTTGAGCAAGTCACTTAACTGCTCTGTGACTCAGCTTACCCATATATTAAATAGGTATAGAAGTATGCAGACTACCTTACAAGGGTGTTAAGCACTCTTGAGATTAAAAGTAGTATAAAATACGAAGTATTACCATGTATGTAATTATTATTTCAAGATTGAGTACATTATTCTAATTTAATAATACCATAATGTTGAAAGCAGAATAAGTCATAATGACATCCAACAGCAGGGGGAGTGCTAAGACAAGCTGGGCTACCAGAAATATTATCAGGAGAATACTAGAGACAAAACCAGATATAAATAAAAGTAAAAGCAGAACAAGTGAGAAGAGGACTTGGGGTGGTGGGGGACAATATGAACAAGTCAGAAATTTATAAACATCTTAAAAAAGTATATGTGGGAGAGACAGACAAACTAAGAAAAGAAGCCATAACAATAACTAGAGTGAGGGGCCTAGGAAATTTTAAAAAAGGATGATGGATGTGAGATGATACTGTGCAGGGACAGAAGGAGTTAAGATAACCATAGAGCTATCACATACAGTTATAGAAACATTACTGAAAGTCATCCACGTAATACAGGGAAAGAAATAAACACACAAATCATAACCAGGAGTCAGTTAAGATTGATTTCTAGAATGAAGGGTTGCAGAGAAACAGAATTTTGCTGCATCAGCAGTTTCTTCTTTCTCATAATAACTTCAAGAAAATGTCAGAGGAATTTTTAAAACAAGTAAATGTACATTTCCAACACATTTAACACAAAAAGAATTTTATCCTCCTGGCAAATTCCCTGCTACAGTGGACAGACTACTTGTTGTTAGATGCTGCTCTGTGTGCTGGAAGTGGTCTGTCTCCAAGTTTGATAAAGCTCTATGTACACAGAGCTTAATGTTAAGTAGTAAAGACATTTTTATGCATAGACTTTACATTGAACTAGTTTATCCATCCTTATTTAACACCATTTTTGTATATTTTATACTTCTAAATTATTTCCCCTAATATTATTGTATAGGGTTGAAATTGGTATTCCTTTTAGGACTAGATTCTGGTTTCACAAGAAACATATTAATTAATTCTGAATCTGTTATGGCTTACTCACACAGATTAATAAAGAAAAAATTTAAAGTTGCTCAAAATATGTCCGATTTTTCTTAAAGTGGCTGTGTTGCATAGTTTGTCATGAGGTTCAGGCAATTATTGGGATTATTAAAAAAACCCTCACATATAATGAACCAAGTGGATCCTATAGTTCTTAGTTATAAACTATATAATGACAAAATTTATTCATTGGCATAGCTGACAAATTTTGTGCAGTCCCATGTGTAACTCTATACAAGTTGTTTGCAAATATGCAAAGTAGCTCATTAAATAATTTACATATTTACAAACAATTTATATGTGCCAAACTTCAGCTACAGATTAATAAACACAGTGCCATGCAGAGACAGAGACAGGACATGGAGCTGCAAAAAATTTGACAGCTGCAGCTGGCAGATAGGGGCTGAAGTTGTGGCTGAAAAGTAGTAGGTGGGTGAGGTCAGGCCAGGGCATCTGGGTTTGTGAGGGGTTTGGGAAGAAGATGGGGATACCTCAACGCTGCCAGGGAAACTGGGTGAGTGGCTGGCTGGGGGAAGCTGGGAGGTAGTTAAGGGAAGTTAGGTTTCGGGAGTTGTCCAGCTTGGGGAGAAGGGAAAAGATGGGAGCAGCTCAGTGGCTGGGGGAAGCTGGAGATAGCTACATTTGTGAGGGTGACCAGAGGATGTAGGAGATGGATGAGGAGAGTTGGGAGCACTTTGTCTGAGCTGGGGACATACAGGGGCAGCTGGGTGAGATGACTGGGTGGATGCTGGACCTGTCCAGGAAGAGGACGGGAGATAGGACTGTCTAGAAGAGCTGCCTGGGGCCTGTATTGCGTTCCTTTACATTTTGTCCCCACAGCCTTTGCTTGATGCTACTGTGGCTGTCCCTACTGCCAGATCTCTGTAGTGGCAGATGACAGAACAAGGAGCAATGGTGTGAAGTTGCAGTGGGGGAAGGTCTAGGTTGGATATCAGGAAAAGCTATTTCACTCGGAGGGTAGTGAAGCACAGGACAGCACTTCTAGAATAGAAAAGGAAGATGCAGAGGAGAAAAGGGAGGTGCAGAGGAGATGCAGAGCTTTTAAGGAAACATTCACTAAGGGCTATATTTTAAAACATGCAGTGTCATAAAACAAAAACATTTTGCATTTTTAAAGGATTTTATATTTTTGAAGTGCTGTAAAAATATTAAATAGTGAAAGGAGGAAAGAGAGGGGAAAATTCTCTGAAGCTTATCAATGGACCTTTTCCAGTCTGATCAGAAATCATCAGTGGAATTACGTGTATTAGTACTGGCCTTCCAGCTTTCTATTATTTCACAGACTATAAATCACGTATTGGCATTTTAGAGAGAAAACTGAATCCAAGTTTTACCATACTTCACCATCATAAATAGAAAAAATATTAAATAAAAAGGAATAATGTAGTTAGAGCAGAAGGCCTAAAGTCTTTTTAATACCTAAGCCAATGCAGACAAAAGCCAAATGAAAGCTGGAATAATGAAGAGTTTGCTTAATAAACTGCTTCCTCACTTTGAACAAAATAACTTGCACATTTCAAAGACATGTCTCAAGCTATTGGCAAAATGGGTGGCAGTACTGAAGACAGCCTGTAAATAGGAAGCTAAAATAAATTGCTATAGAAATGCAATATAAAACAAAGGAAGTGTTATGATTATTACCCCAGGTGCTAGATCTAACCTTGGTCTGCCTACATTGATAAGGTATAATTACTTCTCTTCGGATGTAGTATGAAGAAACCAAAATGGTATGAGCTGCATTTCAAAATGAACTAAAGATATAAGCATGGGCATCGCTAAGCCTATATTGTGTATACCACAACTTATCGTTCTTTACTTTCTGGGAGCAACATTTCTTATTTGCCATTGGTCCATAGAGTCTGATATCCTGCCAGAAGCCTATGTCTGTTTCTTCAGTGGAAGGTGAGAAGTCCTAATAATCCTACTGCCAATTTTGAAGCGCTACAGGTGTGTGGATGTAGGAAATCCCCACATAACTTTTGCAGTAATCAGCTGCCCCTAGGAGGCTTATCTGGCAATGACTCTCATGGAATGTGTAGCTCTGAATGTTACTGTTGGTGCTAAAAATATCCAGCCTCTCTTGAAATCCAGCTTCCACATTTGACTGTGTATAACCTCCTGCTGTAGTAATTCACACAAACTAAATCTCCTGTGTTGAATTCATTCAGTGACCTCTTCTTTTTTTGACACTGTGATAAAGCACAGAATATACCATTTATAATTTTTTAATTCCTCAATGAAGTTCTCTTTAATAAACTACTAGAACTTAGTGAATGTACCTGTAATAATTATTTTAATTTCATGCTTCACCTGATGTGCCCAATTATTCAAAGAACATGTGGGTCTGTTCCAGCTCCCAGATACAGAACCTTGGTTCTTTAACTCAAGCTGTAGAGACCCATGCTCTTAGAGATCCCCCTGGTTTAACTTCTGGTCAATCAGCCAACTGCAGATATCATATAAGTTGTATATACTTAGGAACTATGACTATATTGAAGGTTGGAGACAATGGATCTGCCAGTATGAGATAAACTGTCATTTTTAAACAATGACCCTGGTGCTGGACAGAGAGGGGCCGTGAATGGAGGGGCTGAGTTACAGAACAGCTAGATTTTCTTCTGTGGAAGGCACACTAAAATGTCAACTCTGCCACCTTTAAAATGAATGCATCATGCACTGCCTTTATGCTGGCTCCCTCGCAGAATATTGTATGAATGGGAGAGGAAAGGAGTTATTGTACCTAACGCAAGCAGAAAAGTGTAGATGCGATTGGGTGTTCTTTCTACCCTCTTGTTTCCTTCTGCACAGCTATAGGCCGGGCAAAACATTGTGCTAAAGGTGCATATTTCACATTTCACTTGATATTTTAACTGTATTGGTCATGGAATAATTACAAAGGATCTAGAAATAGCAGCCTATAGATAAAATTCAGTACATAGGAAATACCCACAAAAACTAATGGTAGTAGTGTAAACAGCGTATACAATTCACACTAGTGCCGAGGGTACATACTAGACCTCTATACCATTTAGAGTTGCAGATGGCTTTGCTGGGCTAACTCAGTGGTTGTGCTGCTGATATTGAGGATAAGACTTTGGCAGCTGAGCATCTAAGACAGCCTGGTACGGACAATTTTGTGGGAGGCAACAGACTCAGGGCTGGTCTACACTACGGGGGGAAATCGATCTTAGATATGTAGCTGAAGTCGAATATCTAAGATCGGATTACTCACCGTCCTCACCGCGCGGGATCGATGTCCGCGGCTCCCCCTGTCGATTCCGTAACTCCGTTGGGGTTGGTGGAGTTCCGGAATCAATATAAGCGCGTTCGGGGATCGATATATCGCATCTAGATGAGACGCGATATATCGATCCCCGAGCAATCGATTTTAACCCGCCGATACGGCGGGTAGTCTAGACGTAGCCTCAGTTGATGGAAGACTACCTCATGTTGCTCAAGTAGTTCCCCAATATACACTCAAGAATGGTGTAGGCAAGTTCCAACCCTCTCTGCCTGGAGCTTCCCTGCTACACTGGGCCCAGGACCCTTATAGAAACTTGTCATGACCCACTGTTTAGGGAACCCTGTTCTAGATTATTATTCTTAGCTATTTGTATTGCAGTAGCACCCACAGACTCCAGTCAGATGCTGTGCTAGGTACTGTACAGACACATAATAAGAGAGTTTGTGTGTCAAAAAATGTACAGTTTAAGTGCACATGACATAAGAAATTGGTCAGGAAGACAAGGCAATCAGTAATAGGGGCATTTGTTTACATGTACAGCTAGATGGTTTTAAGTCACTTATTTTTTTAATATAAATTATAAGAAAGAAAGAAATACAGTAAGTATCTGAAGTAACTACCAGTCATCCTCCTACTATGTTTTGGGTCATCATGATTGCAGTGCAACATCTGCTTCCATAGTGATAAACTGAAATAGGATTGGTTTCAGAGTGAAATAGGATAGCCAGCTGACATGAAAAGAATTTGCATCAGTTTTAGGGAACAATGACAGCAGACATCTTTTGACAAGTTAAAACATAATTCTCCCAATAACAAACTTAGCTGCTCTAGCGACCAGAATGAGAGCAGTCTCAAGGTCAAATGTTGCTATTTTTCAGCTCCTCTAAAATTTTATTTTTCATTAATATTTACAATAAAAAAAAAAGCAGCAAACTATCATTTTCTTGACAGACCGTCTACAACAAAAGAGCTATTCAAACATTCTGCTCTACTTTGTACTTTATCTACAGAGGTTATATTTCTGGAAAAGAAACAAGGTTTATGATTTCATTTACTAAATATCTTCTCTATTTTTACATTATTTTGAAATTTTAAAAATAGGATTGTTCACTTCACATTTCCTATAAGGATCATTAATACCTAATGTTTTATTTATATCTACCCTTTTAGTCAAGGAGTTAGGATATCCTGAGTGTAGACTACCCCGTATGCTGAACTCAGGCACCAGCTTCCTCCTTTCCCCGGGGATGCTCAACCCCAGGTCCTGCACCCACTCCACCCTTCCCCCAAGGGCCCACCCCCGTCCTGCCTCTTCCCATCCCCACTCCACATCTTCCCACCCCATTCCGCTCCCTCTTCCCAGTAGACCCCATCCTCGCTCCTCCCCGTGCCTCCTGCACGCTGTGGAACAGCTGATCATGGCGAGTGAGAGGCACTGGGAGGGAATGGGAGGAATGATTGGCGGAGCCACTGGCGGGCAAGAGGTGCTGGGGGGGTGGGGAAGCTGGCTGCGGTGGGTGCTAAGCACCCACTAATTTTTTTTCTGTGGATGCTCGAGGGCTGGAGCACCCACAAACTCAGTGCCTATGATGCTGAATTGTACCAGATTGTTTGGTGCCTTTTTGTTGTGCACAAATGAGAACTCAGAAGAAAAAGCACCGAACTTATTTTAATTTACGAAGCAATCAAGAATTTGACCGCACATTTGAAAAGGCTAGAGTCTAGCATTTTAACCCATTGGCACACTAGTCCCCTGATGTACTCTTTACACCTATGGTATGTGTGCTGAAGGCGGCACGCGAGCTGCTTTTCAGTGGCACTCACACTGCTCGGGTCCTGGCCACGGATCTGGGAGGCTCTGCATTTTAATTTAATTTAAGTGAAGCTCCTTAAACATTTTTAAAACCTTATTTACTTTACATACAACAATAATTTAGTTATATATTATAGACTTATAGAAAGAGCCCTTCTAAAAACATTAAAATGTATTACCGGCATGCAAAACCTTAAATTAGAGTGAATAAATGAAGACTCGGCACACCACTTTGGAAAGGTTGCTGACCCCTGCTTTATACAATAATTCATATTGCTTTTTACAATAATTCATACTGCTTTTCTCCCCATCTAAACAGTTTTGTTTAACTTTGTGCTCACTGATTTCTATGTTACTTCCTTGAACCAATACATTTTCTTTAAATAGCCTCCCGCATCTTTTTTTGGGAGAGGCAGGATATTGAAGTATCAGGTGACCTGGTGTGAAGAAACTAAATAAGAAATTTGCTTAATTTATAAGACTATTTAGTTTAAAATGCAAACTTGCAAATTCAATAATGATGCAGACTACAGAGGGTGCCTATAGAGCTAGATAATGTCATATCAGTAAAGCCCGTTTTCATTAAGGTGCACAGGAAGGTCACTGAAGATTATATTTGTAAATGTAGTAGTGTGCATACCTTTGTCATAAATAGATAGCTAAGGGTTAATGTTTCTTTCACCTGTGAAAGGTTAACAAAGAGAACCAAACACCTGACCAGAGGACCAATCAGGAAACCGGATTTTTCAAAGTCAGGGAGGGAATTTTTTGGGGTCTGAGTCTTTTGTCTGTCTCTCGGCTATGAGAGGCTTCTTTCTATCTTCAAGCTTCTAATCTTCAGTTTCAAAGTTGTGAGTACAAAGGTAGCAAAACAATAGGCTTTTATATGTTTTGTTTTGTATTTACATGTGTGTAGTTTGCTGGAATGTTTAAATTGTATCTCTTTTTGAATAAGGCTGTTTATTCATTTTTTTTTTTAAGCAATTGATCCTGTATTATTGTCATCTTGATACAGAGAATATTTTGATGTCTTTTTTCTTTCTTTTTTTATTATAAAGCTTTCTTTTTAAAACCTGTTTGAGTTTTTCTCTGGTTAAGGCTAAGGAAGAAGGAGGGGGAAATCTCTTTGTGTTAGCTTGACTAGGTTTGAATCTGCATAGCCTCAGGGGGGAAGGTAAATTGCCGTCTCTGTTTTGCATTCAAGGAGTTAAGTACAGTATCGCCAGGATAACCCAGGGAGGGGGAGCTGGGAATGAGATAAAGAGGAGACAAGGGGAGGGGGTTTACTTCCCTTTGTGGTAAGACTCAGGGCTTCTGAGTCTTGGGGTCTCCCAGAGAAGGTTTTGGGAGACCAGAGAGGGAGCCAAGTCCTGGAAATCACTTGGCTGGTGGCAGCGAGATCAAATCTAAGCTGGTAATTAAGCTTAGAAGGGTTCATGCTAGCTTCTCAGTTTATGAACGCTAAGGTTCAAATCTGAGTAGGAAGCTACGACAACCTTACTTCAATTTTTAGGTGAAAATCTAACTACAAAAATGTAACTCAGTTTTAGATAAAACAGCATTTGCAAGTTTCATAATACTCCATTTCTAAATACATGACACCAAATAGCTTCCGTTAAGCCAAGAAATTTTCCATTCTTTAGCTAAGATTATTTTAATGTACTATTTGTAAGTAACACATTGGTAAACGGGTGAAAATTTAAATTAGTGTAACACATAGTGAGGGGGGTAGACCGTAGTTTAAAAATATGTAAATTAAAATAATTATTTAAATGTTTTTTTGACTCCTCAATAGGCAAATTACATCAATTTAGAATGCCTTATCTACTGTGGAGTTGGCGTAAGTAAGTCTAAGGGAATCCAGATATAAGGGAGTCTACATTATGATGTTTTATTTGTATTACAGTAGCATCTGGAGGCCCTAATGAATCATTGGGGCCCCCTTTTTGTTAGAAGCTATACAAAACAGGTAGTAAATACCGTCCCTTCTTCACAGAGTTTACAGTCTTGGTTAATGACAGGACAGTGATTGGATAAAACAAACACGCCTACGGGAGGAAGAGGACAAGGTGTTAGTAACATTTTGTTCTTGCATAGATGAGCTATGTACACCATTAAGCGTGCCACCTGCCTAGCAAAAGCTGGTATAAGATCAAATTTACACCACTTTAAACATCACTTAGTAATTTGATCCTAAGTATCTGATTTATATAAAAAATGCCTTTGTATTTCCAAGACTATCTATTGGTAGTTTATTGCCTGGTAGTAGGATTTACTGTGTCCACACAGCTTCATTAGCCATGGCTGGCTTGCTCTTCTTTTCCCCCCAAAAGGCACGCTCAGCTCCACTGTTGAAAACATAGGATATGTTGAGCTGGAATAACACTGTACCTTTTATCTTAATCAAGATGCTACTATATTGTGCAATTTCTTTGCTTTATTTTTTAGGTTTGATTTTTTCAATCTCTCTAGGGCAGTATGTTTAGTGTGCCATACATTCCTTTCATCAGAACATCTCATCGACATGTGGCACGGCAATATTATAAAAGGTGGCATGTTCATTGGTGGGAGCTGGTATAGAATGAAGGCAGCAATGGGAGACAGTATACTGTAGTTCAGGGGTCGGCAACCTTTCAGCAGTGGTGTGCCAAGTCTTCATTTATTCACTGTAATTTAAGGTTTCGTGTGCCAGTAATACATTTTAACCTTTTTAGAAGGTCTCTTTCTATAAGACTATAATATATAACTAAACTATTGTTGTATGTAAAGTAAATAAGGGTTTTAAAATGTTTAAGAAGCTTCATTTAAAATTAAATTAAAATGCAGAGCCCCACCCCGGACCGGTGGCCAGGACTCGGGCAGTGTGAGTGCCACTGAAAATCAGTTCGCGTGCCGCCTTTGGCACTTGTGCCATAGGTTGCCTACCCCTGCTATAGTTGATGACCTGGTTTGGCTCCAAAAGATTTTTGCAGATACTCTAGGCACTAAGCAGTTGGAAACAAGAGATGGTCAGCACCATGCAACATGGGCTCAACTAAAAGCATTGCTATAGCCACTGTTTGTTTCTTGTGTCCTACAGGAGCTAGCCAGGCCAGGATCAAAAGCCTGGATACCTTTAAAAATATTGTGCACTTTAGGAATAAAATAATTGCATTTTCCCTTGTTCATTTGAAAACAATAAGTAAAAAATCTGCAGCTCCTATTGAAATAGTAGTTAGATGTAAAAGATTTATTTTCATCCCGAAAGTTCTTGCTTCTTTAAAGAACAAATAACGTTGCTTTGTTTCTTTTTTACTTTTATGCCTGGAAAGTTATTTAAAAAATTCTAAATCTCTATTTACACATGCCTAAATATAATAGCTTAAACTGTCTGCAACATAGATCAAGACACTTTAATTCTCCGCATTGTTTTAAATATATATTTGCTACAGTACAACAACTAAATTAGATTATCTTTAGATTCTCTTTCATAGTGCTATGTAACCCAAAATATCAGAGAGACTATTATGCTGGCAAAGTGGGTGTGAGCATAGTACAATGATTCTCCCGCATATCCCCTCTCCCAAACAGCCCACTAATCTTACCTGAAGATGTTACCATGTGTTTGGGGTTCCCGGGGTTGGATGTGGGAAGTGGAGTCTATGCAGATTGTTCTCCAAGGACAATCAGAAATCTGCTTTGGATTTAGTGTTCAGAGAGTGTCTCAGGCACAGTCCATCTCTAGTATTTCTTTTGGGGCAGTGTGGTTTATAGTATCCATAATGCAGGCTATTACTACAAAATTTTGAATGGAGACGCGGACACCTTTGGAAATCTGAGACATAGTTTGTGGATTCCCAAGGGTCCACAGACCACACGTTGAAAACTATTGGTCTAACCCAAGGAATCTGAACCCAAGTATGGATCAAAATACAAATTTCTCTACAGTATGAGAGTGCTGGGTGACTGTGCTCATGTTCTGATTTTTCTATAGTTAGAATATTCATATATTTGTATTTTGACAGCTGTCTTCATGGTTAAAGTAATAACAGCACCCAGAAATACAATCCTAAATGTCTGTCCCAACTACAAATTAAAAATTCTGTCTTTGAAAGAAGGCATATCCATTCCCATCAGAATAATTATTAATTCTCTGTAGTTAAAAGATCAGAAGAAACTTTCTAGCCAACATAAGTAACTTTTCCCCTCACTTTCCCCAACAAAGTTTGCAAGTTTGTAGTACTGCAAGTATACAACTAACCCAAATTAAGCAAATCAAAATAACAATATTTAGTTATGCTCCATATCTGCCACAGTGAGAAATACAGAGGACAGAAAGCACATAGTAAGTCCAGTTTTAGGTATAAGGTATCAGTGATACCATACCCCATACAATTTGCTGATAGCAGCATCTCATTAAGAATATGTTCTATGAGGTATCAGATTAAATATCTCTAGTGCTTGCAGTTACCAGCTGCAAATGCAACAGCTAATAACTATTGATCTCTTTTAACATGATTACGCTTCATCAGTACAAACAGATGAAGATCAGTTTAAAAAAAATCCTTTCCGTTACTCAGCATTTTAAAACATAATCCAAATGTTGAAACAACTGGAATTCCATAAATAACATTTAAAGAAATTCTCAGTAATTTGCTCTACCTTTTCTTACTAATTATACTTTCAAAGTTCTCCTACAAGCCTTTAAGCCTCATTTGACATTTTTCAAAATAATTGCTGTTAGATTCTGTTCATTTCCCCCTAAAAAGAATATGACAGCAGCTAACATCCTTGGCCGCCCCACAGTCCTAGAAAGCCGGTCCAGAACCAGATAAATAATGGTGGCAAAATGGAGATAGGGAAACAGATTTCAGAATTACATTTCTTAACTCATTTAGATTAACAATAGTCTAGAAAAAGTAATATATGCACAGAGTTCCATTCCTTTCAACATTATTCAGCAGACATACAACATAAAAATGGATTTTTTTTATAATCCTTCAATTATTAAAATCTAGAATGGACAAAACTTTAAGAAACAATCTTGTACTGGTTGATGAAAGGACAAAATGAATTAATAATGACATAAATTAGAGACGGAGCACATTTATGTTTCTTTAAGACAATAATCATGTTTTGCACTTATATAGCAACTCCAAAGACCTCAAAATGCTACACTATATAAATAATGAAGCCTTACTACACCCAGGGCCAGCTCCAGGTCCCAGCATGCCAAGTGCGTGCTTGGGGCAGCAAGCCATGGGGGGCGCTCTCCCGGTTACTGGGAGGGCGGCAGACAGCTCCGGTGGACCTCCTGCAGGCGTGCCTGCAGAGGGTCCGCTCGTCCTGCAGCTTCGGTGGAGCATCTGCAGGCACGTCTGCAGGAGGTCCACCGGCGCTGCTGGACCGGCGAGGGGCAGAGCGCCCCCCGCGGCGTGCTGCCATGCTTGGGGCGGCGAAACGGCTAGAGCCGACCCTGACTACACCCCTGTGATATAGGTAAGTACTATTCACTCTGTTTTACAGATGGAGAAAGTAAGGCACAGAGAAGTCAGATGACTTTCCAAAGAACAGAACTCCAGTGTCCTGATTCCTAAATCACTGACCCAAGCAATAGACACACTCCCTCTCTACATACATAAGTAAAATAAGAAAGCCAATTTACTAGATATGCCTGTCTCACCTAAGCTCTTTGAGAACTACCCTTCCAGAGCTCTAGTATGGTTACAGTAGAACACTTAGACTCACTATTCTGTGTTCTAACCACTTTCAAGTGTCTTCAAGTCACCTGCCAATCATGAATGCCAACTTTAATTAATTTATCCTCAATTCCTCTGTGATGTAGCAAAGTATTAGAATACCCATTCACTGATAGAGAAGCGAGGCTCAAAGACCTTCCCAATACCCTATAGGTATTTACCTATAGAGCAGATTAGACAAAGCCAAAGAAACATCCAGCAATTAGAAGCTGGAGAGAAAAAGAATACACAGAAAATTTGTTAGAACATGTTTCCCTTTTCGTTTCAGTTTGATTAAGGCAGGGTACTTTGTTGTTGTTTTTTATTGTGGTCTAATGGATCTCCTTGTGACCACATGGGTTGCCAGTGTAATCTCTGTATACTTGAAATATTGTCTGATTGCCAAATTAGGCACCAGTACCTTACAAATCCTATGATAGATTCAGTAATGTGGACTAGGTCCTGAGCCAAAGATTCTCAGTTAGTATGCGGAATTTGAAAGCAATCCTTTTAAAATTACTCAGTTTTATATTCGTATTACAGAAATATTTTTGTTGTGAGTAGAGTGATTATGGGGCGGGGGGGTCCAAATTAATATCTTATGAGAATCTGGTAAAATAACATTTTTAGATGTTGTTTAGGTCAACAGAATAGATTACTCCCTCATTTCTTCCAACTGCTGTGGATAGCACTTAATATCACTGCATAATTTGTGATGATTTATAACAAATACACCAAAAGAGGCACATGAGAGGAAACTACGAATGTGATCAGTGAAACAATATGTAGAACACAAAAGGTATAAAAATAACATTTTCAGTTCCCTTTTTATGCACTACTAGAGAACTGAGAATGATCTAAAAAAATCTGCATTTTGTAACAGCAGAAAGAATGCAAAGACATTCTGCTGCACATATACAATGAAAACGTTAACTAAAAAAAATTAAACCCTCTGTCTATGAAAGAACTCAGTCTTTTGAAGATTCACTCTGAGGAGGGCACCCTTTGTCAGCTGATCACCTGTTTACAGGAAGACAGATCAAAGACTCAAACCGTATATAGAAATGAGGGTGTATATAGATTTGTGAGGGTGCTTATTCTGAGCCAAGATGGTTATAAACTTGTAACGACAGGGAAAACACAACATTGATGTGGCTGAAGCCCTGTTTACTTGCCAGAGCCCATGGTCAGAGTTGGGGTGATCTCTGTAAGCTCACTAGCATGTGTGTAAATTCTTTTATTGTTTTTAATACGTTTTCTCTGTAGTTCTTTTACCACATGCTTGTTTAGAAAGAGCAGCGTGTAACTTAACAGTGGGCAGTAATTCTGCTTACAACCTCTGAGGAATGAAGGCAAAGTAGGCCTGCTGAGACCATCTGCCTTGCTGGGGAATTCACAATGTAGGCAAAGAACTGTTCAGCCTCGAAGGGAGAGAGAGACACACGTCTCTGCCCAAGAGAAGCGTTGGCTAGGAAGCTGGAAGCCTGAGAGTGGATACCCTGGGGTGGACCACAGAGGGGGAATGCAGATGCAGTTGCCCTGAACTGTGACATACCATATTTACATAAAATCAGTGCATTTCAAAAAGGGGAAGAGTCAGGGAAAACAATAAGAAAAGTTGTTCTAAGTTCAGGTATGGGTAAGTACATAGAAACATTACTGTTATTTATTATACAGAGGCCTCGGTCAGGGTTGAAGACACCATTGTGCTTGCTGCTGTACAAATATGTAGAGACTGTCCCTGCCCTCAAGAATTTGCAGTATAATTTAAGAAAATACATAAGTACTTTTAACAAACAGAGGGAATGTGGGAGGGAGGATAAAGGGCCATGTGGTTACATAGACTAGCCACTGAATCATAAAAATGTAGGACTGGATGAGATCTCAATAGGTCACCTAGTCCACTCCCTTGCACTGAAGCAGGACTAAGTATTATTTAGACCATCCCTGACAGGTGTTCATCCAACATGTTATTAGAAGCCTCCAGTGATGGAGATTCCACAACCTCTTTAACTAATTTGTTCCAATGCTTAGCAGCTCTCACAATTAGGAAGTTTTTCCTAATGTCCAATCTAAATCTCTCTTGCTGCAATTTAAGCCCATTATTCTTGGCCTGTCCTTGGTGGATAAGGAGAACAATTTATCACTCTCCTCTGTATAACCTTTTATGTACTTCAAGACTTATCTCCCCATTCAGCCTTCTCTTCTCCAGCCTAAACATTCTTGTTGCTCTCCTTTATATTTTCTTCAATTTGTTCACACCTTTCCTGAATTGTGGTGCCCAGAACTGGGTCCAGTACTACAGTTGAGGTCTTATCAATGCTGAGTAGAGTGGAAGAATTACTTCTTGTGTCTTGCTTACAATACTGCTGCTAATACATCCCAGAATCATGTTTGCTTTTTTTGCAACAATGTTACATTGTTGACTCATATTTGGTTTGTGATCCACTATAACCTCCTGATCCTTTTCTGCAGTATTCCTTTCTAGGCAGCCATTTCCCATTTGAAATTTGTGTAATTGATTACTACTTCCTAAATGCAGTACATTGAATTGTCTTTATTGAATTTCATCCTATTTATTTCAGACCATTTCTCCGGTTTGTCAATATTTCCCAGCTTGGTATCATGCACAAACTTTATCCAAATCATTTGTAAAAATATTGAATAGAACTTTACCCAGGACAGATCCCTGTGAAACCCCACTCAGTATGCCCTTCCAGCTTGGCTGTGAACCATTGATAACTATTCAGAGTATGATTTTCCAACCAGTTTTGCATCCACCTTATAGTAGGTTCATCTAGGCTATATTAACCAAGTTTGCTTATGAAGCAGTATCAAAGGCCTTAATAATGTTAAGATATATCACATCTATTGTTTCCCTTTGCCCTCAAGACTTATTACTCTGTCCAAGGAGGATATTAAGTTGGTTTGACATGATTTGCTAATCCAGTCATGTGCACGATTAGCATGTTTAAAGTAAAAATGTATATTTCAAGATTTAAACAAACAATATTAATGGAGGAATCTCAATTGGCCATCTGCTTATTCATCATTAGAACAAGTTATGTCCATCAGGCTTTTTAGAGAACGCAAATGCGCCTCCTGTGTGGGAGTTTCCTTTGCATTATTTATTGCAGTTAACATTCACTTCTTCTCCACAAAGGAGATGTGCCACTGATTTCAACTGGGCAAGGATTTCACCCCTGGTGTCTGAATGGTAATTTAAGATGCATGTTATATTCCAGAACCCCAGTGTTATGTCTTTTACTGTGTTTCACTGTAATATTTACATCATATTTCCACTAATTTATCATTATTATAATTAAAATAATAACAATGGACCCGAATCCTGAGGCTTTTGAGTCAAAGAGAAAGCAGTGGGTGTAACAAAACTGAACTCCAGCAGTTTAAACCAGTGGTTCTCAACCAAGGTCACGCATACCCCTGGGCTTACGCGCCAACTCCCTGGGAGCTCCGGGGCTGAAGCACTCATGGGGCAGCTCCCCGCCACGCCCCCACACACCAGTTCACTTCCACCTCTGCCTCCTCCCTTAAGCACGCCATGTCCCATTTCTCCTCTCTCCCAGTGCTTGACGCTGCAAAACAGCAGCCCACTCAAGGGAGGAGGTGGGGAAGAGGCAGGGCCGAGGTGGAGATTTGGTGCAAGGGTTCAATAGGGGCAAAGAGGAGGCAGAATTGGGGCAGGGACTTTGGGGAAAGGGTTGGAATGGGGGCTGGGCAGAGGCAGGAGGAGGTGGGGCAGGGGTGGAGTCGTGGCAGGGCTGTTGGGGTTGGGAGGTGGGGGGGATCAAGCACCCGCCAGCACCAGGAAAAGTTGGCGCCTATGCCCCTGGGGATACACACAGGTCTTCCAAGGACCAACTCATCTAGATCAGGTACTCACTTCATCTAGATCAGTGTTTATCAATCTGGAGGTTGCAGTCCCTGGGAGGAGGGAGGGTACAAGATGGGTTTAGGGGAATCACAAGTGCAGGGCCGGCATTAGGGAATGGCAAGTAGGGCTACTGCCCAGGGCCCCATGCCACACAGGGCCCTGTGAAGCTAAAATACATGCTTCCGCTCTGCCAACTGGGGCTCAGGCTTCAGAAAAGACACACAGAAAACAGGCTCAAGTATCACACTGAAATGTAAGTACAATATTTATATTCCAACTGATTTATTTTATAATTATATGGTAAAAATGAGAGTCAGCAATTTGTCAGGAATAGTGTGTGGTGACAATTTGTATTTTGTGTCTGATTTTTTAAGCAAGTAGTTTTTAAGTGAAGTGAAACTTCAGGTTCACAAGACATATCAGACCCCTGAAAGGTGTACAGTAGTCTGGAAAGGTTGAAAACCACTGGTTTAAATTGCACATGCCGTCTCCCATCCATAATGCCATTTTAATTTTTCTCCAGGGATGTCTTGAAATGTCAGCCCTTCCCAGGCTAGGAAAAGCATTTCTATGAGAAGTTACAAATAGGCCTTTTCAGGTGAGAATACGGAGGTGCTGCTTCTACCATGCCAATTTCCAAGGTTTAAAAACCTCACTCTTCTTTCTATTATGCAATTTATGTCAGTTATAATGTGCTGAAGCATAAAGGTGGCTCTCATGCAAAACAAGTTATATTTTCAGGTTATTTTTTAAATTGTAGTGGTGATTTTTATGCTTTCCTTATACATGTTTTTTTTTAATGAAAACAAACTTCTGGCTTGACTATTTTAAAGTTTTTAAATGGGCTCTCTTAATTTTTAACACACTCGCAAAATAATAGTGTAGTATAATTGTCATGCTGTTTTTCTACCATGTGCATCTTACTTGCCTAATACTAAAAAATTTTCTTCAGGTAACCTTAGAGCTTAATCCATACTGGTCTTTTTCCTGTAAAATTTTTATTTTGAAAGATGAACATCTTTATTGTCAGTTTTCCCCTGACTTGGAATCAGCCCACTTCCTCTCAAATTAACTATGTTTATTTTATTATAGTAATAAGATTTCTGTCTAACTTTAGATCTTTAAAGCTACTGATGAATCTTAAGACAAAAATACTATTCAAGTTTTGACAATTCTTCTTTAGAAGGCTTAAGTACATATACTGAAGTCCAAAAGGCATACTTAAGGTAAGTTTCCACCCTCTAGCACCCTACCATTCTGTACTCTTGCTCAGCTAAATACCTGAGGTTATTCTACAGCTGTTCTGACCATCTGTTGGCTACCTATGTTTGTCCTCATGCTGATCTCTCTGTATATGATTTATTTGTAAAATTCACTCTTTATTAGACAATTATAGATATACAATTAGTCTAAACTAGCCATTCAAGTATATATCCAGGGTCCAGAAGGGCTTGTACGATCTGTGCAGCCATGGCTTCACTGCTACTGTTATTCAAGCTAACTAGATCACAGCTAGCTCAGGCTGCAGTCACACTGCCTACAGTGTAGATATACCTTTAGGCAGCATTCCAGGATTGCCTAAGTTATACATAGGGCCCTTTTGGCCTGTAGAACAACCCTAAGTGTTTAAACCCACCTTAGTTGCCCCCCGTGTTTAATATGTGCCAAGGATGAGCCTTGGTACCTTTAGGCTTGGCAGTTCATAGCCCCGGTACCTCTGGGCTTGCCGCCTGTGTCAGTTATGAAAGTAAAAAAACTGCTTGAGCCCCATCATTGCTTTCTTTACAAATTAAGCAGTGGTCACCCCCTTCTGCTGGCTGAGAGTTCTGTGCTGTAACTCTAAAAGGTGTACCACAGACTCTCACATGCTATTTCTTTGTGACTGAATATGGTAATGTGTACTCCAAAGGAAAAAAAAAAAATCAGTCTAGACAGAATGTGTGAAACATTTTCGGTGGCATATCCTTTCTTTAAATGAAAGAATTAGGTCATGGGGAACTGCAAAACACAGTGAAGGACAAGGTATTCTCTCAGACTTCCCACTCCCTGACAAGACAGAAAAAATACCACTATTACTTTGCAGCAATACCACTCGGTAATACCAATTAGTTGTCTGTGATGCTAATGCACAAATATTGCTGCCAACTCTTCAGATTCTAGGCAGAGTGCTCTCCTTTTTTCAAATTTCCAAGATCAGTTATTCAGGACTGCTCATTTCACCAACTAAATGATTGGTAAAGTCAGTCTACATTTAGCCTCTAGCATTCCTTGAATGTTTGACCTGCAGAAGTGTGCAGAATTGTATTACAGAATGTGCAATTCCACAGTGGCGTTCTGATAGCTACAAATCCTCACCCCCGCCCCCAATCCTTTTCCTTTTTGTCAATGTCAACTCAGTGGTACTGACAAAATACAGGAGGCAAGGACCCCAGAAGGTGATGTTCCACGGTAGCTTTCTTTAAAAAAAAAAACAAAAAAAAAACCAACACATAAAACATTTCAACATTTTGAAACATTATTGCTGTTCAAACTATTCACAAAGGAACCTCAGCCCATGCGACTTTCTTCTGGTTTCAAATTTCACATCTACTATTTTTATTGTTATTTGATTATGGTTATGAGGATAGTCCTCCAAATGCCTCACTCTCATTTTCATATGACAGTTTCACTTATCACAAAGTGTCTGTATTTTTCAATATACTGTAAAGTGGTATAATGCCTGTTCATTATTTAAAAAAACAAATCAAGCAAAAGGTATTTTAAAAGCAGATTTATCATTTTGGTATTCAGTGTTGTTTGAAATTCGCCCATCACCAGCTTGGTTACAGCAAATCTGTATAAAGTCAGCTTATAAAATGCAAGATATTAACTATTCATACAAATGAGGAATAACACTGTATATAAAAGTTAAGCAAAACAAAATAATGCTGCTTCCTTCCGTAAGATTTTAAGAGCAACTAAAAAACAAACTACTATATTACTTTAGGACTTAAAAAAAAAGCAATAGAGGAAAAGAACAGAAACCATTAATACAATCAGTTTTCATGTTGCTAACAAATTTACAGTCAATGACAGCCATATTAAGTGAGTGTTATCTACGCGTGTTCTTCTGATATAATAGAAGAGATGGGAGTAAAAAGGATCTGCTGAATCAGATCTTCTGTGGCTGTTTCAGTACGAACAGTAATTGAGTTTTCAGCAATTAATAACCAGCTGCACACCAAGAATTAATGCCAGATGGGCCCAGCAACTTTAAGTAATACAGAAACTACTTGCCATTCAGGTAATGGCTGCAGTGAAATAAATTAGCCCCTAAAAAAAGTAAAATCATGTACTCCAGTGGTAAGGGCACATTTCAAAATCAGTTTCATGCCTGTTACTTTATTTCAATTGTTTTTATTTTTAAAACACTTATTTTCATGTATAAATTACTGATACTTTGGGGTTGGGACAGAATCTACTCACCAATCTCCATCACAAGTTATTATTGGTGGAGCTGGTAGTGTTTGCCTATAGTTAAAGGTTCCCCAGCACCATTGTAATACCCTGTTTTCAGTTGCTTTTAACTTACCAAACTTTAACCATTTGAGCTGAAATTTTCCATGTTCGGTGTCTGCCTCTGGCTAATTTTGGGGGGGCAATTTCAGCAAAATGAATCAGATTTCTTTCAGAACAAGGTTAGGGGAAATATGTTGTTTTGCCCATTAAAAAATATTGTATAACCATTTTTCTGGGAAGTTCTAGCACTTCTATGCTTTGAGGCAAGGACTTGAAATTCAGTAGGAAGCATCATCCTGGTGTCAGGGATGTGTGTTTTGCAATCCGTAAGAAAAAGTTGCCCTAATTTGCCAAATTATAAGCCTCTGAAATATTGCAGTTCAACCATGCTCTGTAGGGAATTGTTAAGAGTTTGGCAGCTAAGCTCCCCAAAGATTCCATGCATACCTGCCATGCGCCAGCCCAGAGGCTGCAGGGACCGAGCAGGACTTTGTTTATAATTGCTGCTCCTGGCTGCTGGGGGCCACTGTGGCACCTGGCACCTGAATGAAGGCTGTCTCCTGCATGCCCAACACTCCCGCCCATGCCCAAGCAGCATGGAGGAGGAGAAAGATGCAGCCTCACTCAAGTACAAAAGTAGGGAGGGATGAGGGGGCAGCAGAGGGTAAATGGAAACAGAGAGGGTGGGGAGGTTGCAGGTGCCAGGGAAGGTGAGGAAGTAGAGGTGATGGTGGCTTTTGGGCGGGGGGGGGGCGCAAGGTGTTGGATAAGAACAGAAATGGAGATGGTGGGAGTCAGGAGTTGGGGCATGAGGAGTTTATAGGATCAAAGGGGAGTGTGCAGAAGCTGGGGAGCTGGAGGGGTTAGGAAAGAGCAGAGAAGGAATGCAGATGGCTGTGAACACAGGAACAGAAGTCTGTAACTCCTAGGGTATGTTTCCCTTCAGAACCTGGAATGAAACCCAGGAATCCTCAGTCTCTACATTCCCGTAGAAGTTATGGTTAAGGAAGTTTAATGCTACTCCTGGAAAACTGGATTCTATCCCTGCCTCTGCCACTGCGTTGCTGTGTGATATTGGGCAAGTCACAGAAAGCCACTAATCCTGTGTTCCTTCTTTTCTGGGTGCGAAGACCTCATGACTACAACTGAAGTTGATTGAAACAGTGCTTTGAACGTATAACGTGTGCTATAAAAATATACAAATGAGCATATAATGTGCTGAGTACTTTGGAAAAACAGCTCCTAGGTGTCTCAAGTTGGCACTCAAACCTAATGGACATTTTGGACAATTTTGGCTTTAATCTCTCAGGATTTCTGTTCCCACCTGTAATGGGAATAACGATTCCACCGATTGTGGCAGAGGTTGCTGTAAATAGAAATTCATTAATGTTTGTAAAGCACTTAGATATTATAGTGATGAGTGCTGTAGAAAAACCCATGAAATAATTAATAATTTTGTATTCATGACAGGGTTTGAATGCTGAGTATTCAATAAGGCCTGGGGACCACACATTGAAAGGGGAGAATTAAAACAAAATAATAATAATAATAATAATAACTGCCGATTCACTGAATAAGGCAGGGAATCTGGGGGGAAAATGGTATGTGATTGCTTAATTAAAGGCTATATTGTAATGCATAAGGGGGGGATAAATTAAGGTTGTGTGAACAACCATAATTCTGGCATTTTCTAACTTCTGAGTTGACTTTGCAATCTTAACATTATTTTAAATGTAGGTTTTTTTAACTTGTGTAATGTTATAGAGAGCTCAGTTCAGACACTATTTATGTCTACAATATTTATTTGTGTGTGTCAGACCCTGATAAATATATTCAAACAGATGCAAAAAGTTTTATTTTGGCACTCATTTGCATTAAGCACACCAATATGCCAAATTGTGCGTAGTTCATCCCCGTCATCATAGTCTCTGAGCACCTGTGATTTAAGAATAAAAAAAACTGACCCTAGGTAGGACAGACAGCTGCTTGACTGGGCTTTTTTCTCAATAGCCCATGCACACACGGTCTCTTGGCTTCCTACCTGCATTCCCATCTGTCTGAATGGAAGGGATCCCAACCACAAGATGGTCAAAACTTTTCACTAGTACATAATTGACAAAACAGAATTATTTTAGATGGGCAAATACTATTTCCACTGCAAGAACTTCCTCCTGTATGAATATAGCAATACTGACATTAAATCCTGTAACATTTTTTATTAAGTACTGTCTCCATACCCAGGCCTTAATCCAGACAGACAGGAGACACAGAAATCTGAGACATGCAGATATTTTGCGAGTTGTTTTCCTACTACATTCTCAATAGTCTTACCCTCAAAGCAAAACGGGCTGACAACTAACCAGACTGTCAGTATCAAGGGATGGTTTCTCATTCAGAGACCATACACATACTTTTTAAAAGACCATCACCACCCTACCCACAGGACAGGTATTGACAACTCCCACCAACGGCGTACTCAGTACTTCCCCTCTGGTCTTCATTAGCTAAAGCACAGATCATGGCATTTCAGTATGGAAGTTTTGGAAACATCACCAAAACCTCAGTAAGGAGCAGGCTGAAACTCAAATAGAGACTTAGCATTTACTCCCTTGACATAACAGTGTGTTACCAGAAATATAGACAGTTGAGTTTAAATTACAGCAATTTTATCTGAAAAATATGAAAGACTGTGTCTAGGGCACTGAACTGGTAGTCAGGAGATGAAAATTCAATTGCAGGTTCTACCACTGATCTGCTGTGTGAATTTAGGGAAGTCATTTCACTTATTTGTGCTTCTGTTTCTCCTTCATCTGTCTTGTGTATTTAGACTAAGCTCTTCAGGGCAGGGACTGTCTCATGTCTTTTTGTCCAGGACCTAACATAATGGGGTACCAATACTGATTGAGGCTTCTAGATGCTAATGCAGTAATACTATTCTTGCTAATAAACACAACTCTTCTTCACAACAGGAGGAACTTGAATCGAGCCCTGATGGAGATCATGCTTCTATCAGCTTAATCCATCTGTAAAATGGCTGTATTGACAACTAACTATGCCACAAGCATGTCAGGAATTAATTAATGCCCGTAAAGTGACTAGGGATTCTCACAAAAAAGGCACCGTAGAACCAAGCACTTATTGTTATAACACAATATCCACCTCTCTGGGAAATGAAGAGTGAACAAACTTACAGTTTCACGTCTTCTATCAGAGAAAGAATTTAAAGACTGAAAATTCTGAATAAATATAATTCAGTAAAATTATCTGAATATTACACTTTATTTTAACTAGCATGGTATGTGACTTATCTCTGATATGCAGTAGGGCCCTCATCCAGCCAGATCCATTTTTCACCAACTTATAAGCAAGAATCTTACAAATAGGGCATGAAATGCTGGCCCCACTGAAGTCAATGGAAAAAAAACACTTGACTACAGTGGGGGGGGGGCGGGGGAGGCAGGGCATGTTAGTTTTTCACTCCTGGATGCTAAGCAAATACTTTTATCTCAAATAAAATTTACAGTTCATACATCATGAGCAGAGGTACTCATTACATGATCTTACACAATGTAAACAACAAAAAGGTTGCAGTTTAAAAAAGACAAACTAGATTTCTTTTTAAATGTTGGAACATTTCTCACCATTATCCATTTCCAATTTTTATGCTAAATCAGAGTAAACCACATTTTTCTGATTTTATTAAGCTTATGCGGTTCATGCTATATAATTTTAGTCTCATACCACAGACAAAAGAAACATCAGAGAAATAAATGAAGTCTCCAGGCTGGCTGGCTAGCTAGCTTTTCCCATGAAGTCAAGTAATAATAGCAAATGAGCCAGGAGCATATTATAGCATATCTAAGCCTTTTCTCTGTATGTACGTACAGCAAGTTCTTGCATCAGTTTCATCTTAAATTTGCCTTCGAACTTAATTTGTTTTACATTCAGAGCTACCCTCTTGTCATGAAAAATGTTAACAGGTGTACTTTACAGAGGGCTAGATTATGCAAATTGCACACAGGCATATGCTGGAGACAGTGAAGACACACACACAGGTAGGGGTCATTGGAGTGACACAATAGCCTGAGCTTTCCAGCGAGCTGGCTGCCTTGTACCTTTGTGGATTGCATTAAAATTGACATTGATCAGGGAGTATAATGGCTTGAGAATAAGGTCTTTTTTTTTTTTTTTTTTTTTTTTTTTTTTTTTTTTTTACAGTTCTTTGCATACTTTTGGTCAAATCCAGGGACTTGGTATCCAGCCCAAGCCGTGGGCTGTCTGTGCACTAAAAGGACCCTTTCCCTTCATCCCTCCAGTCGATTATGCAAGGACAACTTTAGCTCAATAGCTGGAGTGGAGTCTGTTAAATTGTTATCACAAGAAAGGATGAAAGATATTCAGAGAAACTTCAGATCTACCCATTCCCTTCCTACTTGTTTTGTACTGCCACATAGGGAGCCCCTGCAAAGTTATGGTAATCCCTTGCAGAGGATCCTCTACCCCATCTACTATGCCCTGTGTGGTAGAATGACACCAGATCATCCAGGAAGAGTTCAAACGCAAAAGAGCAAATCAGTTAAGATTCCAATAACAAGGGGGCAAAGTTAAGCCTTTGCAGGAAGTCATACCATTCAAGTATCCAAAAAATCTCAGTGACAATCAGGGTCCAAATGTCCCAAAAGAAGAACAGAAGGCTTACGGCCCCAAAATGAACAGTAGAGCCAACTGATTGCACGCTGTATTGTTGTACTCTGGAATTATATCAAGTAAGGTGTTTTATTAAAGCTTATAATATTCTAAACTTAGTAAACATTATGAGATATGTATGCAGGCTATGGTTAAGAATTTTCATATTTGTATATACAGAGAACTATTCTGATATACTTTGGCTCCATTTCACAGCAGGGCAGCGAGTGATCAAACAGGGAGAGGCACCTCCCAAGCCAGATGTTTACACAAAACTGGACTAAAGTTCTGATCCATTGTGCAGCCCAGGAAAAGACATTGATGGGCCATTAGAGTTAAGGGTATATAAACTGTGTGGAATATGTGTACCACAGTGAACTGGGGAGGGGGTAGTTTCACACCTTGGGGGCAGCGAACCAGAGGGGAACAGTCCAAGCATCTGGTAAGTAAGCACTCTGGGAGGATGGATTTGAGGAGACTTGAGGCTAGGGGCAGTTGGTGTTACCCTGCAACGAATAACTGGGCTGGTGAGAGCCAGGGTGAGACCTTATGCTTGGGGGCTGGCTACTGACTACCACAGTTGTACAACACCAGGGCACTCCAAGCCTTGGAGTGCAGGTGGTGATATAACCCATTATCAGTCGGGGTGGTCCCCAAAACATCCTCCATTCTTTAATCTTTTGATTTGTTGTACTTCCTCTAAATAATTCTGTAGATGTAAAGGCTTCAACGCTATACACTAGCCAAGATCACATTGCACAGAGTAACAATATTCTCTACTCTACACTCTGAAAAAATGACAAAGCCAAATACATGCCTTGTATTTATGTATATTGCAGTATTTAGTTGATGCAATGTTTACTTTCATTATATCTTTTGATGGTGACAGGAGAACTTACAAGAAAGACTTACAAGAAAAACTTTTAAAGTCAGGAACTTATTTTTGCCTTAATTGAGTTTCCTAGGAAGGAAAATGCTGCTCTATCAAATTGATCAAATACAAGTTAGTTATCAATCATATTATCATAGCATACATACTATCGTGCAATATTTGTCCACAACGGGGTGAGTTATGAATAGGGCTGTTGAAAACATTTTCTTGAAAACATACAACTGAGGAAATTTTGTTAGGGATTTTTCTACTACTGTAGTATTGTAAGGATTTTTCAGTGAAATACTTGGCAATCAGTTGCTTACAGTGCTTTGAAAGTTTGGTGAACCACATCTTTACACAAAACGCTCCATCTATTTTTCACATTTTTATAATAGTAAAGAAAATGTTTATATGTATACAAAATAAACTAGATTACATTTTTTTAACCATTCTGATGATTACAGAACAAACAGTAACCTTAATAGAGCATGAAAGAGGGTCATACTGCTTCCTTGCATACACCACTAGTTGACTCCCTTTTAATGTGTCTCACTGAATAAACTTTATTTTATGTGCCAGCTTGGTGGGACAACTGCAAGGAAATCCAGGCTAGAAGGAAACTGCAGGGTTCTGTAATGCTTTGGGAAGATATTGGAGTATCTTACCATATCGGTAGGCCAAATGGAACAAAACAGCAAATACAGATAAAACCAGTAATGTTTGCGTTAGTGTGTTTATTTTTATGCCAATAATTCTACTTCTTACCTAATCCATAACATTAGGATGCAGAAAAGGTAACCGTGGAGTGAAAAATAACTAGCTAAGAGAAACTATCTACATACCTTCTCATGCCTTAACCATAGTTGTTAGATATTAATTGTAATACCTTAAGGACGGGTCTTTGTCTTCTGAAATGTGATTTGCAAAGTGATATGTTAATTTATGGAGTATTAACACTAATGGTGGGGGATTACAATGCTTCAGAGTTGTACCTTTACTGCTGTTTCTTCAGGACTTCTCTAAGGTGCTGGGAAAGGACATACATGTAGTCTGCCCAAAAGTACTGAATGTGATTTTGTTAAAAATTTGCAAACATGTTTCCTTGTGAAATTTGCATAAAAATGAGTAACAGCAGAAACAGTATTATTTTTTAACTTCAAATAACATCCCTCCTTCCCTAAAACTACTACCAGACGTCATTGCTTGAGAGGGGAAAAAAAAACCACGCTTGTCCTCTATTTTTTAGAGAAATGGGTCCATGCCATTTTCTCAGGCAATATTTCCACTCAATACATCTTCCTGCATACATTTTCAGAACCATAACTGTACAGAAGTGCCAGTTTCCTTTGAATCTATGAAATAATATTTTATATTGCCATAGTAGGTTTTATGAAATGTTTTTTATAAAGGGGTCTGAGCAGTTTTTTTCTGTTTTATTACTTATGTTTTTTTCTTAACTTGACATGAAAGACACTAATGGTAAATACAGGGTTTAGCAAACTGATGCAAAACAACATATGCTAGATCTCTGTGTGTGCACAAAATTGTGCACTTGCAAGCAAGATCCCACAGACAGTACTACTCCAGAGTATCGAAAGAGATAATATGCAATTATAATTACCAGCACCTATCAAAAATGGGATCTATAATCTCAACCAGGGCCTTTAGACACTATTATAATAAATACTACAAGGCAGAGGAAAAAACTTGTGCTTGTTACCTTTGAGGATAGGACATGAAGCAATGGGCTTAAATTGCAGCAAGGGCAGTTTAGGTTGAACATTAGGAAAATCTTCCTCTCAGAATAGTTAAGATCTGGAATAAATTGCCCATGAAGATCATGGAAGCTCCGTCATTGGAGATTTTTAATAGCAGGTTAGACAAACACCTGTCAGGAATGGTCTAGATAATACTTAATAATACCTGAGTGCAGGGAACTAGACTCTATGACCTCTCAAGGTCCCTTCCAGTCCTACAACTGTATGATTCTATAATGATAAAGAAATCATTAGAACTTCTGGCCCACATGCCACTTTTTTTTTTTTTAATAATTTGGAGCCTATAACAAACAAAAAGGGTTTGTCGACTGGAAAAAGCCGAAGATTTATTTCAGATCCTCATATCTTGTGTGTCTCCATCTTAAAAGCTTATCACACTAGAACAGTCTGGGGTCAGGTACAGGATGACAACTTTTTAAAATCACTGTTCAGTGCTGGTGGCATTTGTGGGGACTATAGCCACCCCAAAATTTGCCTTAGTGCTCCCGTAGCAGCTGCCACTCTCCAACTGCCCAGCTCTGAAGGCAGAGTAGAAAGTGTGGCCGCTGCTGGCCATGTGCCCAGCTCTGAAGGCAGTGCTGCCACCAGCAGCAGCGAAGGAGTAAGCCCAGGCAGGGGAGCAGGGGGGAGGGAGGGAAGGAGGGGCCGAAAACAGCTTCTGTCCCATGTCCTTACCTGTCAGGGTATGCCGCCCAGGGCAGGTGGAGGGTCCAGTGCTCCCCGCAGCAGTCCAGACTGACCATCTCCAGCCCAGACTCCTGGGCCTCGCTCCCTGTGGCTCTGCTACCTAAAGCTCTGCTGGCCCTGGAGTTGGGTCCCTCCACCCAGGGGGCTGTTACTGGCTGCGGGCAATTGAGGGGTGGCAAGGAGCTGAGGAGCAGTCACAACCCCAAACCCCTGGACCCCAGCAGGAGGAGGAAACAGGAGAGTGCCGCAGCCACCTGCACCATGGCACCAGTCAGTACAGTAGCTGCCCTGCACTTCCCCGCTCCAGTTTCTGGCCTCCAATCTGGGCAGGAGGTGAAGTCTCAGCAGGGAGAGAGGAGAAAGTGGGCCCAGCATCTGAAGAGGAGCAGGGGATGGGGCCACATGGTGAGTGGGGGCATAGCCCCTCAGTTTTATGTTGACCCTTCCTCAACCCCCACCGGAGATGGGTGGTGCCACCCCTTTTCAGAGAAGTAATGAAAGGTCGTTCAGTAATGTTTTATGAAGTGCTTTGAACACAGCCAATAAGACTTTTCTATTCTAGTAGGTTCTTATACTCTGTCCATCACCATGACATCTGGTGATTTCCAGCACTGCATTAATCAACATGACTAATGGATATCATCACAGATATAGGCAATAAGGTTTTTATATATTGGGGTTTGTTTGAGATAGAATGGGGGGGAGGGGAAGAAGAGTTGTTCTCACATAGGCTTAAGATTTGTGGATATTCAATTCACATTTTGAATAGTTCACAATCTTTCTGTATCAGTTTATCAGATAAATTCATACCAGGAATTGCCACTTCCCATTTAGCTATGGTAATTCTAATCTGAAGTGGAGCTTGTACTGCTCACAACTGCAAGAGTGGGGACTGGAGCAATCCAAGCTTTACTACGGATATCATCATATACAAACTGTAACAGGATGCAAAAAGCACAGCTGTTTTCCCAGTGAATAAAGAATAATCTCCAGATCAGGTTCCCCCCTCCTATTGAGAAGACAACTTTGCTGAAGGCTGGGTTCTTTCTGCTGAGTTATCCTATCAATTTATACAAATAAATGGGAGGACTGGAGTTCCACTGGCAAAAACCTTTAGTGCCAGTGTTCATATGCAAACCCATATTAGTAGTAGTAGTTTGGAATGACTGTCTTACGAAAACATCCAACTATAATATCACTTTTCTCTAATTTTCTGCTAATTAGCATCTATGCTTACCTTTTTCTTGTTTGAAATGGTGGCAGTGCTAGTGAAGTGATAAAGCAGTTAGCAAAAGAAATTAGTAGTGCTATAAAGTCTTCAAATTAACAAAAGAAAACTTTTAAGGCATATAAGGGCATTTTGATACATAACTTTAAGGAAAATGAGGCTAGAGAGGCCAACATCTGCATCTCTAATCAATCATTTCGGTTTGTAAAATATTTATTGTCAGGGCCTGCCTACAGAGTGGTCTGAACAAACACCATCCTTTCTGATACAATTATTGATATTTATAAGATTAATAGCAGGCTCTGAAGGGAATATAAGGGAACAATGCACTTTAAGAACTGCCGACAAAGTAGTTCACAAGAAAACAATTGCTCCAATACTGAGGGGATTCTGTGCCATTACACAAGCACAGAATTCATTTTCCCTGCAGATTCCCTCCGACTCCTGCAGAATAACTGATTCAGATGAGGAGATGAAGGGAAGCCACAGGAGAGGTCATACTGTATTTAAATCTTTCGCCAACCAGAGGCTGATGTGGCGCTGGCAGAGTGTGCAGCTGGTTCATAGGCTGGAGCAGCCAACCACAGAAAGGGAGGGGGCAGAGGCTACCTTCCTCATACTGCCCTGCCTGTGGGGCCAGATAAGGAGGCACAGGATGTGGGTGGGACGGACTGGGGTTCAGAAGAACTAATGGGGGGGGGCAGACTGGGGCAGGGAGATGGGAGCTAGTGGCGTGACAACATTGAGCCAAGGACTGAATGGGAGTGGGGATTAAGGGCCACATTGGGATGGGGGAAGTGGAGGTGGCCAAGTAGGGATGCAGCAACACATGAGGACATATGCAGATATGCCCCGCTAAATGGGGAGTGGGGGTCCAGGGACACATAAGGCCAGGGGCAGATGTGTCTGATTGAATGGGAGAGGCTAGAGGTCAGCCAGGGTCTGCATGGGGGAGGCTCCCTAATTCCCTAACAATCCCCCCCCCCAAAGAACACTGTTCCATACCTCTCCAGGTTTGCGCCCAAGCTCCTTCCCAGAAGGTACTTCCCTCTCCCTCAGCTCCTCCATTACCCTGACTCCCCCAAGCCTTTGCACTGTTTCTGAAGGGTGTGGGAAATACATTTTTGCATTGTAGTTTAAATTAATTACTACTCAGAGTTCTGTATTAAAATGCTGAGTAAGGAATCTATTTGTCAAATCATTTCCTGAATCTTGTTTGTTGTCTCTATTGTCACAGATATACTTGCTGACAGATATTTTTAAATAAATTACCAAAATAACTGAGGCTGGCATGATTATATTGTGTTATTTTGACAAATAAAATATGCAGAACTTTGCAGAATTTTAAAATATTGTGCACAGAATTTTTAGGTGCAAAATTCCTCCAGGAGTAAATAAGAACGGCATAGGAGACCCTATGAGATCGAATCTATTTCTTTGCTGGGGTGACATAGTGCCATTTATTAACTGAATTTTCTAAAGATACTAGGAACTTCTAAGCAATTTAGGAGGCCTAACCAGTAATCACAGATGTACATTGGACATTGCCACACCACTGTTATTGTACTATCAACCCAATACCGCATTCACAACAAGGAATTGTGTCCAGTGGTTATGGCAGAAATTACTGGTATCACTGTAACTGTGAATTTCCCCCATACTTTAAAGTGTTGGTAAATGTAACCTAAATTCTGAGTCTCCTGGGTTTCTAATATTTAGGTTTTAACAAACCTCACTGAAAGAAAAAGATTTAGATTAAATTAAATTTCAGGAAAAAATTCCTAACTGTAAGAACAGTAGGACAATGGAATAGACTTCCTTGGAAGGTTGTATAAGCTCCTTCATTGGAGGGTCTTCAAAAGAAGGCTGGACAACCATCTGTCTTGGCTGTTTTAGACACAAGAAATCCTGCATCTTGGCAGGGGGCTAGATGAGATGACCCTTGCAGTTCCTTCTAGCGCTATGATTCTATATACTCAAAAGACTAATATGGAGCCACCACCTTAAAGTATTTTGAACAGATTCTATATTAGCAAGAGTCTTCAAGCAGTAAGGCCCCTATTAAACTCCTATTGAACTCAATGGGAGTTGCTGAGTGCTTGGCGCTTTGGAAAAATGAGGCCACTAATGTAGGTGCTTAAATATGGACCTCAAAGCATAACATTAAGCATCCATTTAAAAAATCTTATCCCATTTAAGTGTTTAAAGTTTGAAGTCTACAAGGAAAGGAAACAAACCTAAAGGGAAATACTAGCTTTACTATTTATTGAGTGCCAGTGTGCTTGGCACTTTCCAGACATATAAAAGGAGGCATAGTGCTTGTCTCCAAATAATTTATGCCATAGAAAGAATGAGTAGTACATTCTGATAGGATAATCTTAAGAATGACGATGAGAAAAATTAAATTATTTTATGACAGTTTGTGATTTTCTTAAATCAGAGAAATAAAATCCAAAGACCAAGAAGATTGCACGAGTATAAAACCCACCACTAATATTAATTAAAAAAGTGGAAATGAATTAGACATATAAAAGCACCAGTGCCAGGCAACATTCCAGAGTACTAAAGGAAATGGGGACCAATCATAGGTCTTGGTTCAGATTTTTATATACTTGCATAGATCAACAAAAACAAAACAAAAACAAAAAAAAGAAAATAGCTTTGTTGGGGGGAAAATATTAAATTTAGCTGATAATATGTTTAAAGGAACCAACACACCTACAAACAAGGGCATATATACAATTAGTCTTTCTGTGCAGAAAAGCATAACAAACGAAGGGCCCAATGCCACACTGTTCAGAAAGCCTACTCAGAGGTCAGGGTGCTCAGCATCTCCAGTGCACTACTCAGGACTTTGCAGGATCTGGCCTAGACAAATGAGAAAGTTTATGTTTAATGAGTTCATGCTGCTGCTGTCTGCTTTATAGAAGCAAATTTTTGATTTTGTGCTTCGGAATGCGTCACTTAGTAGTAGAGTTTAACTTTAAAACTTTATATACTTTCAGCTCTTGCACTGTGGACTGCACACAAAATTAAAAGAATGATAATGTTGTTTTTATTTGGTCCAACTGAGTTTATTTCTAGGATTTCTTTTATTTAGCTTTTAAGTTTTGCTTGAATATTATCTTCCAAGTCTGATATGTTGGAAGAGATCTGATCTTCTTTACAGTCTAGTGTAGGAAGTGTCAAAGTTGCCTCAAAGAGCTTTGTGACTGGCCATTGCAAAATGACCCATTTTGCTCCATGTAATCATGCAGCTTCTGGGCACAACCTGCCATTGTGGATTTTTTTTGTTTGTTTTTTTGCGGGGGAGGGAGGATATAATGTGCAGAATTCACACATTCCACAGCTAGGTATGAGTGGGGCCATGGTTTCACCTCCTTCCTGCTCTTTTTAAGGAAGTTATAGACTTGGAGCAGTCCTCCTTCCAGGGAAATGCAAGCACTGCAGCTAGGATGAGCCTCTTTGAAGGGAAACCCAAGTGAGGAAGGAAAAATCATGGAGCAGGTGCTGAAGGAATCCATCCTGAAACACTTAGAGGAAAACAAGGTGATCAGAAGCAGTCAGCATGGATTCACCAAGGGTAAATCATGCCTGACCAACCTGATTGCTTTCTATGATGAGATGACTGGACTTGTGGATGGGGCAAAGCTGTTGATGTTGTATACCTTGACTTTAGTAAGGCTTTGACACGGTTTCCCACAGCATTCTAGATCATGCTCTTGTGTTTTCCAGTATTATTGCAAAGGGAAACATATTTCTACCATTCTGAGGTTTTTTAAAGTAAATTTCAAAAACAGGTCTAAAAAATGCAATATCCATTAACACAAAACTATGCAGGGTAAAGAGCAAGTCCATTGGGTTATATACAAGGGAGAGAGAACTTGAAGAAAGGCAGGCATTATGTGCTATAATATGTCATTTCAATTGTGGGTTATTTACAGCGGCAATATAGACTTTATGAATGTGAATAAGGGTGTAGTAGAGTTCTCATTTAGCTTCAAACAAAAACTAGACACACATTAAAATCACTTCTTCTGGGATCAGTTTATTAATCCAAAGGTAATTCAAAATAATGATATGCTAGTCTCCAACCTAATTCTCCCAAGCCTTGGCTGTTGCCAAGGGGTTCCTTTTCCTTCAGGATTACTTCCACTTGCCCTATATTCAGAGTGAAATCTAATGAGTGACACCAGACCCAATGAGTCAAGAACTGTCCTGTAGCTTCCTGCAGAGTTCCAACACCTCCTAACAAAGTGGGGCAACTGGAGAATTGTGCCACCCTGTTACAAGTTGCTACAAAGCAAAGTCATACCAATAGTTCATATTTTGCTACAGCTGATAATTTCCTTCACAAGGAAATCTATCTCAAAAAATCTTCAGTTGATAAAATGTTAATAAAATGGCACTCGTAACTTTTTTCTTTTATTTCTGTATCAGAAATGTATTTGGCCACTTAACTGAAGATTTATTTTCTTGCTAATGACACACTGAAAACTATCAGAGTGCTCCAATGATCAAAGAACCATCTTAGAAAACTATGAATAATCAGTTTTATTGATTTTTGGCCATTGTTGTTTCTGCAACTGGTGCTTCTGCTACTTCACCCTGAGATGTATGAATGCTTCTTGATTTTTGAAAGTAGTATTAATATAGAATCCTAAAAATATAGGGCTGGAAGGGGCCTTGAGAGGTCATCCAGTTCAGCCCCCTGCACTGAGGCAGAACCAAGTATATCTTGACTGTCCCTGAGAATTTTTTTCTAACTTGTTCTGAAAAATTCCAGTGTTGGTCATTCTCTCCACTCCATTATCGATGTCTTTAAAGAAACCTTTGAATAATACTAGACTCGGGAGAGACCCCTGCAGAACCCTACTAGATATATCCTCCCAGTTTGACAGCAAACCATTGATAACTACTCTTTGAGTTCATTTTTCAATCAGTGGTGCATTCACTTATAGTAATTTCATCTAGAATGTATTTCCCTAGTTTGTTTATGAGAATGTCCTGTCGGACTGTGTCAAAAGCCTTATTAAAATCAAGATATATCACACCTACAGCTTCCTCTATCCACTAGGACAGTAACCCTGTCAAAGAAGGAAATTAGGTTGTTTTGGCATGATTTGTTTCCCTCCTATTCCTATTATCTTCTAACAATTGTTTAAGAATTTGTTCCAATATGTTTTCAGGTATCAAAGTTAGGCTGACTGGTCTGTAGTTTGTTGGGTTCTCTTTGTTCCCCTTTTTACAAGATGGGTACAACATTTCTTTTTTTCCGGTTTTTTGGGACCTCACCTGTTCTAAAAGATAATTGCTAACTGTTTTAAGGTTGCTTCAACTAGTTCCTTAGGTACCCTAAGAAAAATTTCATCAGGAGCTGCCAACTTGAATATATCTGGTATCAGAGGGGTAGCCGTGTTAGTCTGGATCTGTAAAAGCAGCAGAAAATCCTGTGGCACCTTATAGACTAACAGACATTTTGGAGCGTGAGCTTTCGTGGGTGAATACCCACTTCGTCAGACGCAGACCCACTGTGTCTGACGAAGTGGGTATTCACCCATGAAAGCTCACGCTCCAAAACGTCTGTTAGTCTATAAGGTGCCACAGGATTCTCTGCTGCTTTTACAGATCCAGACTAACACGGCTACCCCTCTGATACCAGATATATTCAAGTTGGCAGCTCCTGATGAAATTTTTCTTAGGGTACCTAAGGAACTAGTTGAAGCAACCTTAAAACAGTTAGCAATTATCTTTTAGAACAGGTGAGGTCCCAAAAAACCGGAAAAAAAGAAATGTTGTACCCATCTTGTAAAAAGGGGAACAAAGAGAACCCAACAAACTACAGACCAGTCAGCCTAACTTTGATACCTGAAAACATATTGGAACAAATTCTTAAACAATTGTTAGAAGATAATAGGAATAGGAGGGAAACAAATCATGCCAAAACAACCTAATTTCCTTCTTTGACAGGGTTACTGTCCTAGTGGATAGAGGAAGCTGTAGGTGTGATATATCTTGATTTTAATAAGGCTTTTGACACAGTCCGACAGGACATTCTCATAAACAAACTAGGGAAATACATTCTAGATGAAATTACTATAAGTGAATGCACCACTGATTGAAAAATGAACTCAAAGAGTAGTTATCAATGGTTTGCTGTCAAACTGGGAGGATATATCTAGTAGGGTTCTGCAGGGGTCTCTCCCGAGTCTAGTATTATTCAAAGGTTTCTTTAAAGACATCGATAATGGAGTGGAGAGAATGACCAACACTGGAATTTTTCAGAACAAGTTAGAAAAAAATTCTCAGGGACAGTCAAGATATACTTGGTTCTGCCTCAGTGCAGGGGGCTGAACTGGATGACCTCTCAAGGCCCCTTCCAGCCCTATATTTTTAGGATTCTATATTAATACTACTTTCAAAAATCAAGAAGCATTCATACATCTCAGGGTGAAGTAGCAGAAGCACCAGTTGCAGAAACAACAATGGCCAAAAATCAATAAAACTGATTATTCATAGTTTTCTAAGATGGTTCTTTGATCATTGGAGCACTCTGATAGTTTTCAGTGTGTCATTAGCAAGAAAATAAATCTTCAGTTAAGTGGCCAAATACATTTCTGATACAGAAATAAAAGAAAAAAGTTACGAGTGCCATTTTATTAACATTTTATCAACTGAAGATTTTTTGAGATAGATTTCCTTGTGAAGGAAATTATCAGCTGTAGCAAAATATGAACTATTGGTATGACTTTGCTTTGTAGCAACTTGTAACAGGGTGGCACAATTCTCCAGTTGCCCCACTTTGTTAGGAGGTGTTGGAACTCTGCAGGAAGCTACAGGACAGTTCTTGACTCATTGGGTCTGGTGTCACTCATTAGATTTCACTCTGAATATAGGGCAAGTGGAAGTAATCCTGAAGGAAAAGGAACCCCTTGGCAACAGCCAAGGCTTGGGAGAATTAGGTTGGAGACTAGCATATCATTATTTTGAATTACCTTTGGATTAATAAACTGATCCCAGAAGAAGTGATTTTAATGTGTGTCTAGTTTTTGTTTGAAGCTAAATGAGAACTCTACTACACCCTTATTCACATTCATAAAGTCTATATTGCCGCTGTAAATAACCCACAATTGAAATGACATATTATAGCACATAATGCCTGCCTTTCTTCAAGTTCTCTCTCCCTTGTATATAACCCAATGGACTTGCTCTTTACCCTGCATAGTTTTGTGTTAATGGATATTGCATTTTTTAGACCTGTTTTTGAAATTTACTTTAAAAAACCTCAGAATGGTAGAAATATGTTTCCCTTTGCAATAATACTGGAAAACACAAGAGCATGATCTGCCATATTGTATTGGTATTGGTAGATCAAATCTGATAGCCCATAATACCATGATTCTCAAATTGTGGTGTATGTCATTGATTGTCCAAAGGGAGCTTACAGGATATGTGATGCTGACTCCACTTCTTTTACCCCCAAATTATTGCAACTTCATTGTAAAGAATCATAGAAGATTAGGGTTGGAAGAGACCTCAGGAGGTCAGCTAGTCCAACCACAACTAAATCATCCCAGCAAGGGCTTTGTCAAGCCAGACAGTAAAAACCTCAAAGGATGGAGATTCCACTACCTCCCTAGGTAACCCATTCCAGTGCTTTACCACCCTTCTAGTGAAACAGTGTTTCCTAATATCCAAGCTAGACTCCCCCGCTGCAACTTGAGACAATTGCTCCTTGTTCTGTCATCTACCACCACTGAGAAGAGTCAAGCTCCACCCTCCCTGGAACCCCCCTTCAGGTAGTTGACGGCTGCTATCAAATTCTCCCTCACTCTTCTCTTCTGCGGATTAAACAAGCCCAGTTCCCTCAGCCTCTCCTCATAAGTCATGTGCCCCAGCCCCCTAATCATTTTTGTTGCCCTACACTGGACTCTCTCCAATTTGTCCACATCCTTTCTGTAGTGGGGGGCCCAAAACTGGACACAATACTCCAGATGTGGGCCCACTAGTGCCGAAGAGAGGGGAATAATCACTTCCCTCGATCTGCTGACAATGCTCCTACTAATGCAGCCCAATCTGCTGTTAGCTTTCTTGGCAATGGGGGCACACTGCTAACTCATATCCAGCTTCTCATCCACTGTAATCCCCAGGTCCTTTTCTGCAGAACTGCCACTTAGCCAGTCGGTCCCCAGCCTGTAGCGGTGCATGGGATTCTTTCATCCTAAGTGCAGGACTCTGCACTTGTCCTTGTTGAACCTCATCAGATTTCTTTTGGTTCAATCCTCCAATTTGTCTAGGTCGCTCTGGACTAGGGGCGGGCAAACATTTTGGCCTGAGGGCCACATTGGGTTTTGAAAATTGTATGGAGGGCCGGTTAGGGGAGGGATGTGTGCCCCCCCATCTACCCTCCCTTGCCCCCTGATGGCCCCCCTCGATCCCCTGCTCCATCTAACCTCCCCTGCTCCCTGTCCTCTCATTGCCCTCGGAAGCCCTGCCCTGACCGCCCCTTGCCACCCCATCCAACCCCTTCTCTCATTCCGACTGCCCCCTGGGACCCCTGCCCCCATTCAATCCCGTTCCCCACCCTTTGACCACCCCGACCCCTATCCACACCCCCACCCCGACTACCCTCCCAACTCCCCTGCCCTCTATCCACCCCCCGCTCCCACTCCGCATCCCCTTACCGCGCAGCCTGGAGCACAAGTGGCTGACAGAACTACAGTCGCACCACCCAGCCACGCAGCACAGAGCACTGGGTCAGGCCCTGGCTCAGCTGCCGCACTGCTCTAGGAGCTTGCAGCCCCGCCACCCAGAGCACTGCACTAGCAGTGGGGTGAGCTGAGGCTGCAGGGGAGGGGCCAGGGGCTAGCTTCCTGGTCCAGGAGGTAAAGGGCCAGGCAGGAGGGTCCCACGGACTGGATGTGGCCTGCAGGCTGTAGTTTGCCCACTTCTGCTCTGGACTCAATCCCTACCCTCCAGTGTATCTACTTCTCCCCCCAACTTAGTGCCATCTGCGAACTTGCTGAGGATGCAATCCATCCCATCATCCAGATCATTAATAAAGATGTTGAACAAAACCAGTCCTGGGATTGACCCCCTGGGGTACTCCGCTTGATACCGGCTGCCAACTAGACATCAAGCTGTTGATCACTACCTGTTGGGCCCAACAATCTAGCCGGCTTTCTATCACTTTATAGTCCATTCATCCAATCCATACTTTTTTAACTTGCTGGCAAGAATACTGTGGGAGACCGTATCAAAAGCTTTGCTAAAGTCAAGATCTATCACGTCCGCTACTTTCCCCATATCCACAGAGCCAGTTATCTCATCATAGAAGGCAGTCAGGTTGGCCAGCTATGACTTGCCCTTGGTGAATCCACGTATTCCTCTAAAAGGAGTTTAAAACACCCTACCTACCTCTGCCAGTGGCTGCTTCTATGTAGGAAGAGAGGAAACAGCTACCCTCAAGAACCAAAACTACTGTGATCAGAACTGCAGACCAGTTAAAAATGCATAAATACTTTCCTAATACAGTATACTCCAATTCATCTGCAATCCTATTTTCTGAATTCTGCATTATCCAAATTCCCTCCTCTTCCTCCACCATGCATAAATGGGAGAGAGAGTTGTCCTCACAATCATAAGTTGATTCTTCATTGTTATGAATGGAGGAGGAAAGGTGTACACACGACGTTCCTTTTATTGAGGTGGAGTCCACACAATGTAAAACATTGAGACTCCTAGCCATGCTGTACTTTGAAACTGTACAATGCTGTGCCCTGGATGAAATTTCTATTACCTCTGTTTTAGCAACAGCAGCTACAAATACACTTATTCATCCCTTTTAAACACATCTCCCAAAAATGCAATTTCATTGTATGTAAAAGCAAGGTATTGTTTGGTATGGCACATTCTATATTAGTCTTATTGGTTTTTGCAGTTATTCCTCTTTCTTTCTTGTTTACATGGATCCATTAATTTACCATGCTATTAATGCTCTCCAAAATATGAAATTACATTTGATTTTTTGGTTCCTTCTGATTCCGGGGAGAATTTAAACCCTGATTTATCAAAAAGGGAGCTTGGACCGGTCTGAATATGACTCTGCTTTAGACAGTGTATGAATGTCAGGGTCAAAAGGGCTAAATTATGATGCAGAAGAAATGAAGTTTAAAAGTGTGAAAACAGAACTGTTTTCTGTTTGTCAGTGTGTCTGACGTTGCTAAATCAAGGATATCAACAGGATTGCAGGAAAGGAGAGAAGAGCTGTCACATGGAAGCCTAATAGTGACACCAGTATTGCTGGCTGGAGCAATAGCTGCTGCTATCTCAATGACCAAAGCAGCAGCAGAGCTGGAGCATGAAGTAACTGAAATAGCGCTAACAGAAAGCAAAGCTGACTTACAAAACACGTGCCATTTCAAAACCAGAGGACTGTCATGTGAAGTAGTAATAACCACTCTGAGTCACAAATTCAAACCCTCCTGAAAAGCACAGACATCATTTCAGAAAATCTGTGAGGGAGAGGGCACAAAGTTGTGTCAGCTCATATAATATAATCACATGTAATGTTCTATCCTGCAAAGTTTGGTGGGGCAAAAAGTCAAAGACATAATGGACCATACAGATCTACGGAAAGTTGCGGGTAGGGGGAGTGGGAAGAGGGGAAAGGACCAAAGCAAGGCCGGGGTGGGTCCTTGCCTGATAGCAAATGGGGCCCCTGCTAAAAAGGGAGAAAGATGAAAAACAGTACAGAAGCCAACAGAGCTTGACTGAAATAACAGACGTGACCAATTTTAGTGGATGATATTTTGGTAATTTTGTCAATATTATTTCAGTTAGAGGCAAAGTTAAGCTTTTAGTGTCACTAATGCTGTTGTTACCATCAGGGCCGGTGCAACCATTTAGGAGAACTAGGCGGTTGCCTAGGGCACCAAGATTTGGGGGCGCCAAAAAGTGGCACCCCCAAAAAATTTTTAAATGGTTGAGCAGCCACTGCTGCTGGAGAGGTAGTCTGAGCTGCAGCGACAGCAGCTGCCTGCAGCCCGGCAGCCCAGGGCAACCCCGGGGTTAGGGCGCTGTCGCGGCAGCCCAGGGCGCCCCCAGGGTCAGGGTGCCGCCGCGGCAGCCCGGGGCCCCCCCCGGGGGTGGGTCAGCGCGGCCGCCGCACCAGCTTACGCAGCCCAGAGGTTTCTGGGCTGCCCATCAGCGTGCTTGACCCAGGGCAATCCCTGAGCGCAGGCACAGAGGCTCAGAATCGCCTGCCCCTCCCAGAGCAGGGGCTCCAGCCTCTGCAATTTTTTCTCGTGGCCGGCGGGGGCGGCCGGGCAGCTGGGTAGAGCTGTGCAGCTCTGCTTAGGGCACGTGGGCAGGAGCCCTGCGAGGGCAGCGCGACACCAGGGCTTCCGCTTCTAGAGGAAAAGCGGCAGCTGCCCCCTGGCTCAGCCTCCACGTCAGCCCCCAGCGAGGGGCACGGACGAAGAAAAGAGCCTCAGGGTGTCTGGTGGAAGCGGAGCAAGAAAGAAGGACCCTACAACACTCATGAATTGGGCAAGGTAAGCAAGTGCCTCCCCACAGGTTGGCCTCAGGCTGCCTGGTGCTCCTGCCCTCTTGTCCTTGGCTGTCCCTGCTCCTGCTCCCCTTGTGCCTGGACGGCTGGAGAGACAGCACCCTGCAGAGCTGAGCCGGCCCCAGTGCCCCCAGGCACACCCTCTGACCCCATCCCCGACCCCAGCCCTGACCCTCCAGCTCTGAGCCCAGTCCCTCTGAGCTGGGAAACCCCTCAACACCCGCATCCTCCCCACAATCCTGACTTCCCAGCTCCGAGCGGCCGCAGTCTCTCTGAGCTGACAGATTAGTGCCCTAACACAGTTTTATTGCTCCTTTGCATCCTCTGACTCTCCCAGTTTTTGTGGCCAGTGGTGAGGCGAAGCTTCTCGAACCTCAGAGCTGTTGTAAAGCGTACTATGCGAACGATCCAATGTTGCAACAAACGCACTTCTTGGACAGTCTAACCTGTCACTAGAACATGACATATGCCACTATCCCACAGCATTGACTTTGGAGGTACACTTGCTTTCTAAAAATTTGCTAAACTTTAAAGCGCCGGAAACATAAATTCTAAATATCAACATGTTACTGCTGTGACTGTGGTATTGTGTCTAATGTACGTGATGGGGGGGGGGGGGGGGGGGGCGCAAGACGGAAGTTTCACCTAGGGCGCAAAATATCCTTGCACTGGCCCTGGTTACCATTCTTGCATACACAATCCATTTCCTTAACATGTGTATGAAATAATATTCATCTGTGCAAATCATAGCTCTTTTGGGAACTCAGGGCCTGATTCCTCTCACTAACTCTGTGTAAAATCAGTACTAATCTCACTGTAGCCAGTGGAGATATTCAAATGCAGCATTATGTACGAGAGAGGAGACTCGGGCAATAAGTCCTTTAAAACAAAGGGAAATAACATCTTGATTAAAGATAGCAAACAAGAAAAGGAGGTTGGTCTATCATTCCTGGAGAATATTACTGTCTAAGATACAATGCAATAAACTGCAGGAACACTAAATCATCATCTACTGTACTTACAAGGAAATTTTTGAAAGCTTTTGACTACATTCAACATCATAAATAAAACAAAATGTGTTGTGGAATAGGGCATTTAATTCACTTGAATGAAACATTTGAACAAGTCAGGGAACAACTGGCACTAAAAAAAGAATATCAAGATGGGGAAAAAAACTTTTTAGAGTACCATGTTTTTATTATGCATGTATTGACATCAGTGTCTTCACATCACTGAAAGCATGATTTACAATAATAATACCTAGCCCTCAAACAGCAAGATTAAAAATATTAATTGGTGAGAAAATCTGAATGGGAACTATAAAAGTATCTCAGCTAATAAATTATAAATTAATGTTCAATACTAATAATAAAAAAACAAAAGCAAACAAAAAAGTGCTGAAGAAAAACATGAGGGAATATCTCCTAAATGGAAAGGTGCTATCAAATGCAATTCCTGTCACTATTTCCACTTCAGAAAACATAACAAAATCAAATATTTTACTTTGCAAACTGAAATAATTTATCTATAAGTGCCTGCAGTCAACAATGTACATGATCAATCACTTTTCCTATATAGAGCTATGTTTAAGAACCAGAATATCGCACAAAATTTCTTCCTTCTTGTTTCCCCACAAATGACGGAGAATAGATGGACCTTTGGTCTGACCCAGTATGTCTGTTCTTACGTAAACGCAAAAGAACTTGCTCTCTCTTCAGAGTTCTCCTGAGTGAAGATAAATGATGGCTCAAAATGGTCACAGAACTGGTGTTTTGCCATCAAAGCTTCTTTTGGTATCAGGAGCTCTTGAAAAACTCATATCTGTCAATCTTATTAACACAAATCATAATGCCAACTGCACTGATGACCTCAACTTATGAGCAATAGAAGTTAAAGATGATGCACTTGCTGCATCCTCAATGCTCATATTCTTACAGCACTCATCACTGATGAATAAGTATGAAGAACAGGGTACTGACAAGTCATTTTCTCATAAATTAAACATTCTCCTTATTATCTTGTTCTGTCCTATCCCTGACTGAAGCACAGAATGCACTGATACACAAGGGAAAATTATAAAGTTATGGTTGTTGGGATGGAGTGCTCAGGGCTTTTGATGTCTTCTTGTAGCATAATCGAAAGCATTGCTGCAGTCTATCCCAATGATGTCCTGAGAAGAGAGAACTTCTGAACCAGCCCCAGTAGCCTGGGATTTCAAAGCAAATTCTCAGCCAGGATTCAGAGGCAGTTCAGGGAGGCACTACTAGGTAAGTGCTTCAGTAATTAAGTAATGTTGAATCTACTCCGAAGCAAGATTTTAAAAGAAAGTTTTTTTTTTTTACTCTCAGGACAAACTCACTAGGGGAGATTAGTGGGGGGTGCGGGTGTTATATGGAGCAGAATCCAAGACAGGGAGCTCTAGAGTAACACAGGAGCTAGCTTGTCTGGCTTGTATTTTTATGTTTACTACTTGTAAGTCCATATAAAATTAATGCACCTAGAGAATTTTGCCAAATTGATACAAATTTTAGAGTAAACTTGAACCCCTGTAACAATATCCTACCCAGAGAAGGTGATTATATAGTCAAACCTGAGCCTCTGGGGAATTTTACTCTCTCATTGTTCTGCCTCTGCCCTGCTATAGTTACCAGAGGAAATGCCTGTGAACATATTGAGAGCAGATGAAATCTCTGGAGAGATAGTGAAGAGAAAGTTATTGACATTCTAAAGTCTCTGTTGATATTTCAGTGTTTTTTAAAATCCACGTGTGAAGAGCTTTTAAAGGATGGCCTTAAAGTTGCTAGCCACTGAGATTGTTCCTTTTGTTTTTTTAAGCAAAATGGAATTCTGAGGCCAGTGAAACACACATTTTGGTCAGAGGGCAAGATCAGACATAAAAGGTCTTGAGGTTACCCCCCGTCCCTGTTTTCTCCAATTAACAACAGCAGATCTTACCAATGCGTAATTCCAGTTCAAAAGGAACCTCTTGATGATGCACAATTGGCTCAGTACCTTGGTATGTTTTCTGAATCAAAAACTGGATTTATCTTTCTGTTTATATAATGTGTGCATGTTTTTATATAAATGTATGTAGTACATCATATCTCAGATAGAAGCCTAAGTATCTGATCTATTTTTATATCTTTTAGATGACTGCATATCCTCCTGACTCAAATACTTGCATTATGCAAAAACATTTTAAATGTTCATTCACATTAATTTTTCAAGAGATCAGCTACATTTTAATCCATCATTTCTAAGGTCTTCCTTCTATTTAGGGTACAAATGTGTAAACCTCTGGCTGGTACAATCCCAAATTTATTATGCCTTAATTTCTGACTCCTGCTTGGCTCCAATAAATAAGCATACATTAGCTCATCTGCACCTCAGCATGTATACCTTTTTCTTACTGTGGCATTCCCAGTGGCAGTTCTCTTCCCCACAAGCTACATCTAATTGCAAATTGCAACGTGATAGGAGCTACTATGATTAGCTTGTGAGGATCATATTATATACTAGGCTTCAAATATTACAGAAAATGTTCTATGGGATGTACTGCATCAATATGTTATAGTCTATTTTAAATAACATGGCATTCAACTTATTGAGAATTTCTGATATGCTGATAACCAAGCAAGAATAAACAATGTGGGACTTTAAATATTTTATTCAGTTATAATTTCCTGTTAACTAGTCTGTCTAAAATCTAAAACCAACCCTCAACCTTTCAGTATTTTTAAGATGGGGAGAGATTTCAGATCCGGACCTCACACACAGACTCACCCTTGATGTTTTCAGGGATCAGGCCCCAATAGTCATCACCTATTCCCCTTCTTTCCGGTCTCTTTTGGTGGGTACCTCCTCCTATTATACATTCATGAGATAGGATGGTCTGGTGAGAATCAGTCTATCCCCTCCTTTGAAGCCTTTTTGGGAGAGGGGGGTTAAGAACGAATGGTCCCTGCACCTATTCTCCCCAGGACAGGAGAAAGTGACAGAGCCTGGTCTCTGCTCAACCATGTTAAGTGCCCAGAAATCCTTCAAACCATGCAGGGTCTTCCAGACTGCGTAGTTATGCAACAGGGCTTCTGCCCTAAGATGTGAGAGGAGCATACAAAGGCCACCTACCACCACCCAAAAGATGATAGATTGGGAAGCTATTAATTGGCAGTCCTCTGTCTCAACTTGGATCTACCACCCAGGGCCTCCCAAAGAGCCTTCCAGTTGGGTATAGCCAACAAGCCCTCCTATATGAAGACATGAGTGGAGCAAGAGACCTGAATGGGGTGAGAGGTTACTACAGGGATGTGGACAGGGACAGAGGAATGTCAATTCTGGACTTGTAAAAGAAATGTATTTTCTAGTTAAGGCATTGCACTGGGATAGAGTTTAATTCCTAGCTGTGTCATACACTCCCTGTGTGACCCTGGACAAATCCATCTCTGTGGACCCTGGACAAATCCACTCACATCTAAACACTACACTCCTGTAGCACCTTACCTCCTATTATTAAAGTTTAGAGATCACAACTTACAGATAGGATAATAATAATACTATTTTTACTCCACACTTTGCCTGTCATGTCTGTTTAGACTATGCACTCTTTGGAGCAAAAACTATCACACTGGAGCCTTTGTCTCAGTTGTGATCTCTAAACTTTAATAATAGGAGGTAAGGTGCTACAGGAGTGTAGTGTTTAGATGTGAGTGAGGGTCCTGAGCAATCTGGGAAGAAAGGCACCATGGGTACATGATACTAATTGGGTGGGCAGGGGAGGGGGGGGAGTCAATGAGGCTGTGGGCCAGGGTGAATAGGAAACAGAAAGATACCAGTGTGGGCAAGTTGGAAGATGCCCAAGGATGCAGCCATGTCATCTGCAAGCAGAAGGCCGTGGAGGGAATCTAACAGCAGAAGATAACACCAGGAATGGCTGATAGCTACTGGTGTGTATGTCTGACATAGGGTCTGTGGAAGGAAAATGGTACTGTGTAGGGATGGAGAGTTCCAGAAATTGGCATGCAGATGTCTGTAGAGAGTGGTTACGCCTCAACAGGTTGCTTAGTTGAGATGGGAATCCAGCATTTCAGTCCAAGGGTATCAAAATTAGTCTCCAAGTTAGGCACTTAAGTCCATATTTAGACACACAAATATATGACCTGGGAGCTATCTAGTACTCAGTACTTTTCAAACTCTGGCTAAATATGATGCTCATCTAAATGGAAATCCAAAACTATTCATTTCCTTAATCTCTGCTGTATACAGCATATATTTTTACTGTCTGGGGATGATTTACTATGTGTTATAACAACACAATATGCAATGTTCAACATACCAAAAGTGCTGGGCCTGGGGGTTGGCTTGTTGCATGCTTCTATGTGCATTTTATGGTCACTGGGGCAGGAAGACAGGATGTGTCTGTAAATTCTGAGAGTGGGATTTGGATGACATACTTCAGACCCTTTGTAATCCTATAACCATGGCAAAAATATTTAAAGATTAGTTAAGTGAGATGGGGAAGCTTAGACATCGCTTTAGTCCTATAAGCCATAAAAAACAGAACAGAAACCATGGTTCTGGATTTTCCTGTTGGAAATCTAAAACACTATTGAGGTTTTGTCAACACCAGACATAGTAGCAATGGACTCACTTTAGGGCTAACAGCAAAAGAAAAAGTAGTGCATCTCTATCCTCTATGACTATTCAGCCATAACTGAAAGCATATTGAGCATGTTCCAGTCTCAACAAAACAAATTCCTTTCTTGAGCAAGGGGATCATTTCTCTCAAGGCAAAAGTAGTTTAAAACATGTATTTGTGCCTATTGCTGACATACCATCTAAGTTATTCAATTAACAATCTTAAGTGTTCAATTTGGATATTGCAAAGAGAACACAAACGAGTTTTGCAGTTAACAGAAGGGGGCATATAGCTAAGATTAAAATATGAAAAATTAAAATTAGTGGTGTATAAATGAGATAATTTTGACATTACACAGACAGTAAATTAACCTTTTTATAAATACATGATAAAAAATAATTTCCTAAAATCTATTATAACATATTAATAAAGAAATATGAGAACCAGAAATAAGGAAAAATACAGAATGAAAGAAGCTTGCTACAAGATGTTATATAGTTCAAGAGCATATTATAAAATATACTTTTTTCATAGTTTTCTAGATTTTAAGGCTAGAAAAGGGACCATTGTGATTATCTAGACTGCAGAGAACAAGTCGTATAATTTCACCCAATAATTCCTGCGTTAAGCCCAATAACTTGAGGTGGAAATAGAGCATATCTTTCAGAATGACATCCAATCTTGATTTAATTAATTCAAGAGATGGATAATCAACCACATCCCTTGATAAATTATTCCAGTGGAAAATTACCCTCACTGTTAAAAATGTGTCTAGATCTCAGAATGAAGTACCAAAGACTCAGTTCCCTACCAGTTGAAACTAGGGATTCTATGGCCATAATGTAAACATTACAAAATCAGAAAGCATACTTTACAGCAAACATGCTATAATGGCTAGGGGTAGGGTTTACTGCCTTTTGTCCATGGCAAAGAATAATCTATTATTAAAAAGGGGACAAATTCTGATCAACTATATTGAGATGATTTACAATCACTTCAGAAAACATGGAACTGGAATTAGTGCTACTTTACAAAAATGGAAAACTTCCAAATTTCAACCTATGAAATAACTGAGTACGAAAGACTTCCACTAGATAAAACCTGAAGACCTGTGATATTCATTGTTGTTTTTTAACTAGTTTCTGCCAGAGTTAAACTTTAATCATTCAAGAAAGATACCCTCATGATAAAATAACATACTAAAAGAAATTGGGCTACCTTCATTTCTACCTACTCGTGATGGCGCAGATAGGGAGTCAGTTAACTAGGACCTGTGGATATTGTCCCTGCCCCTTTACATCTGCAACAGTTTTCAGGAATGGAGAGTGTACTTAAAAGTAAGAGGCCCCTTTCAGGTAGGGGCTGACCAGGAAATAAAGCTCCTGCTACATGGAGGCAGAAGATTTGAGAGTCTCTGAGGTGTAAAAGGTGTAAGAAATAAGGATGATGTCCTGGTAGGGGTCTACTACAGACTGCCAAATCAGGAAGAGGGGGTGGATGAGGCATTTCTAGAACAAACAACAAAAATATCCAAAACACAAGACCTGGTAGCAATTCAGGACATTACCTATCAAGACATCTATTGGAAAAGTAAGATGGCAAAACACAAAATTTCCAATAAGTTCTTCGAATGTACCAGGGACAACTTTTTGTTCCAGAAAGTGGAGGCTGTAACCAGAGGGACAGTCATTTTCGACTTTATTCTAACCAACAGGGAAGAATTGGTAGCACATCTGAAAGCGGAAGGCAATTTGGGTGACATAGACCATGAAAGGATAGATACTAAGAAAGGAAGGTGTAAGAGCAGCAGAATAAGGACAATGGTCTTAAAAAACAGAGTAAGAAACTCACAGAACTGATAAGATAAAATCCCATGGGAAGAAAATCTCAGGGATAAAAAAGAGTTCAGGAGAGCTGGCAGTCTCTTACATAGACAGTATTCAAGGCACAACTGCAGACTATCCTGATGTGAAGGAAAGATAGAAAGAATATCAAGAGGCCCATATGGCTCTATCAGAACTTCTTTCAGGCCTAAAAATAAAAAAAGAATCCTACAAAAACTGGAAACATGGACAAATAGTGTAAGCACATAGAAACAGAATCAGAAAAGCTAAGACACAAAATTAGTTACACCTAGCAAGGACATAGAAGTCAATCAGAAGAGGTTCTTTAATTTAAATAATAGAAAGACAAAACAAAGTATAGATCCTTTACTTAGTGGAGAAGGAGAGCTAATAACAGACAACGTCAAGAAAGCTGAGGTGTTTAATGCCTATTTTGCTTCAGTCTTCACTAAAAATGTTAATGGTGACCAGATATTCAACAAAATTAACATTAACAACAAGAGGGAAGGAATGTGAGCCAAAATAGGAAAACATCGGGTTAAAGAATATTCAGATAAGTCAGATACATTCAAGCCAGGAGAACCTGATGAAATTCATCCTAGGATACTTAATAAACTACCTGAAGGAATCTTGGAACCATTAGCAATTAAATTTGAGAATTCCTGGAGAACGGGTGAGGCCCCAAAAAGCCAGAGAAGGGAAAACATAGTACATAGCTTTAAAAAGGTGAAAAGAGGACCATAAAATTATAGACCTATCAGCCTAACTTCAGTACCTGAAAAGATCCCAGAACAAATCATTAAACAATTAGTTTAGAAGCACCTAAAGAATAACAGAGTTATAAGGAATAGCCAGCATGGATTTCTCAAGAACAAATAATTCCAAACCAATCTAATTTCCTTCGTTGACAGGGTTACTGGCCTAATATATGGAGGGAAGCAGTAGATGCGATTATCTTGATTTTAGTAAGGCTTTTGATATACTCCTACGGGACATTCTCATAAGCAAACTAGGAAAACGTGGTCTAGTTATCAATAGCTCAGTGTCAAACCAAGAGGGTGTATCTAGTGAAGTCTGCAAGAGTCAGTCCTCGCTTTGCTATTTCACTATTGACTTGAATAATGGAGAGGACAATGTGCTTATAAATTTTGCAGATGTCACCAAGATTAGAAAGGTTGCAAGCACTTTGGAGGACAGGATTAGTATTCAGAGTGACCTTGACAAACTGGAAAATTGGTCTGAATTCTACAAGATGAAATTCAATACAGGCAAGTGCAAAATATCACACTTAGGAAAGAAAAAACAAATGCACAGATACAAAATGTGGAATAACTAGCTAGGTAGTGATACTGCTGAAAAGGATCTGGGAGTTACAGTGGCTCATAAATTGAATGAGTCAGCAATCTCATACAGCTGTGAAAATGGCTAATTAATTCTGGAGTGTATTAACAGGGACATCATATGTGAGACACGAGAGAGGGTATTTGTGAAGCCTCAGCTGGGCTACCAGTTCTGGGCATCACACTTTCTCTAATTTGTCCACATCTTTCTGACAGTCCAGAGAAGAGAAAAAAATGATGAAAGTTTTAGAAAACCTGACCAATGAGGAAAAGTAAAAAAATTGGGCAAGTTTAGTGTTGAAAAAAGAAGACTGAGGGGGGAATCTGATGATAGTCTTCAAATATGATAAGGGCTGTTATAAAAAAGGATGGTGATCATGTCCTCAGAAGGTTGGACACTGAAATAATGGACTTAATCTGCAGCAAAGGAGATTTAGACTAGATATCAGGAAAAACTTCCTAATTATAAGAGGAGTTATGCTTTGGAATAGGCTTCCAAGGGAGATTGTGTAACCATCTTCAATGGGTTTTTTTAAGAATAGGTTGGACAAACACCCACCAAGAATGGTTTAGGTTTATTTGGTCCTGCCACAGGGGTTGGATCTGAAGACTTTTGAGTCCCTTCTAGTCCTACATTTCTATGATTCTTCCTTGACAAAGGAAGCTTGATTCCAGACAACACTCTGCGACAGCTTCCTATCTGGATGAATCTTCCAGTGGACTGGATGACCAGACCCAGGAAGACTGTCAAAAAGGACTGACTGCATGAAAACAAGCCTTAAGTACAAGGGCAACATCTGTCAACAAGCGCTTAGAAAACCCTGTTTTCCTTTTAATTTTGGACTCTAAGGGTATGTTTTCACTACCGGCCGGATGGCAGGCAGCGATTGATCCAGCAGGGGTCAATTTATCGTGTCTAGTCTAGACACAGACAGAGTCAACAGGGGAGCAGCAGCAGTTGACTCACTGCAGTAAAGACACCATGGTAAGTCGATCTAAGTACGTTGTGTAACTTAGTTCAATCCCCTCCCTGCCCACGTGTAGACCAGGCCTAAGACTCTGGAAGGGGCAGAACTCAAGTGTACCATAGCTGGAGGGCTATAGCACCCTGGCGTGGACCTGTGAGGGCTGCCATCCAACTGTCAAGGACCTGCACCTGGGTGAGTTGAACCCTGATGGGACTCAAATGGGTACCACCTAGGCTACCTGGTTACACAACTCAATTCCAATACTGATGTTCTGACATTATCATTCTAGTTTTCCAGTCCTTAAAATGCCAGTCCTTAAAATGTCTTTCTTTTTATTTATTTTAACTGGAGGTGGATCACAATCTATTGCACCATTTAAAATAGTTGCACACTTGTAACTATCTTTCTTTTTTTAAAATCAAACAGTATGTTTTCAATAACGGTAGTTAAAAATTGGTAATTGAATTGCCAAAAAATCTATAAAGACAAATTAAAATGTTTTCTAGAAGTAGCACATAAATTAATAGAAAGATAAGTAGCATAATTAATTGCATGCAAACAAAAACTAGCTGTAGAATCAAAATGAAAATGAACAGACAAAATAGTCACTAGTATGGGTAAGCAAACTTCTTAAATCCTTTTCAAATACTATTCCCTGTTTGCATCCACCTGTCCCAAGCTGTGTTCTGTGATATCAGGAGATTATTCCATTTTACTAACTGCTGCCAACAAACACGTTTATACGTGAAATATTCTTGCCTCCCTTTCAACTGGTAATGCAGAATTCAACTTTAAACATTTCTATTATGATCAAACAGTTAATCTATGCATACAAATTTCAAAGGCCTAAATTCTGTTTAGTCTTCAGGAGATAATCTTGTAATTCAGATTTACATAAGAAAATGTCACTTAGTACATTACACAATAACAAAAATTAGCCAGGTATATTTTTCACATGATCAAAATATAATCAGGCTATAAATTGTATTTGCCTACCAATGTTCTTTACTTTTGTAGTTATGAACTCACAGCATTTTGGCAGCTCATTCCCTTGCCTTCGGATGCAATATATTACACTAATAAAAACAAACAGCAAGCCCTTCCACACACACATGCAAAACTTTCTTTGGTTCCATCTAAATACACTGGCTAGGTGAAATTTTCCTAGTGTTATTTATCAAGTTTAATGTTGAGACACCAAACAGATGATAATTAAGTATGGCTATCATTCAGTAGGACAATGTTTCATTATCAAAGCTAAAAAAATATGTTCCATATTTGATTTTTGGGTAGCGCCATTACTCTTCTCCAGGGCCATAACCAGGGCAGGGCAGGGCAAGTGGGGCAGCCGCCCAGGGCACAAAGCCACAGGGGAGGAAAATGGGGCAGCATGGGTGAGGTCACATGGGGTTATGTACCCCCCGTATTTCTGCCTTCTGGAGCCGGCCCTTCCCCGCAGAGCCCAAGCATCTCATTGGCAGCCAGGCTCCACCAGCTGTGCTTCTTCGGGGGAAAGGCAAGAGCATGTCAGGGGCATAACTTGGAGCTGTGCTGCCCGCCATGCGTGGGGGAGGTGCCCAGCCACGCAGAGGTGGCCCAGCTTGGGAAGCAAGGAAGGGAGGGCTTCTGGGCAGCAAGCCGGCCCTCAGCTCCTACAGCATGTAGAGCCAAGAGCCCTCTGCCTGCCACCTCGCAAGCATCACATCTAGGGGGCGTAAATGTGCTTGCTCACCCTGGTGCTAAAATGCCTTCTTATGGCTCGGTCTTCTCTATAGCAAGTAAACTGAACATGATCCAAATCACCATCCTCAAGTAAGTAACACATGAAAACAGAACTAAACCCATTTCACTCAACCCAAGGGACTACAAAGCTTGAGACACCAGTTTCCAATGTGTTTTAATAACAGATTAACATGTAAAAATACAAGTATTATTGAAGCAAAATGTGTAATTTGGTAATAGTAAGCATCAAAGCTTTTTCAAACCTTATTATTAAACTATTATTTTAAAGGCTGGAGGTGACTGGTAATTACTGCTGAGGCAGAATGGCAGGTGCATCTTGTTGAGCACAACTAGGATAGGAAAAGTTGAAGTCCCTCACTTTAGGCAGAGGGAACAAAGGGCTGGAACTGAGCGACTACAGAGAAACCCTACAAACAGCCACATTTATGGAGAAAAAAGACTCAGGTTTAATTTTTGTCATTGTTATTTGAGTTGCCAATAAAGCCAAACCACAGGAAAGCAGTAATTTGCACTATATATACACAGTATGTGTAATTTGTTCGCAGCAGGATAGAAATTCCACTTGCTTATATAATCTTTCCTGAAATAATCTGACTCTAGGATGTACCCTTTGAAAATGATTAGTGGATAGGTGTGTTAGTATGCACAATTGTCTACTGCCCTACCACATCACTGTGGTATCAATTTTGTTATTGCCACATAAAGCAGGTGATGCCTGGTTAATATCTGGATGGGAAACCTCAAAAGAAAGTCTAGGGTGTTACAGTAAAGTAATGGTATCAATTCAAGAGCTGTCAGTCTTCCCCTCTGATCATTTCTGATGCACTGTTATATCCCAGCATGGCGTTATAAAGCACTGCACCATTATGCATTATTTCTACTACAGTAATACCTACAAGCCCCCACCAATATTTGGGCCCCATTGTGCTAGGCACTGTTGTCATAAGCATAAGTCCCAATTCTGAACCTTAGCATCCAAAATGTGGGTGCCTGCATGAACCCTCCAAGCTTAATTACCAGCTTGGATCTGGTAGCGCTGCCACCAGACAGGAATCAGTGCCTGCCTCACTCTGGTCTCCCCAAACCTTCCCTGGGGGACCCCAAGACTCAGATGCCCTGAGTCTCTTTTTTTGTTTTTTTTTTTTTTTTCGCAGAAGGGGAGTTCCGGCTCCTCCATTGCACTGGGGATCAGGGGGACAATGGCAGATGGGCGGGGGGTGCAGTGAAGTCCTCACAACAAGGGAAATAACCCACTTCCCGTCTCCCTCTTTAACTCCCCCCAGATTTTCCTGCCCTGGGCACACTAGGAGATCCCTGCTTCCATTCCTTGAAATACAACCCAGAGAGATTAAGTGTCTCTTTCCCTCACCCAAGAGACTATGCAATTCAAGTTAGTCAATCTAACACAAAGGGATTTCCCTCTCCCTTCATTCTCTTAGCCTTAACCAGAGAAAACTCAAACAGGTCTTAAAAAGAAAGCTTATATAAAAGAAGAGAAAAAGACATAAAAATCGTCGTCTGTATCAAGATGACAATATACAGGTCAATTGCTTAAAAGAAAACATGAATAAACAGCCTTATTCAAAAAGAAATACAATTTAAACATTCCAGCAACTACACACATGTAAATACAAAAAAAACCATATAAGCCTATTGTTTTTTACCTTTGTACTCACAACTTGGAACAGAAGATTAGAATAAGCCTGGAGATAGAGATCACTCTCATAGCCGAGAGAGCACAGACAGAACAAAGAACCCACACCCAAAAACTTCCCTCCCTGAGCTTTGAAAAATCCGGTTTCCTGATTGGTCCTCTGGTCAGGTGTTTGGTTCCCTTAACATTAACCCTTAGCTATCTGTTTATGAGAACTGTACACATATATTATAAGAGAAAATCCCTGCCTCAAAGCGCTTACAGTCTTAACAAACAAGACCAAGAAAGAGTTGGAGAAAGGAAGACAAAGTATTGTCATCCTCATTTTACAAATATGAGCTATGGTACACACAGGTGATGAGGCCAGACAGGAGGTATCTGGTAAAGCCCAGCACTGGACTCTTAGATCCTGAATCCAAATACAGTGTTTTTTTAACCAAAAAGCCATGCTTCTTGTTCAGATCATCCTTCCTCTCCTATTGGAAATGTCATTTTGCAAAAAGATAAAACAAAAATGCTAACTACTTGCAGTAATTTAATGGGAAATAGCTTAGGGTACATCTACTCTGCAGTTAAAAACCTGTGGCTGGCCTGTGCCGGCTGACTTGTGATTGAGGGCTGAGAGTAGGATCCTGCAAGGTGGGAGGGTCCCGCACATCTACACCACAAATAAACAGCCCTTAGCTGGAGCCTTGCAAGTCCAAGTCAACTAGCACAGGCCAACCACAAGTGTCTAATTGCAATATAGACATACCCAGGGTGGTCTAATCACCCAGTGTATATTTACTCTGGAACCACAGGCTAAAATCCCAGTAGAGTCAATCATCTTTCTGAGGACATTAAAGTGAGTACAGTTTACAGCAGGTTTCTCAAATGAGCTGTCACCCTTGTATAGATATTATATATATCCCATGACATTATACTACTGTGCTAAGAGCTAAACAGCTGCTGCATTTCAGTGGTGGGTGATATGATCCCTATATCCCCTTGCTCCGAGTCACAGGAGTGTTGTGATATCTAGCTGGTTAGTGTTTCTGGAGCACTCTGAGTTCTCCAGATGAAAGGCACCATAAAAGAACAAAGCATTAATATAATAGAGGAAGGAGAGGTTTGTCCTATTTGTCCTTGGTCAAAATATTTCCTCCTCTTCGCTTATGTGCAGCGTGTTGTATGTTGGTTAGGTGATACCAATGGATAAACAGCGTTTGAAAAGATGAGGATATAAAAGAAAAAAAGTCAACAGAAACAGTGGTTTTACTGCAAAATAGTGGTTACTACTGTCCGCTTCAATGTATGTACAAGTCTAGCTGTATTTCACCTAATTTGAGCAGTGTACATAAACAATGCCTGAAGCTCTCTAACACTGACTGCTATTCAGCACCATAAATCTGAGAAGACAACGACCTTTCATACTTATCAGCACAATCAAAACCTACTGGCAACAGAAGATTAAGAACTAACTGCATTTGGCCTTAACAAGATCTGTTGTCATGCTCAGAAATCAGTCATTTGGCCTGCAGACATTTCAAATCCTGTTCCCCATCAGAAGGAAGGGATTCCTCTGTAGCCAACAGAATAAGGCCTGAAGTCAAAGGTCCAGAAACTAATTAAATACAATTCTGAACAGAAATTCTGGCACAAGTTTGCTCCCCTCACTATAAAAAAACCTAGCACAAGAGTTTAAGGTAGCAAAACAAGTGAGCAAGTACATTTTAGATTGTATTACTGATTCAGGGCCTTATCCTGAGGGATGCTGACCATTTCCTGCACAATCTCAACCATCCCCAGCTTCCCACTGACTTCTAGTGAGCTGAATTTGCTCAGCCCCTCATATGATCAAACCAAATGTTTAAAAAATAATTATTTTTCTGCCTTATCTACTAAGGTCAGGATATTTATTTTCTTTCAGTTTTCTACCAAGGCAAAATATAACTCCAGACCCACAAAATGGAAAACCTTCACAATGAGAAACAGCTAATAATTTGATAATTGGTGAGAAACTATTTAGTTCAATAATTAAAATGTAGAAATATGCATAATAATACCATTATTCCAGAAGATTCTGGGAACCAGAAATAAAAAAGACTTATTTAAACTTGTATTCAAACAGTCATGCATTTACTAAGGTGCTTTTCAACGAGGTAGTTGGCCATCAAATTAATCTAAAGCAAAGGGCTGACCATGCAGCCACGCATTCACATTATTTTGCATTAGATGAAGTACATAGCACAGTAATAATCAAATGAAGTACATTTGACTAGATTAAAAGGCAGAAAAGGATTGTTTTGCTCCATTTCTTAGCTCACTGACTTGCTCTGCAATTTAAATTTCATTTTATGTCAGTATCTTAATAGAAAGGAAACAAAAAAGAACAACTGAATATAGATTACATTGTCCTAAAATATGTGCTCATATATTTAATTTTACATCTTTAGAGTTTTGAGGACACATATACTTGAACTCAAAAATCATAGTTCTTCAGCTCTTCTAACTTTTCTGTGATAAAAACAGGAAAAGATACACCCAGCAAGGCAAATCAAAAGTAGATACTAATCTTATCTTTATTTGGTTTGACATCAAAAAGTCAGAAAAAAGTCTAATGGAAAAGAAAGCTATGTAATACAATCCATTCACAAACATTTCTAAAGTAGTTTCAAATCTGAAAAGAAATAAACAGCATGTTCTACAGACTTGCACATACTTGCTGGGCTTAAGTAGTGGTGTTGTATTGTTACTCCTCATCTAATGTCACCCCATAGCTCATTTTTCTCAGTATTCCCAGGACTCACTTTATCCTCTCCTAAAACATCAGTCGACTTAGCTATTATAATCCTCCCCTCCTGACTGCCCCATATTTCACCTCTTCTTATTCCAGTCTACCCAAAACAGCTGCTACTAAAATCATCCTCTCCACACCCACTCCAACCACATCACTACACACCCTCTTTGAGCCCCTCTGTTGGCTTCGTGTCTTTTACCACAGTGAACTTAACTTACATATCCTCACTCAGAAGGCTCTTCATAATCTTGCTCTCCCTGCCTACAATTCATTTTCCAAGGCAAAGGACAGATCATGATATTTACTTTTAAACTCACTTTATTGTGCTATGTAAATGATTATCCAAAATAATGTATTAACAGGGAGCCAGTATAAATGATATCGGCAGTAGGGTTTAGTTAGGGGCATTCACACTTTAGGGATGGAAGGTTGTGAGTTCAAGTTCAAACTCAGCACCTAGAATTGACTCTTGCTAGGGATACCTACCATCTTTTGGCAACCCTTCCCCCAAGCCAACACACACATCCAAACAAACGCAGAGGCAAAAAGCACCTTGGCTCCACCATCTGCACATAGCAGTTAAAAAACATGGACTGTGGGGGGGGGGGGGGGGGGGGGGGGGGGAGAGGCTCAAACAAACCAAATTAACTTGAAATTCAAAAGGTTTTATTTCCTAGTCCTGGACTGACAGCCACCTATGTTCCATTGTATATCAGAGACAGAGTAGGAGAGATAGAGAGAAATGAAATGCCCATGAAGGTAGAGGATATACTTAAACTAAAAAAATAATGTCACTAAGGTATTTATGTTTATCAGCACTGAATCTGAACATGGATTTGTATATTTAAAACATAGTATTTCAAAATTAAATATGTATTATATGCTGCTTGTCACAAAATACCTTTGATATTGTTCAATGTTATGGAAAATATAGCAAGAAGAATCAACTGATATAGCTGTTAACCAAGCACAATACTAATTGGGTCATATGAAAAAAAAAAAATCTCTTCATCTAGCTTCACTATCATCTTACCAGAAGATAGAAATGTATACAGACCACTCTTTCTATATCAGCTCAAATTTACTATGGGAAGCTTTGGTATGTCTGGCAGCCAACGCACAGGTTTTGTGCAAATCCTTTTACAGAATTACAAAAATGACTACGGTAGTAACTCCAAAGTCTACCATTCAGAAATGTTCTTTACAGATCTAACGTAGCATGAATAAGCAAATTTGCCTGGTTTCCAGAATGGGCAGTTGAACAACATTGAGCTGAAACATTTGAATTCCAAAGTAAGGTCTGGGATCTAGTAAGCCATAAATGTTTGCATAGCATAATTTGCATTCAGATAATATATTAACTGTAAATCACATACATTTATGCAGCACCCCATGCAAAAATATCCCACATTGCTGCTATAGTACTTCCTACAGAATGTATTCATATTTTGGTACAGATACCAAGGAGGTTAGGAGGGGGTGAACAGGGAAGTCAGGGAACTGCCTACTAGAGTAGAAAAAACAAACAATTGATGTTATCAAACCTCCTCAAAAATAATTCAAAATGTTGGTTGCAAAATACTGAGACATAAAATAACCTTGAAGGTGCTAAATATGTTTCAGAACAATTTCTCCAAGTTATTAAAAAGAAAAGTAGGCGAAATTCTTAGAAGACAACAGAATCATCAGAGCTTTCCTGTTAGGTGTGGACCACACTGCACTTTGCAAAATAAGCTACAAAAGCAGGGGGAATGAGCTTAACTAAAACCTTATCTTTATTATTTGTTTTCCCAGGTGATGCTGTTTAAAGTGGGCTATAGGGGGATATTACAAGGATTTCACTTAGCCTAAAATTGGTGTTATGGGAAAGAGGCAGAGGAGTAAGATGTGTTAAAGTAATGATTCTGTATTAACTCTGCATTAAGATTTAGTATTACAAATTTAGTAGAGCCATAAACTCATAGCATCCCCTGGTCTGACAGAGGCTGTCACAGATGCACCATGGTTCTGACTGGTTCTGAGCTGTATAGCCAGAAACCTCTGACAAATGACACCTATCAGAGGTTTGTGGTTGTGCTACATTGTTATATTATATTGTTAAGTACAAGTTTAAAATACAGAGGAAAATAATATTTTGCATTCCTGTAAAGGTATTGGCCAGGGAAAATCCTAATGAGTTAGGTGTATCCAAACAAACATTTATACTAAAGGCAAATCTTTTGACTAAATATAAACTGTGCAGACCGAACTTTCATAATATGCTTGCTTTTAGTACCTTTAAAATAACTGAAATAAACCCAAAAATGTAATAAAGACAAGCTCTTACATAAAACTGGGCTTTGCCCAGAAGTTCAGTAGTTAGTTAAAGCATTCAGTCATAAATTCCAACATGAGTAGCATGACATGATGCCAATCGACTGGAAAATAATCACAAAGTTTACCTTAATACATTATAAAGTAAGTTGTAGACAAAGGTTACTCCCAGAGCAAGAACTACAGATGTGTCTGGGTTTAAGAGGAAACAGATGTTTTAATGATGTTGAAGTGATTTGAGTTCAGTGGGACTGTTTCCCAAACAGCCAGATTTAAAATGTTATCACACAAACATTTTTTTTTTTAAATTACTGAATTAATGTAGGGGAATCATTTATCCTTGGTTTTCGGTCAACTGAACTCTAAAAAGAAAAAAATTAGAGGCCAGACAAGTCAATATTATATGGGGAAAAAAAGTTTGTAGTATTTCTTTGAAATAATGTTATGAATCTCATGGCAGTCTTTCATTGATCCCATAGATAGAAATATTTCTATTTCTCAAAAGGTTCTTATTGATTGTATTTTTACAGCTATATCATCATCTCCATTCTGCAGCTTGACTCTTCTGTTTTGTGATGGCACAGGGGTGCTAAACTTGTATTACATCACCACTATCATCTCTGTTAAGATTTTCATTTTACAACAGGTCAATCCTCACTTGCCATTAACAATGGAAAAAAGTCAGCATCTGGCACTTGCCACAGTATTTTGCAAACAAGCATTCTGAGTTTAACAATCTGTAGTGTGTATCGATTACTCACCATATCCATGAATGCCTCCTAAAAGGGAAATTATTCACGTGCATCATGTTCACAGATCTTCCAGCATTAGTATTTTCCTTGTCAGATAGCTTTTTCTGTGATGGTATTCATAGATGCATTCCAAAACAACTGTATGAGTAGTTAACACCAAGGGTTATTGCAAAAATTATTGTATTCCACAAAAATAAAAATATCCAAGATCCGAGGAAGGACTTTTCAAACGGTTTTCTATGCACATTTCCATCCCTTTATGTCACACTGATTAGTTAAAAAAAAGAAAGTATATGGTATATGGTAACTGCGTATCCTAAGTGAAGCCAAAGGTTCCCCTTGATACAATCCAAGTGGTTTTGGTGTAAATTAAAGCATCTTCATATGGAAAAGGAAAAGGTTAGTCAAACGATAGTTTCTTGTCATCCATGCTAAATCAGTGTTCAGGGGAAAATGAATAATTTCAGATTCCTTTGCCATAGTGTCCTTTAGAAATGAATATTGCTTTTTCTTCTTCCTTAGACACATATTCATCAGTGATCACTTTAATGGAGTTTTCCTTTCTTGCTAGCCCTGTACAAAGACTGGTGGTTAAAAAAACCATGTATATTCAAAGCAAACTTCTCTGAATTTTGATTCTCAGGGTTTATTTCTTCATCTAAGAAAGAAGGAAGGAAGTGTGCTTTTTCTGCTCCATAGGACAGGACTACAATTAGATACTACCATGACCATAAGGTTTTGTCATGATCAAATTCATTTTGATGTCTAACCCCATAAGGCTGTCTCCTCCTTTTAAGTAAAATGACTAAGCTATTGATTCTTCCACTGTATAACCTAGTTCTAATTTGATGTTATACTTTATATAAAAAACATGTGCATGCATTCAGATTTTGGCACAAAAAAGAAAAGCTTTAAGTCCTACGTTATCTAAGAATTCCTTCTCTGCTCTTCTTTTCTCCCAATTCAGCAAACAGTAGTTATTACTCCTGAGGCTCTGACAACATCCTTGGGAAGGTTCTTAAGATCAAGCTATACAGACCGTGTATATATTAAAATAGTGCAGGCAGCAGACTCTTGATTTCTTTCTCCTGACAAGTATTGCCAACACACCCTCTGAAATCCTTGGATCCTTTCACACTATGTCTTTGCTCTCCTGTTCAGTAGCAGCTCAGGACACTTGCAGACTCTGTGGCACTATTACTCTGCAGCAGAATCCGCTCCGGGCTGCAGCGAATGCTGCCTGACAGAGGATGTGCTAGCGTCAAGGGGGCCCTTTAGGTGGGTTCTCCTGACAGTATATCCTCCTGTGCTTTTTTCAGCAGACAGACAGAGAGAAATGAGGAGAGGGGTGTTTGTGGGGGAGAGACAGGGACAAAACAAAAAGAAAAACAAAACCTCTCTTAAAAGACCCCTATTTCTCTTAGTAACTACAATAAAACAAAATTTAAAAATAATTAAACATATAATGTTAAATAAAGAAAACACGCACCTAGGACAAAATATTGTACTGTATTTTTATTTGATGTCTAAAAGACTACATACTTTTTTTTCATTTACATTTTCATGTTCATAGACCACAGTCCATTTCTTCTTTTTTTTCTTTTTTTAAAAAAACTGATTTATGTTGCCCTATGACTCTTAAACTTCAAATGACCACTTGCCCTTTTGGACAGGAAATCCTATACTATGAAAGCCAGCTACACCTTCAAAGGCATCAACACATGTCATAAAACTGCTTGTTTGATTAGGGAGTGGTCTGACTAGGGAGTGCTGTGATAAGACATTGCACTGCACATTTTTATATCTTCTATTTCCTTAAGATTGTTTCTCCTGCTGTCACAGCTCCATTCAACAATACCCCAAATTAGCCCTAGCTCTGTTGATGCCATTTTGGAACAAGAATAAAATAATAAACTGAGTCTAATAGTGTATTGGCAATGAAGTAGTATTTGTTGAAATTCAGTAATAAGAATTGCCTTACTAGTTGAATGCAGACAGGAAAATATTCATGTACCTGTTTTAATTACTGTATTTCAAAGACTTATGGGACAAGATACAGTACATCTCAGAATTTAAAAGAGCTCTGGCAACCTTCTGTCCTGCTACAATATGCAGAGTGGAGGGAGGGCGAAAGGGTGGGACTGAGAGAGAGAGAGTGTGTGTTTTCAGTAAAATGCAGCCATCAGAATTTGAATATTTTTTTTAAAAGATTGACAAAAATGAATAATTTTATTACTTATCAGTAGCAAGTCACCATGAGAAATAAAATGAATAAGTACATTTAATGAAGGTAAATAATTCAAATTAACTTTTTAATGGATTGGTAAAACCATACTCTCCTACGTTATGGGACTTTATAACATGTAAAAAGCATGTGCCCTATGCTCCCTGTTGGGGGTTATTGCAAAATACATTAAAATATAATATAAACAAATACTGTGAAACTATACAGCTATATTAGCTTTAGGCTCTCCAGTTCCCTACCCCCTTTGACTGACATACAAGCAACATATTAAGAGTACAAAATTTGTCAGCTGCTTTCTTTCTCTTTGTTTTTGTTGTTTGTCTGTATGTATATCTCTTAAAATTTCCCCAAATCATTCCTCCATTCCCCCATCTAAGAGCCTTGCCACTCTGCTCTGCTATTGCTGCTCATCCCACAATAAGAGTCCCGCTCGCTTTATAAAAGGAGTTAATAAATACTGTTATAAACAGAGCCTTGTAAATAGGGCCTTGATTAAAAATAAATTAGTCTCAAGTAGTAAATATTTGAATTAAATATAACCATTAAAACAGTCTGATGCATCCCTAAAAAAATAAAATAAAAATCTATGCAGCACTCTTTAGATCACTAGTTCTACAGTGTTCCAGTATTTAGGTATCTCTCAAGAATGCTAAAGTTTAAGACAGCACTCATTTACTCCATATTTTACTCTACGTTGACTTGTTACACTCAAACTCTTATTTGTTCCCCAATGCCAAACAAATTATGGTAACTACCTTTAAAGCTGACAAATCTATCAAAACCACAACAAAGTCAAAACAGTAAATTACACATTTGTAATATTTCAATTGTAAAAACAACAGTTAAGTTTTTCCCTAGCTTGGGAATATGAGAATCAGTGTTAATTCTAAATTAACTATTCAGAAACAGTACTAGTGATTTCTACATTTTTCACATTTAATGTGAAATAGTGTCTCAAAAATATGAAAGCCACATTTAAAATGTCTCTGAGTAGGGCAATAGTTTTCACCTGTGAAAGTTTCCTGGGTTGCTGTGTTATTCATTGAGTGTTCCATTTCTTTTCGTTCTTCTCCACCCTTAGATTTTCCGCCTGCCCATTGGGTTTCAGCAGCAAAAGCCAGATTAACCCTACCCAGATTGAATCCAGCTACCTGTATGCAGTTGGTAGCAAAATCATAGGGTCTTCCCAACAGAACAGTAACTGGGGAAACTGGGTGGATTACCTAGCAACTATGGAATCATGGCTGAGTCAGAAACCACAATGACAGAGACTTCTATTGTGCTCCTCCACATGACCTTTTAAGGGTTGGGGGATAATGTCTGATAATAGCAGCTGTCCAAAGAGCCAGTGTAGGAAATGGGAATTGTAGACCTCCCCCTGAAGGGAACAAAAGCAGACATAAGACATGTAGCAGAACTATTTGGCATGGCTTCTTTTATCTCAACAAAACGTGCTGGAGAGAGTCTCTCTCCAGACACATACCCCATAACTTAGAAGATGATGTACTGAGCTGCAGGCCAGGAGACCATGACTTTCTGATGATATTTCTTGCCTTTCACAACTGTTATTAACCAAGGTCTCATACCATTACTTTAGCAGAAGCAACTACTATTCACCTATTTTACAGGTAAGAGAGAGTGCACAAGATTGCTTTAGACAGAGTTAGGAATAGAAACAGAACGCAGGTCACTAAAATAAGAGACCCTAGCCTAGGTTCATGCACTTTACCACACTGTCTGTATAAGCTCGGAAAAGGTCAAGACTTAATTTAATAAATCTATCCTTCCAGAAAGAAAGCCTCATGACTGAAAGTGTAACATTAAGGGGGAGGGGGAAGAGAAATAGTCCCTTTAGGTATGAAGTTTTGAAAGCAGCCAAGGGGGGATTGCAGTAAATACAATGAGAAAAAAATTCTCAAAGGGCTCATCTACATGAAGCAGCAATGATTTCTAAAGCTCCAAGCACATTGTGCACTAACAGGTTTGTATAGACTCTGCTGGCATGATCTAAAAGTTACCTAGTTACCCAAGGAACTTTTAGCTTTTGCCAGCAGGGCGTATATGGACCAGTTAGTGTTCTTTTAGAGACTCACACCACTATTGTGTGCACATTGCCGCTCTTTGTAGACAAGCCTTAAGTATTGCCTCCTGCATCGGAACCAGAAAACAGGTTTCTGTGGTTTTGATTCCTACCTGGAACCAGAGAATTTCAAAGTCAGGGATTTTCCCCCCATTCTTTTGGACTGGAAAACGTAGAGATGAAAAAGACCTCTGAGATCAGGTTATCTAGTCCCTTTCCTTGCCAACACAGGATTGCTCCTATAGAACATTTACTAGTGTTTTTTTTCCAGACTAGTTCTGAATTAGGAAAATGTCTCCCATGGGAAACAGTTTCACAATCTTAGTAATATGGATATTAATAATATAGCTCTAACAGATACACTGACGGAAAATACACTGTGGACAGGCAGTTATCTCTTGTTCTTCACTCATTAGTAAGAAGTAATACAATTTCCCCTGTTCCCCTCATCCACAATATTGGTAATATAGTATAGGTAGAGAGATATGAGAAGAAGTTGGGAGAATAGCTTAATATGCTTTATAGCCTTGAGGAGGCATATTTACATTCTATAAATTTCTCAAGTTCATAGTCTATAAAAGGTATGATCCCTATATTCTGCAAACTGAAATATATATTAATCAACGTCACTTGGTGTGATTGTTGCATTCTCTCTCATTCTTTCACTGCTGGACTTCATTTTGCTAAACGGGTCAATAATGAAATGTATTTTAAAAGGCTAATGGTTGGAGAATGACACGTACACACTGGAAATAGTAAATTTATTTCAGGTTGTTTCTGTTCCCTGTGTTCAGTGATCATTTGCCAACCTGAGACCATTGGTCTTTTATATCCGAAATCAAGATGTACAAGTTTGTTTATAAAAAGGTGTACTCAATGTTTAATAAAATCAGGTTGTCCAATACAGCAGTTATGATAAAGCATTAAATATTTACACAAGATCCCACATTATATATATTTTCGCCTACAGTTGCAAACAAACCTTTGTGGCCAATGAGAAATAAAACTTGCTTTTCTTAAAAATGAAGTATATTTGCCAAAGACTCATATGACAAGAGCTTTCAAGCTATCTGATTTAGACAATCGTCTGTTGTCCAATAAATGCTTAGTAAATTAATCTCATTGTATCCAGAGGAAATTTTCTTCAAAATATAGTTTAAAAAAAAATGAAAATAACAAAATATCTTTTGTTTCATTTCTGAATTTGAAAAGTTAAATCCCTTCTCAAGAAAACATTTGTTGCTAACTAACTCGTAAAAAGGAACAGTTACTTATCTTACGGGTAGGCATAGCTCTTCATATGCATTCCAATTCTGGTGCACATGTGCCCCTATGCACTTGAGATGCAATTATTTTAGCCAGCAGTGTCCATCTAGGCCATTCCTGCACTCTGGACACTGCTGGCTGAAAGAATTCAATCTCACATCCATGGGTACACATGTGCACTAGAAGTGGAATGCATATGGACAACACATCTCAAAGAACCAGAGTTATTGTAGGGTAAGTAACCATTCTCTCTTCTCTGAGCGCTTGCCCATATGTGCTCCATTTTCAACCTGTAACCTGATGTGACAGAGGTGGGTGCTCAGGTTGTACCTAAATAACAACTCCAAGACAGCTCTGCCCAAATCGTGCACTGCAAATTTAAGATGGATACACTTTTGAAAATGAACACTGACCTAAAAAGGTGGGACTAAACTAGCTAGTTCATAGCACATTCTGATATAACTAGAAATCTACTTAGATCATCTCTAAATGGATATAGCCTGACCCTTCATTCTATCTGCCAAAGCAATAAGCAACTTTGACAGACTCTGAATGGTTTGATTCTATTAAGATTGATCACAAAACTAAAAATTAGTGGTTATTTGCAAACAGAATGAAATCCAAATCAGTAATATATATAATCGGTGCTTTAAAGGGACCAGTTTCACAAAGCTGAAAACAATTATGAGTCAAATCAGCTGGAAAAAAGAATTTAACAGAAAATTCTGAATGATAATTGGGAATTGTTTAAAAAATACTTTACTAGATGCCCCAAAAGCCACAGTTCCACATTTGAAAAAGGCCACACACTGGTGAAAAAATCAACCTGACTTACATGGGAAATAACAGCAGCTGGCTAGAATGGGTTAAAACCAATATATAATACATGAAGAAAGGGTAATATGATAGTAATGAACATAAAGCAGAAGCTAAGAACTTAAAAGGGAAGCAAAAAATCCAAGGAGAAATATATGATCAGCAGAGTAAAGGATAATACGGAGGCATTTTTAAGTTTTATTAAGTATCAAAAGTATCCTAACAACGTATTGGTCCATCAATACATGGAAATGGTAAAATAGTCAATAATAACAGAGAAGAGGCAGAAGTACTCAACAGATATTTCGCCTCTGTATTGGGGGGGAAGATGATGCAATTATATCATATGATGATAAAAAGAGGATGTTACACAGCACTACAGAATTTTGACATTTTTAAAATCACCAGGTCCAGAAAACTTGCATACATGATTTGAAAAAGAGCTAGTGGAGGATCTCACTGGACCATTAATGTGGTGCCATATTTAAAAAGGATAAATGGGACGACCTGGGTAATTATAGGCCTGGGTAATTATAGGCCTGGGTAATTTCTGCTAGGCAAAATAATAGATGCAGGCTGATACAGAAATTGATTAATAAAAAAATATAGTTAATGCTAATCAAAATAGGTTTATGGAAAACAGATCCTGTCAGATTAACTGTATATTTTATGAGATTACAAGTTTAGTTGAATAAGATAATAGAACTGATGTCAAATACTTAAACTTTTATAAGGCTTTTGACTTGGCACTGCATAACATTTTGATTAAAAAAATAGAATGACACTATATTAACATGGCACACATTAAATGATAGGTCTCAATGTGATTATAAATGGAAAATCATCGTCAAGTAGCTGTGGTTCTAGTGAGGTTCTACAGGAATTGGTTCGTGGCCCTATGCTATTTAAGGTTATCAGTGGATTGGAAGAGAACATAAAATCATCATGACAAAGTTTGCAGATGACAGAAAAGCTGTGCAAGTGGTAAATAATGAAGAGAACATGTCACTGACAAAGAGTGATCTGGATTGGTTTGTAAGATGGGCACATGCAAACAACATGTATTTTAATATGGCCAAATGTTAAGCTGTATATCTAGTAACAAAGAGTGTAGCTGATACTTACAGGATGAGGGGCTCTAGGAAAAGACCTAGCAGGTCACAGTGGATAATCAGCTTAACTTGAGCTGTTCCCTACTGATAAACTCAATAAGCTTGATCTATTTAGCTTGGCAAAAAAGAAGGCTAAGAGATGACTTGACCACAGTCCATACGTACCTATATGGGGAACAAAAGTTTGATAATGAGAGATTCAATCTAGCAAAGACATAACAAGATCCAGTGTTTGCACAAATTTAGACAAGAATTAAGTCTAGGTTATTAATAGTGAAGGTTATTAACCATTAGAACAACTTGAGAAGGGTGTGGTGGCTTCTCCATCACTGGAAAATTTAAAGTCAAGATTGGTTGTTTTCCTAAAAGATGTGTTCTAGTTCAAAAAAGGAATGACTTCAGGGAAGAACAATGGCCTCTATTATATGGGAGATCAGACTAGATGGTCCCAGTGGTTGTAGTGCCCCTGCATATTCTGAATAGCTGAGTGTTTAAGGCACTCGGCTGGGATGTGGGAGTTCCATATTCAAATCCTTGGTCTAGAGCAGGAACTTAAACGTAGGTCTCTTCTACCCAGGTGAGTGCCCTAACCACCAAGCAATAAGATATTCTCAATCTCTTCTGTTGAAGCTTTTTCACCTTGTATAAACTATTTGAGGCATTACTCCTGAGGGAATTCTGCGCCACTGCAGAATTTTACAGAAATTAACGTGCGCACAAAATTTCCTTTTCCCCACAGAAATGGGCTGCACTGCTGCTGGTCACCACTAGGAGCAGATGGATTCAGCAAAGCCCAGCTTATCCATAGAAAATACTGGCGGGGGGTGAGGGGACAGAGCTAGAGGGTTCCCGGCAGCTGCAGTTCTCAGCACGCCTTGAGGGAAGAAGAGGGCAGTGCACAGGAAACTCCGTGTATGCCTAGGACCAAGCATCAGGCTGTTTTTCCCTCTGGATCCCTGGGCTCTGGGTGTGTGTGTCTGGGCTGGAGCCTACAGCTGGGCTCTGGGGACAGGGAGGAGTGGGAGGTGGGTGTCTGGGCTAGGGGGGCTTTGTGGCTGGGCTCTGGGGAGGATGGGGTGTGGGTATCTGGGCAAGGGTGGGGACTGCAGCTGGACTCTGAGGGGAAAGGGTTCGGGTATCTGGGCCAGCAGCCCCCCGCAGCAGTGCTGTGGGGGAGGCGCTCTGGGGGAGAGAGGAGTGGGTATCTGGGCTGGGGGGTGGGGGCATGGCTGGATTCTGGAGACAATGGGAGGTGCGTATCTGGCCTAGGGGAGGGGAGTGTGGTATGAGAGCTAGGGGAGCCCCATAGCTGGGCTCTGGGGGGAGGGATTGTGGGTGTTTGGCCCCCCGGACGGGCTTGAGGAGAGAAGGGGGCAGAGAAATGGGAATTGGGTTTTCATAGGGGTTTCTTTAACTCTCTATTCCTAGGGGAATTTTTGTATGTGTCTATATTGTTATAGACATACGTACTGACAGGTATTTTGAAATAAATTACAAAAATAATTGAAACTGGCATGATTATGTAGTGTTATTTTGACAAATGAAATTTGCAGAATTTTGCAGAAATTTTAAATTGTTTGCAGAATTTTTAATTTTTTGGTGCAGAATGCCCTCAGGAATAAGGCATTGAGGAGTGCAGGATATCTAACAGCTTCTGGGATTTTTCCTGCATCATCTCAACCAGTGTCTCGAGGATGTCCCTCCCTCCAGAAGAGATGATCCTGGAATACTATGTAGTCACCAAGGTGGAATGATGCAACAAGGACTACAGTGTCATCCAGTGAAAATGAGGAGATTGCTGTTAGGATAAGCTCTATAGCCCTTTGGTGTACTTCATCAGATGCCTGCTCCTGATGAACTCAGCATGTGTCACTTGAGGCTGTATACTCTACAGTGGAATGAGACCTAACCCTAGAAGGAGCAGTTGAAGTTGGCTTCCTTACAAGTTGTAAGCCCCTGGGGATCCTGCAGGGCCAAGACTGATTGCTATAAGGAAAGGCAGCATGGATTTACCATGGGGATTACCAAGGATAGTGCCCATCTCTAGGTCACCTACATCTGTGTGAGAGTAGTAATGGGACCTAGAATCCCTATGTGAACCAGTGGGATCCTAGCCTGAGGAGAATCTTGGAGAACAGGGAGGTGGATCCCTGCTAGCCAGACAAGAAAGGGCAATATTCTTCCTCAGCGGACAGCACAGATTTAACAGGAGTCCAGGGATGTGCTATAGGAAGCTCTCTATTTGGTGCCATTGAAGTGCTCAGTACAGAGGATGAGGTAGTGGCTGATATCAAAGAGAGAGAATACACTCATCATTGATGCCAATAGTGCTGACTCAGGCAGAGAGGATACTGGGATACTACATGGTACCATAAAGGATCTCAGCGCCAAGAAGGTCAGTTCTGTAAGTAGCACATTGGGGACCATTGACAATGACATAAACGATGTCAGTACTGAGAGCCATAATGTTGGTATCACAGAGGCAGCATGTAAGGTAGCATGAAACTGCTCTTTAGATAGTACCATAACTAGGAGACCAGATTCCTCCTCCTCATTCCAGGCCTGGATATACCCTTTAAGGAGGCAGACTCAGGCGTTCTCCATCTTCTTATTAGCTCCCTGAGAAGGTTACCTATGTCTACGCTCTTTAGAAGAACAGTGCTGTCTCCCGTCTCATAGAATCATAGGGTTAGAAGGAACCACAAGGGTCATATAGTCTAGTGTAACCCCCAGCCAAGAAGAAGGATTTGTTTTGTTTAAACCATCCAAGACAGCTGGCTATCCAGCCTCCTTTTGAAAACCTCCAGTGAAGCAGCTGCCACAACCTTCTTAGGCAGTCTGTTCTATTGTCCTACTGTTCTTAGGGTTAGGAAGTTTTTCCTGAGGTTTAATCAAAATCTGCTATGCTTCCTAACCCCTTTCAGCAGAAATTCAACAGGACATGACTGCAGTCATTGTCAAGGAGGACTTTTTAGGGCTAAGGGCCCAGGAGCGGGCAATCAAACCAGTGCTTACAGATCTCTCAAAAGTAGACTTCTCAGATCCAGGAGGATATTGTTTACTCCTATCAAAAGCAAGTCTCCATTGATCTGTCTAGCAGAAAAAGCTTCAGGAGAGCCTCCCTCACCTTGTATGTTTGTTTGGAAAACAGATGGACATTTAACTGCAATATCCCCTGCCCCGAGGCAAAACAGTCACCTTGAGTAGCCAACATTACAAGGAAAAGCTGACTCAGAAAAGGGACAAAACTTAAAACCTGGAGGACTTGGGTTCAGCTATATGGAATAAATGCCAGTACCAGGTAAAACTAACAAAAACTAATCCTAACGCTGTATTTATCCTATGTAAACTAAATACTTGTCTGCAGCCACAGGAGCTAAGAAAGGACCTGCTCTGCTCATTGTGTTCTTAGGTATGAGCATGCAGGAAACAGGCACAGACCTAATGGACACCGCTAGCCAAATGAATCTGATCTCATTGCAGGGGGAAAAGCAGAACAAATGCACAAGCACTCGAAGGAAAAACACATCTTGCTAGTAGCATCATACATGTAAAAAGAAGTGGTCTTTGTTCCAAAGGGCTTACAGTTTAAATTGGACAGAAAATACAAGAAAAAATTGCTATTCATTACATGGGGAAGGGGACTAACAGGCTCTTATCAGAAGCAAAATAATAAGCCAACTGTAAAATACCTAATAAGATTTATTAAATGAATGTGAGCCAAATATTCCCTGTATACAATACCTTTCTTGATTTTTTAAAATTTAAAGCAGTAAAAAAGAGTAAACATGACAATCTAAGAAGTTAACTCTGGTTTTTGAGATTAAAGAACAAGTTTGTATGAGTTTATAATAGATTTTATGAAGACTGGAGGAAAAATTCTGCTCTCAGTTACATCACTGAAAATGCCAAGTAATCTCACTGATGTCAATAGAGTTAACTTCTGCCAGTATAACGGAGCAAATTTTGGCCCTAACATTTGTTGTTTTGCTTCTTTGGCTGATGTACTTGGGATGATTTACAGTGGAGGCTGGTTAATATGTGAAAGTAGTTAGATCCTACAGGTGCTCAAACCCAGTTTACAGACATTGGTATAGAGTTTGAAGTATCTGATTCCCTTTGTCTTAAGTATGCCTTAAGAAGCTTCAATTGATCATTTATCCAGCTCTACCTCACACATGAATTTGAGAACATCTTAAGTGTGGCTCTTAGATTGTTAAAAATTTTAAAAAAGTTTTTTAAAAGTAGGAAAGATCAGCTTTTGTATTTTTAATGTGTAAGCCACAAAACACAAAGTACTGGCTTTCCAATTCCTTATTACACTTTTGAAAATAAGGTTCCTAAGAAAGGTACCTCCAGGATGGGCTTCAACTTTAATTTAGCTATTTTGTACAGTTCTACTAACGTTGGGAAAAATTAAGATCCTCCCCTGCAGCATCACTGTCTTGATGTTCCTCTGCAAGCACAGATGTATTTGGCATTAGAGGAACGCTTCATCTCATGAGAGCCCAAACAGCAGCCTGAATCCTAGCCACACAAATTTCTGGAATTGGATAGACAATAGAGGGTCATAATATGTTATAGACGCACCAGTGTTGAGGCCAGAGCTCCCTATATGAAAGCTTCTACTACAAAACAAAATGCTTTCCTCAATCTGTGCCAAGAGGTCCTGTGCCTGCTGCTGTAGAACAAGATAAATAACTCTAAGCTTCTGAGGTTTCAAACATACTTCATAAAAGACCCAAGTGAGTAATCATGATAGACTGTCAAGCAGCCCAACAGCAGGATGGTCTGGCTATGTGGACTCTCTCCTTTGGCCCTACGCTACCAGCACTCCCAGCTATCTTCGAGACACCACTGACTTCCTGAGGAAACTACAATCCATCGGTGATCTCCCAGAAAATACCATCCTGGCCACTATGGATGTGGAAGCCCTCTACACCAACATTCCACATAACGATGGACTACAAGCTGTCTGGAACAGTATCCCTGATAATGTCACAGCTAACCTGGTGGCTGAACTTTGTGACTTTGTCCTCACCCACAGCTATTTCACATTTGGAGACAATATATACCTTCAAGTCAGCGGCACTGCTATGGGCACGTGCATGGCCCCACAATATGCCAACATTTTCATGGCTGATTTAGAACAACGCTTCCTTATCTCTCGTCCCCTTATGCCCCTACTCTACTTACGCTACATTGATGACATCATCATCATCTGGACCCATGGAAAAGAAGCCCTTGAGGAATTCCACCGTGATTTCAACAATTTCCATCCCACCATCAAACTCAGCGTCGACCAATCCTCACAAGCGGTAAACTTCCTGGACACTACTGTGCTCATACACGATGGTCACATAAACACCACCCTATACTGAAAACCTGCTGACCGCTATACTTACCTACATGCCTCCAGCTTCCATCCAGGACACACCACTCGATCCATTGTCTACAGCCAAGCTCTAAGATACAACTGCATTTGCTCCAATCCCTCAGACAGAGACAAACACCTACAAGATCTCTATCAAGCATTCTTAAAACTAAAATGTACCCACCTGCTGAACTGAAGAAAACAGACTGACAGAGCCAGAAGAGTACCCAGAAATCACCTACTACAGGACAGGCCCAACAAAGAAAATAACAGGACGCCACTAGCCATCACCTTCAGCCCCCAACTAAAACCTCTCCAGCGCATCAGCAAAGATTTACAACCTATCCTGAAAGACGATCCCTCACTCTCACAGATCTTGGGAGACAGACCAGTCCTCGATTACAGATAACCCCATAACCTGAAGCAAATACTCACCAGCAAACACACACCATACAACAAAAACACTAACCCAGGAACTTATCTTTGCAACAAATGCCAAATCTGTCCACACAGCTATTCAAGTGACACCATCACTGGATCTAATCACATCAGCAATGACATCAGTGGCTCATTCACCTGCACATCTACTAATGTGATCTAGGCCATCATGTGCCAGCAATGCCCCTCTGCCATGTACACTGGCCAAACTGGACAGTCTCTACGCAAAAGAATAAATGGACACAAATCTGAAATCAGGAATCATAACACTCAAAAACCCAAAGGAGACACTTCAACCTCTCTGGCCACTCAGTAACAGACCTGAAGGTGGCAATTTTGCAACAGAAAGTCTTCAGAAACAGACTCCAAGGAGAAACTGCTGAGCTTGAATTAATTTGCAAATTAGCTAACTCTGACTTGAAGAGAGACTAGGAATGGCTGAGTCATTATACTACTTGAATCTATTTCCTTATAATAACTATCCTTACACCTCTTGTCAACTCTCTGTAATTGACTATCTTGAGTATCACTACAAAAGATTTTTCCTGCTGATAACAGGTCATCTTAATTAATTAGCCTCTTAGAGCTGGTATGGCATCTTCTCTGTATGTATACATATACTCTTCTAATATGTTCCATTCTATGCATCCAGTGAAGTGGGCTGTAGCCAACAAAAGCTTATGCTCAAATACATTTGTTAGTCTGTAAGGTGCCACAAGTACTCCTGTTCTTTTTGTCAAGCCTATTGATACTGCTATCCCCATTCCTCTCTATGCTTCAGCAAATGAACATAGGAAGGGAAAATCCAAAGACTGCAACAATGAGCTGTCTGGAATTGGGAGCTTCAACAAGAGTGTGCTGCAAAACTGCTGGCCCACTCTTATGTGTACTTCATCCACAAGACAAGATAGTTGGTGCAGAAAACAGTGAAGGAGGTGTAATTAACTCATCAGTGTGTGTTATGCATCCTCTTGTGTGCCCAGTCTACACAGCTCAAGCTGTAGAGACTCATGCCTTTAGTTCTGGAACTCCCCACTTCAATCTCTTATATATGTGTTTATATACAACTGTTAGAAGTCACTGGGACTTTTTAAAAACTACATAACAGAGACTCAGACTACATGTATACCCCATATCAGAAAAGACAATAAGAGGATCAAAAGAATGTCATTGTGTCTAAATAGCAGAGTAATGGAGGCTGTTAGAGACAAAAAGGCAGCTTTTAAAAACTAGAAGTCAAAACTTTAGTGAGGATAATATGATGGAGTATAAACTCTGGCAGGTTAAGTGTAAAAAGTGCAATAAGGCCAGCCAGGAAAGAATTTGAGAAGCAACTGCTATAGATGAAAAGCTAACAGTAAGATTGTTTATAGGTACACCAGAAGCTGGAGGCCTTCCAAACAAACAGTGGGGCCACTAGATGACAAAGGTGCTAAAGAAGCACTCAAGGAAGACAAGGCCATTGCAGTTGTCATGGGATAAGAGGTTAAAAGACAGGGAACAAAGGGTAGGAATAAATGGTAAATTCTCAGAATGAAGAGGGGTAACTAGTGGTGTTCCCCAAGGGTCAGTCCTAGGACCAATCCTATTCAACTTATTCATAAAGGATCTGGAGAAAGGGGTAAACAGTGAAGTGGCAAAGTTTGCAGACGATACTAAAACTGCTCAGATTAGTTAAGACCAAAGCAGACTGTGAAGAAGCTTCAAAAAGATCTCACATAACTAAGTGATATGGGCGACAAAACGGCAAATGAAATGTAATGTAGATAAATGTAAAGTAATGCACATTGGAAAAAATAAACCCCAACTTACATACAACATGATGGGGGCTAATTTAGCAACAACTAATCAGCAAAGAGATCTGGAGTCATCGTGGATAGTTCTCTGAAGACATCCACGCAGTGTGCAGAGGCAGTCAAAAAAGCAAACAGAATGTTACGAATCATTAAAAAAGAGATAGAGATAAGACTGAGAATATCTTTTGCCCTTATATAAATCCATGGTATGCCCACATCTTGCATACTGATGTGGTCTCCTTCATCTCAAAGAAGATATGCTGGCATTAGAAAAGATCAAAGAAGGGGAACTAAAATGATTAGGGGTTTGGAATGGGTCCCACATGAGGAGAGATTAAAAAGGCTCTGACTTTTCAGCTTGGAAGAGAGGAGACTAAGGGGGGATAATGATAGAGATATATAAAATCTGAGTGGTGTGAAGGAAGTGAATAAGGAAAAGTTATTTATTTGTTCCCATAATATAAGAACTAGGGGCCACCAAATGAAATTAATGGGCAGCAGGTTTAAAACAAATAAGAGGATGTTCTTCTTCACACAGCAGACAGTCAACCTGTGGAACTCATTGCCTGATGAGGTTATGAAGGCTAGAACTATAACAGGGTTTAAAAGAGAACTAGATATATTCATGGAGGTTAAGTCCATTAATGGCTATTAGCCAGGATGGGTAAGGAATGGTGTCCCTAACCTCTGTTTGTCAGAGGTTGGAGACGGATGGCAGGAGAGACATCACTTGATCATTACCTGTTAAGTTCACTCCCTCTGGGGCACCTGGCATTGGCCACTGTTGGCAGACAGGATGCAGGGCTGGATGGACCCTTGGTCTGACCCAGTATGGCCATTCTTATGTTCTTATGCAGAGAAGCTAAATGAATTCTTTGCATCAGTCTTCACTGCAGAGGATGTGAAGAAGATTCCCACACCTGAGCCATTCTTTTTAGGAAACAAATCTGAGGATCTGTCCCAGACTGAGGTATGAGGAAGTTTTGAAACAAATCGATAAATTAAACTGTAGTAAGTCCCCAGGATGGGATGCTATTCACCCAAGAGTTCTGAAGGAATTCAGATATGAAGTTGCAAAACTACTAACTATGGTATGTAGCCTATCAATTACATCATCCTCTGTACCAGATAACTGGAGGATAGTTAATGCAATATCAATGTTTTTTTAAAAAACTCCACAGCCCATCTGACAATTACAGGTTGGTAGGCCTAACTTAAGTACCAGGCAAATTGGTTGAAACTATAATAAAGAACAGAATTCTCAGACATATAGATGACTCTTTTCCCAACATACTCTTTGTAGCAAGGTTTTTGTAAAGGGAAATCATTCCTCACCAATCTTAGAATCCTTTGAGGGGATCAACAAAAGTGCGGACTAGGGTGATCCAGTGAATATTGTGTACAAGGACTTTCAGAAAGCATTTAACAGAGTCCCTCAACAAAGATTCCTTTGCAAAGCATGCAGTCATGCAATAAGAGGGAAGGTCCTCTCATAGATCAGTAACTGGTTAAAATATAGGAATCAAAGGGTAAGAATAAATGGTCAGTTTTCACAGTGGAGAGAGATAAACAGCAGGTTCCCCAAGGATCTGTACTGGGAGCCGTGCTGTTCCACACAGTAATGATCTGGAAAAGGGAGTAAACAGTGAAATGGCAAAGTTTGCAGATGATACAAAATCATTCAAGATAGTTAAATCCAAAACTGATTGTGAAGAATTACAAAGGATCACACAAAACTGGCTGACTGGACAGAAAAATGGCAGATGAAATTCAACATTGATAAATTCAAAGCAATGCACATTGGAAAAAAATATCCCAACCATACACACAAAATTACGGGTTGCAATCAAGATAGATCTTGGCGTTATCATGAATAGTGCTGTGAAAACTTCAGCTCAATACATGGCAGCAGTCAAAAAGGCTAACAGAATGTTAGGAACTATTAAGGAAAGGGATAGAAAATAAATCAGAAAATATCATACTGCCACCATATAAATCCATGATGTGCCCACACCTTAATACTGTGTCTAGTTCTAGTCTCCCCATCTCAAAAAGGATATAATGGAACTGGAAAAGGTTCAGGGAAGGGCAAAAAAATGACCAAGGTTATGGAATTGCTTCCATATAAGGAGAGACTAAACAGATTAAGGCTGTTCAGTTTAGAAAAGAGATAAGGGCATCACAGAATAATGGGGGGATAGGAGAGAGGTTTATAGAATCATGAATGATATGGAAAAAGTGAAGACAGACATGAATTTACCCTTTTGCACAATACAAAAACCAAGCATCAGCTGCTGAAATTAATAAGCAGCAGGTTTAATACAAACAAGAGTAAATATTTTTTCACACAACACAAAATTAATCTGTAGAACTTGTTGCTAGGGGATGATGTGAGGGCCAAAAGTAACTCAATTCAAAAAATAACTAGATAAAGTCATGGAGGATAGATCCATCAATAGCTACTAGCCAAGATGGTTAAGGATGTAACTCTATGCTCAGGACAACCAAAAACCCCTGACTGCCAGAAGCCAGAAGGGTTACACGGGGTAGATCTCTCCAAAATTGCCCAATTCTGTACAGTCCCCCTGAAATGTTGGTATTGTCCACTTTTGGAGCAGGATAAGGGCTAGATGGGCCATTGGTTTGACCAGTGTGGCAGTTCTTATGTTCTTAATCTCCAGTGTGTTGCTAAAATGGTAGCTCTCACATAGACAAAGTACCAAGTATACCTAACAAATTGTGGCACCTGTGTACCCACAAGAGCTGGTGCACTGAGAACAATGCTAGCACTTGAAGTCTGAGGTAACCAGTATGAAAAATGTGTATCTTTGCAGCACTGGTGAACTCATAAATCAGTTAACAGAAGTCCCAAGAAAAGAACAAACTGTGCTCAGCACCAAAATTATTCAAGGTCAGGGCACTAAGGTGGAAGCCACAAAACTCTTCAATGCAGTAAAACACCCTATGCCTCAGCTTCAACTGTTTACAACAGTAGAGGATGTTATTGGAAGGATGAGCTACAATATGAAAGTGCACCTGATGAGCATGGCTGATCTCTAGAAGAGCTAGATAGATGGCCAATGAAGTCCACTCTCCTGGAGGGAGCTAATTTGCTAATCATATTCAATGGATTGTTCAGGAGGCAGCATTTATATTGAGGAGTATGGTGGCCAGTAGAGGACCCACCTCATCCAGGAAGGTTTTCAAGGGTCAAAAGTCTTAAGAACAGCCAACAAAATTCTGCCACTAAGGAATCAAGTACCAGAAGTCAGAATCCTGTTTAGGGGTGACTTTAAAATGATTAATGCCAGTATAAACTTGAAAAGATCTCTTTTTCCCCTTTTCTACAACTAAGATTCCAAGTCCACATGGAAAAAATATTTTTTAACATATCTAGTGACTGAAGAAACAAATAATTCAATTGTATGACATCTCCTAGGATTTAACTGTTAAACTTCAAAAGAAAAGAGAATAAAAATAAGTGATAAGGACTAATCTATACATTATCCATGTAATCATCCATCTTAGATTCAAGAACACAGACTAAATCAATTTTTATAATAAGACACAGACTCATTGCATCCAATTTGCTCTTCCTTTAAAAATAAAAGGGCTTCTGTTCATGCCACTAAACAAAAAATATACTTCAGATTAAAACGCCAGTTCTGTAGGGGACATAAGTATGACAAGCCACATAGATAATTCACATTGACAATCCAATTGGATTATGCACATACTAAAAGTTGGGGACATGTTTAAGTTCCTTGCTGAATCTCTGCCTATATTCCCATTAACTGTGGGAACTGGTGACAAAGTGCCAAAGTATCTCACATATACAAAATATTAGATCTGGCCAGGGAATTAATTCATTTATTTTATTTTCCCATGTATATTACAAATGTTCCTGCAACCTTCAAGCCTATACACCACATTTAACAATAAAACAAACTATGTTGTGGTAATTGCATACAAGTAGTAATTGCTGGAGATTGAAGTGAATGAGCCACCGCTGCTATACAGAGATCCAAGCACACAGAGTCAGTTACAGGATCAGAGCTTTGAACCTTAGAATCTCTTGAAAAGCTATCACTGCAAAGGACATGCTCGTTCTGGCAGATTTAAACTGCATTAAACATATTACCAAACAGTGTTCTCGCATGTTAAAATGAATGATGATTTTTTTTTTTAAGGCGGATAATACAACATTTAAGGTGGCAAAAAAAAATATGGGCGGTAAGGTGATTTCATAATCATAGAACCATAGAAATGTTGGACCAGAAGGGACCTCAGTAGGTCAGCTAGTCCTGTTCCCTGTACTGAGGCAGGAGTAAGTATTAATCCCTGACAGGTTTTTGTCTAGCCTGTTCTTAAAAATCTCCAATGACAGAGAGATTCCACAGCCTCCCAAGGTAATTTGTGCCGATATTTAAATACCATGACAGCTAAGAAGTTTTTCCTAATGTCTAACCTAAATCTTCCTTGCTGCACTTTAAGCCCATTACTTCTTGGCCTGTCCTCAGGGGATAAAGGGAAGAGTTTATCACCCTCCTCTTTATAACAAGCTTTTCCGTACTTGAAGACCCTCTCAGTCGTCTCTTCTCCAGACTAGAAAAAAACAAGTTTTTCAATCTTTCTTCTTAGGTAGTGTTTTCTAGAACTTTAATAATTTTTGTTGCTCTCCTCTGGACTTTCTCCAATTTGTCCACATCTTTCCCAAATTGTGGCGCCCAGAACTGGGCCTAGTACTCTTGTTGAGGCCTTATGAGTACAGTGGAAGAATTTCATCTTGTGTCTTGCCTACAATACTCCTGCTAAATATATCTCAGAATGAAGTTCACTTTTTGTGCAACAGTATTACATTGTTGACTCACTTAGTTTGTGATCCACTATAACCCCCAGATCCTTTTCTGCAGTACTCCTTCCTAGGCAGTCATTTTTCATTTTGTATTTGTGCCACTGATTATTCCTTCCTAAGTGTAGTACTTTGCATTTGTCTTTATTGAATTTCATCCCATTAATTTCAGACCATTTCTCCAGATTGTCAAATTCATTTTGAATCCTAATCCTGTACTCCAAAGCACTTGAAACCCCTCCCAGCTTGGTATCATTCCTAAACTTTATAAGTGAACTCTCTATGCCATTATCCAAATAGTTTATAAAGATATTGAATAGAACTGGACCCAGGACAGATCTTTGTGGAACTCACTCACTATTCCCTTCCCCACTGGACGGTGGGAGTACCCTGCAGCTCCCCACTGCCTGGACGGTGGGGGGATCCAGTTGGGCACCCATCTTCTAGTAGGTTCATTTAGATTATATTTCCCTAGTTTGTTTATGAGAAGATCATGTGAGAGAGTATCAAAAGCCTTACTAAAAATGAGATATATCATATCTGCTCTTCAGACATACCCATAAGTCTTGTTACCCTGTCAAAGAAGAATATTAGGTTGGCTTGACATGATTTGTTCTTAACAAATACATGTTGACTGTTACTTGCCTCATTATTATTTTCTAGGTGCTTTCAAATTGATTGATTATTTACTCCATTATCTTTCCGAGTACCAAAGTTAATCTGACTGGTCTATAGTTCCCTGGGTTGTCCTCATTTCCCTCTTTATAGATAGGTACTATATTTGCCCTTTTCCAATGCTCTGAGATCTCTCCAATCCTCTACAAATTATCAAAGATAATTGCTAATGGCTCAGAGATCTCTTCAGTCTGTTCCTTAACTATTTCAGAATGTATTTCATCAGGCCCTGTCAACTTGAAGACTTAGCTAAATAATTCTTAACTTGATCTGTCCCTACATTAGCCTCAGATCCTATATTAGTAATCTAATCAGTGCCAATCTTTTGGGTGAAAATTGAAGCAAAAGAGGCATTTAACACTTCAGCCATTACTGCACTTTCTGTTATTGTCTTTCCCTCCTCACTGAGTAATGAGTCTATCCTGTCCTTGGTCTTCCTCTTGCTTCTAATGTATTTATAAAATGTTTTATGGTTACCCTTATATCCCTAGCTAGTTTAATCTCATTTTGTGCTTTCGCCTTTCTAATTCTGTCCCTATGTGCTTGTGCTGGGTTTTCTTTTTTAAATATTCATGCTTTGTATTTTGATCTAGTTCCTACTTTCATCTTAACCCAATTGAGGCTACTGGAGGACACATAGTCTGTTACTTCCCAGTGTATTGAAAAGTTGCTCTAGACCATTTAACATCCTTTTAAGGAGAATAAAAGATCTTATTTATGTCTTGATTTAAACAAATTTCCCCAATGAGGATCCACAGGAGGAAAAATGAGATATTGTGAGGGACAGAAAGCCACCGTAGTATGCGGAAGCCTATCGTTTGTTTTGCTTATATTTCAGTTTATTTAAGCCTCTTCTAATTTACCATGTAGAGAATCAGAGCAGCAGGTAAATCCTTGATAATTAAGTGACACACAAATGCCCATAACATTCCAATAAATTTTGCTTTTACTATGATGTGCCACACAATACCATTCTTCCTCTTACCTCTTTTTTCCAGCACCTTCTTAAATGCCATAATGTTTTCATACAATCTAGAATCTATAAAGTTTCTGGAATAGTCTCTGATTTTTTAAAAATAGAACATGAATGGACAAATGAATTTAAACCATAAACTGAAATGTCATAATCCTGAATTATTGATAGGAAATTCTACAGTTTTTTTCACCACCACTTCCAGCAGAGGCATAGGCTTTGAAGATTCAGGGTATGTCTACACTACCTGCTGGATCGGCGGGCAGCGATCAATCAAGCGGGGGTCGACTAGACACGATAAATCAATCCCTGAGCACTCTCCTGTTAACTCCTGTACTCCATCGCCGCGAGAGGCGCAGGCAGAGTCGACAGGGGAGCAACAGCAGTCGACTCATCACAGCAAAGACACCACATTAAGTCTATCTAAGTACATCGACTTCAGCTATGTTATTCACGTAGCTCAAGTTGCATAACTTAGATCAATCCCCTCCCCCCACAGTGTAGCCCAGGCCTCAAGTGTCAAATGTTCTTATGGATTACATGCATAGAATTAGAAACAAAACAACACAAATAACACCCTCTCACTACTGCTTCTAAAATGATGCTAATAGATGTATTTAATAGCACATATTTTCACTTTAAATATATTTTCAATATATTTATTTTTTTGTGGATGAGAAAGATCAGATTTTGCAGGTAGGATCTCTAGCTCCAAAAGGTGATAGGACTCTATCAAAGTACAATACGTTTAATAAATGGCTTGCTGTTGTAGTACAACACCAAAAAATGAAAGTCTATGAGTCTATGAACTTACCTGTAAGAATGCTAATTACACTCAAAAAGTACTCCAAAACTCTAAATCCATGACTAAGCACTAAATCAGGCAATAGGTATATTTCCTTGCTTGATGAATTTCTCCATTCGCTATAGGAACTACCAAGAGAAAACTACTTCAAATCCTTTTAATGTTAAAATATGTTAACTAAAAATATGTTAACTAAAATATTAGTGATTACAATATTGTAATAACACAAGGATGAGTATTGTTTTGTTTTGATTACTGTCATGAAAACATTTAAAAATATCAATACAAATCAGGACGCAAGTCCACCCACCTCCCGCATTTCAGAGCCTAAGCTCCAGCCTGAGCTGCAACTTCAAAGTATTGTCTAGACAGCAATTTTAGAGCACTAGAAAAGTACAGCTAGCCAGAATCTGTGGACCCCGCTAAAAGGCTCACTCTGAAATGCTGTGTAGACATACTCTTTGAGGCTTGGAAAGAGCATTCCTTCCCTAACAGTTTTATTTCTTTATGTTTCAGATATTAACTGTTACCCATTTTTATGAATTACAAGCCAATGTGACTGTTTCATTTACACCACTTCCTGGTACATGTACCAGATTATTAATTTTTTATTCCTGTAACCATGTCATCTTGTGCTATAATCTTGTCAGATCCATAAATTAAGCAATCCCAAATTAGATCACCTTGTGGATGGGAGATCTCCATACTTGCGATCTGAATTGAACATACTTGAGATCTGAATTGTATTCATCAGAAGGTATCAATACCACAAATCAGTGGGGTTCATCTTCTCTTCCCATGATATTGCCCTGTTGCACTGGTGCTATGGCCAACTAGCTAGAATCTCCTGAAGGAGGTGGCTGTTCCACCGTCCTGGTCCCCAGGGTCTCTATATGTAGTGTTTCTCTGTATTAGAGGGGATTATATTCCAAATTATAAACCAGAGATGCATCTGGCTTGGATTGGGGCAGATACAAATTCCAAATCAGAGGGTCCGCCACTGGAAACTACCTGCCAGGAATTACAAGGAATTCAACCTTGTGAACTAACAGCCAAAGGATTTCTGCCTCAATGCAGTTACTGAGGGGGAAACAGAAGAAAAGGAGGCAATTCAAGACAAACAGTCTAAACTACTTGGGGCTTGATAGATAGTAGTCAACAAATTTGAACCTAGAATATGAGGGAGTTTTGGGCAGTTGCATGTGTGACTTTTCTCACCGGTGAAAGACAGTCACTAATGACTAAATCTAGTCAAAACTCAGGATTTCCAGTTGGTGGGAAATGTTGACATTGATAAATTCCTTTTGGTTCTTATTCAGAATGAAGACAAATATTTTTGAAATTTCTTGTGAACTGCAAATTCTGAAAAAAATCAGTTTTGTATGTTCTGTTTTTGGATTTTTTTATATAATTTTGTATTTCCAAGCTTAATTTAGAAATGTCAAATTTTCATTTTGGAATTTTTGAAACTTTGTTTGGAATTTTATTTTTACATTATTTCTTGACCTATCAGTGGTAGTAATATGACATAATATAACAGGTGTATCAAAATGTCCTACTGTTTCATTACAATATAAACTGGAGACACTTTAGTACTAATTGAAACATATTATCTTTTGTAGATGAAATAGAATTTGCCCTAATGATTGTAATAAAATAATTAAAAAGAATATTTCAACTATTATATCATGTTATGAATGTCATAATGCACTACCACTACTGACATGCCATGAAATATAGAATAATAATATTTTAAACAACATTTTGAAATTCTAAAACAAAAAATTCAGAAGTTTTCAAAAATGAAAATATTTTTGTTTCAAAACATTCTTCTGCAGGAATTTTTGCCAAAATCAACATATTTTCTGAAATGTTTTGATTTTGACAAAAAGGGGAACTTTTGACTAGTCTACTTTTGATTAGAGGATGGAACTATTTGGGACCAGGGGAATAGATGGAGATTTCACGGGGAGGAACTGAAACAGATTCAGGAGGCATAGCTTTGTGCTGGTCCTTGTGTGACATTCTAGGCAAATCATATAATGAGTTAATAAACATGCTTACAAATAATTTGTATCTAACCATAAACTTCACAGTCTAGACGCATGTGTAAGGGAGGTGTAATCTGACTAGTAAAAAAATCTATAAAATCATAATCTCTGTGTGATATCACCCCCTCTGCATCACGACAGGAGGGACTCACTGCACCCCCGGCTCCATTTCAGGTCCTCTAGTTGGTGGAAATTTCGACAATACAATGTCATCAGAAATGAGTTGAGCTGGGTATAATTCAAAAGCCCTTTCCCCCACAAACACAAAACCAAACATGACAAACCTAGAACAATTATGTAGCTATGTATTTGAGAAAATGTTTAAAAATCAGTTTTATTATTATACTTTAGCACACATATGTCAAACAGGCAGCCTTCAAAGTTAAATTGTGTCCCTTAACTATCTGTACTGTGTTAGCATTTAATGATCAGAACCTGATTAAATTTGTAAATATTACAGGTTAAATGGAAGGGATGCTTCCAGTTGATTTGTAATTATCAGCAAAACAGAAGCAGTTCAGTGCTACTGGATTATCAGCTTTGTTTAGTATGCCAAAAGAGATGTAATGAGGCACAGCTTAAGATATCTGCATCCAGTCAGAAATTACTAGAATCCATCCTTAAATGCTATGCATAATTAAAATCCCAAATTAATATATTACAAAATCCTTGTTTTTACTTTAGTCGTGATCATTTTTAGGCATCAATGGGGAGACAAAGAGGACTAACTAGTAGCGGAATCTTTGGAGAATATCGCCACCCCAGAGGACCTAGTTAAATGGTGGTGGTGGTGGCACCTTACATGCTATAAGAACAATAAAGGACTTGGCAGATGAAATTTTAAGTCGAATAGCAAGTACTGTTAACGAATTTGTAAACTAAGGGTCATATCCTATGTCTGGAGAATGGCATATTTAAGAAAGGAAAAAATATGATCCAGGGAATTACCAGTCCATTAATATGACCTCAATCGCATATAAGGTCTTAGAATAAACTTTGAAAGAGTGAGTAATTAAAGACAGAGGTAAACAGTAATTGGGACAAAATACAACTGGTTTTATAAAAGACAGATCATGCCAGACCAAATTGATCTCTTTCTTTGAGAAGATAACGGATTTTCTAGATAAAGGAAATGCAACAGATCTAATTTACTTGGAGCAGATGGGAATTAATACAAGAATTGAAAGGCGGGTAATGAACTGGTTAAACGGGAGACTACAAGTCATGCTGTCAAGCTGGAGGGAGGTTACTAGAGGAATTCCTCAGGGATCAGTCTTGGAACCAATCTTATTTAACATTTTCATTAATAAACTTGGCACAAAAAGTGGGAGTGTGCTAACAAAATTTGCAGAAGACAAAGTTGTGAGGTAATGCCAATAGGGAAGAGGACCAGAATATCAAAAGATGATTTGGACAAACTTGAAAACTAGAGTAATAGAAACGGGATGAAATTTAATAATGCAAAATGCAAGGTCATGCTCTAAAGGACTAACAAGAAGAATTTTTGCTATAAGGTGGGGACATATCAGTTGGAAGTGACAAAAGGAGGAGAAAGATCAACCTGAATTGGTTGATCACAGGATGACTATGAGCCATCAATTTGTTGTGGCGGTAAGAAAGGATAATACAATTCTAGGATGCATCAGGTGAGATATTGCCAGTAGATATAGGGAAGAATTATTACCATTATACAAGCACAGGTGAGACATCATCTGGAATACTGTGTGCAGTTCTGGTCTCCCATGTTTAAGTAAGATTAATTCAAATTGGAATAGGTGCAGAGAAGGGCTACTAGGATGATCAGAGGAATGGAAAACCTACCTTACAAAAGGAGATTTAGGGAGCTTGACTTGTTTAACCTAACCAAATAAAGGCTGAGGAGAGATGTGTTTGCTTTCTATAAATAGATCAGAAAGATAAATACCAGGGAGATGTCAAGGACACGACCAGAATGTGGGTGATCAGGCCTTATGGTTGGGCCAGCATTGGTAGCCAGGCCTGAAGGTTAAAGTGGAATCAAGGATCAGGACCACAGGACATGTGGGGTGTAGTTAAGAGCAGAACCAATGGTCAGAGTCATGAATCAGAACCCAAATTCCAGAGCCAGTGGGTGAGCTACAGATGTTGTCAGGAAGGAGAGCTGGGACCCAAACAAGGGGTGTCCAGGACAGAGAAGTAAAGGGGCTAACATGGAAACAAGAGCAGGTGGGATGGGAGCAGGTACAGGAAGCAGCAGCAATATGGAATACACTGAGCAGCCAGTAAGCTCTAGCTCTTCCTGGATCAACTGATAGCTAGCTGCACCCTTCTACCACCAGGAAGTTCAATCAATCAGGTAGCCCCTGCTAGTATCAGCTGTGTCCAGTGTGATGCTAGAAGGCTGACCTTGCTGCAGTTGTTTCCCTAAAAGGAGAGAGACAAATTATTTAAAATTAAGGGCCAATGTTGGCACAAAAACAAATGGACATAAAATGGCCATCAATAAGTTTAGGCTTGAAATTAGACAAAGACTTCTAGCCATCAAAGGAGTGAAATTTTGGAACAGCCTTCCAAGGGGAGCAGTGGGGCAAAAAACCTAACTTGTTTCAAAACAGAGCTTGATAAGTTTATGGAGGGGATGGACTGATGAGATTGCCTACAATGGTGTATGGTCCATTCAAGACTGCTATTAGCAAGTATCTCCAACAGCTGTATATGAAACACTAAAAGGCGAGGGGTCTGAGTTACTACAGATAATTCTTTCCTGAATGTCTGGCTGGTGAGTCTTACCCACATGCTCAGGGTCTAACTTGTCACCATATTTTGGGTCGGAAGGAATTTTCTCTCAGGTGATATTGGCAGAGACCCTGGGGTTTTTCATCTTTTTCTGTAGTGTTGGTTACTTGCTGGTTTAAAAATAGTGTAAATGGTGGATTCTCTGTAACTTGAAATCTTTAAATCATGATTTGAGGACTTCAGTAACTCAGCCAGAGGTTATGGGCCTATTACAGGATGGGTGGGTGAAGTTCTATAGCCTAAGATGTGCAGGATGTCAGATTAGACGATCAATGTGGTCCGTTCTGGCCTTTACATCTGTAAGACGTGCACTCACAAACTGAAATTGGGAAGACCGTACAGGAAGTACATCAAGCATCAGGACATAGTTGAAAATGCTGGGACAAGTGCCAGCTGTGAGTGAGACTCTCCTTATAGTAGTTCCTATGCCATGTGTTTTGAGAAGAATGCCTGTTTCTTCTGGCAGGCATCCATTAAGCAAAGTTTCGACATATGAGAAACTGTATGAAGCAGTCACTCTTAGCTAGAACATTGCATGGAAAGTAAAGTGCATTAATGGACTCAAGAGATGCCCATGCACATGACATTGCATATCACATCGAGTAATATGCCAAGAATGTATATAATGTGTTGCATAAAAAGGGAAAAGCTACAGAAACAAATACTGATTTTACTATTGCAAAATGTGCAACTTAGCTGGAGTTCATAAATTGCTTCACAGAAGCTCTAATGGATGGGAAAATGGTAGCAATGGTGATGCAGTGGCTCAGTACAAAGAAATATGTGCTTTGAACGGGACTGATGAGGAAGAAATGCTTAGCAGAAAGGCCCTTAGAACACTTATTGAATATTGACTGTGGGATATGGTTAGCAATCCTATTCACAAAAATTAATCACAGCACATATCCTTAAAAGAAAGAAAAGATGTGGTGCTATCAAAAGTTGAAGAAAGCGCAGAGGTCAATAATAATATGAAGACACTGTTTGCAGATGCTAAATTTTTAGGAAAAAGCATTTTGTCCAGCCGTACAAGGGCATTTCAGGGATTCATAGCTGATGCCAAACATGAAAAAATAAGTGTGTGTGACCTGTACTACTACTCGAAGGGATGCATTGCTGGTCACAGTGACTTCAGCACAAGCACAGGGCTGCCCAGAGGATTCACGGGGCCTAGGGCAAAGTGGGGGAGCTGCAGCCTTTGTACTCACCCGGCAGTGGTCTGGGTCTTCAGTGGCATTTCGGCAACAGGGGGCCCTTCAGTCACTCCGTGTCTTCAGCAGCACTGAAGGGCCCCCGCTGCCAAAACACCACCAAAGACCCAAACTGCTGCTGGGCCAGGGCTCACAGTCATTTCAGTGGCGGGGGGTCCCTTCAGTCACTCCGTGTCTTCAGCAGCACTGAAGGGCCCCCCACCGCCGAAATGCCGGCCAAAGACACGGACAGCTGCCAGGCCAGGGCTTGCGGGGCCCCTGGGGGGCCCGCGGCAAATTACTTCACTTGCCTCCCCTCCCCACCCCGGGAAGCCCTGCACAAGCAAGTATGACAGTAAGCAAGTGGAGCACAAGACTGTGATTTTATTGCAAATCCTCATGTATAAGTGCTGTGAAAGAGTGAAAGACACATACACAACAACTCTGCAGCACATGCATAATCTATCATTACAAGTGGCTGTTGGCTTACCAATTCATTCCAAAACCCATAGCAAATTCCTCATGCAGCTTATGCAAAAAATTGGATCCTCTATTGATTACAATAAAGTACTCCTTCTGAAGCCTGCAATGAGGTTCTTCACCACAAGGAACTGAATGAAGAGTTGTACATTCCCCTAGACCTTGTCAAGTGTAGATTTATATTTCATGATGCTGATAGCTTTGACTTCCTTGAAGATAAAGCAAATGGCAAAGGTACCCTTCATATTACTATTATGGTCTGCCATCAGGAGCATATTAATGGGACTCAGTTCCAGCTTCAGGTGCTGTCTGGAAAAGCAAAGAACCTTTCCTTGAAGAACCTTTCTGACTTCATGATTCACTCACTTTCCTATCAATATCCAAAATATTTCTAAAACCAAAAAGTTCAGTTTTCAATGAAGCAGCAGTTATAGCAACTATAGTAGAACTTTCTACATTCACTAACCTTGAATTCATTTGGTTATTGTGCAAACGTGGGTTGCACTCCATAGGCAAAAAATCACTGAGTACAACTTCAGAGATGGAAGATGTACCTTCAGGAAAAGAGATAGAAGATGTACCCTCAAATGATCTGGACAACCAAGGCATACCATACCACACCATTTCAGGAGAAAGCTACATTCCAACCTTCCAAAGGTCAGCCTTTCACTCAGCACTACACTAAGTGTCACAGTGAATGTCCTTTGTATTCATCCTGCCAATCATACTTGCTAGGCCCAGAGATTGCTCAGTTCAGTTAACATTCCTTAAGCAGCTGGAATTCATGAACAAATACACTTGCAGAAATAAATCAAAATGTTTTGTGACCCTAGATATGGGCCTTTACAGTCCTGTTCAACAGCTAATAATGACCCATGGTGATCTTCATGGACGATGGATTGTATGTCCTGGCTGCACATATTCCTGCATACAATTTTGTTGATGGCACTGCTATTCCTGAGATGTAGGGGATTTCACACTGACAATATTGTGAATCAAATTCTTGCAAGGAAAAAAGTTGTGACATGCGATAGCAGTGCACACCCGAACACTCGTTGCCCTTCAAAAATGCAATCTAGATATCTTCTTTGAAAAGCATACTGATGTGTTTGAAGTAATCTTCCCCAAAGGTATAGGACTTGCAACTCTAATTCCATACATCCAGTGTACTGTCCACATTCAGTGACCTTTTGTGCATGATGGAGAGCTGCAATATCACAGAACGAACGGATCAAGCAATTCAATGAGATTGAATTGCCAACAAAGCCAACTTTCAGTATGGTGCAATGATACATGAAGAGGGTTGAGTCTTTCCTGCTCTTTATTCAATCTGTCAGGACTGCTAATTGGAATTTGCACCTCGCAGCACTGAAAGACTTCATTAAATATGGTTTTGCTTTATATCTAATCAACTATTCTGTGACGATTGCCTGGAAGCTTGCTGAAATAAGAGTTGTAGGAAAAAAGTCTGACTCTGACATATGGCAAGGAATTTCAAAAAAGGGTTGCCAGTCCCCTTCTGTGCAGCCCTAGAACATGAAAACAGAGCAATGAAAGTAATCGGGTGTTGATAGGTATAACATAGTATCCAAATACTTTCCTGTCTTTTCCTGATAACCCTAGAATTGCATCAAATTTTGAATGAAACATTAAACGTGGCTGGGATGACTTCTCTAAAAGTAATCAAACACTATCTAAGCTGATTAGGTGCTATTAAATGCCAAGAAGGGGCAAATTTAAAGCTATAGGATGAGTTTACTCATACTGGCAACCCATTTGTATATGACAGACCAGTGCTCATTAATATCATGATGAAAGCAGTCTTTGGTGATGAAATAGCTAAATATGTCAGTCAAATGGATACTTTGGGTCATGAGTTGTATAAAGCCCTCAAAACCCAAAGAATTATTCAAGGCTCCATCAATCTATAGACTCCAGTCAAGAAAAACAGATTAAAGTTCAGGATGCTGCAGAGAGGGGGAGGAGGAACCAAGAGGAAAGCAGTTACCAGTTGGTGATTTCCTCCTCCCAAAGGGGATGGCAAAACAGGGGTCCTCATTGTCCCTGGACCTACCAAAGTCACACCCTAGCTAGCAAGGTGAGTATAGATTAAGTATGAAATCCACAATGTATGTGTGAAATGTATTTTAACATACAATGTAGAAAGAGTGAGACACTGTTAGACCTGGCATTATAGGCAAATTCCAGTTCTACTAATTGTCTTTTACCTGCCTAAATTCTCATCTGTCATTCAGTTTGATACAGTATTTTTCAATTTCAGTCCTAAATTTAACATATTGGATATACAGGTCACTGAGGTGGACAAACATGCTTTTTTCCAGTATTTATCTGGCAAAGCAAGCGTGACCTTTTCTTTCAGGTGCCACACACAATTATTCATAACTTGAATTTAGACTAAAGTGTGCTGTTTAAGGTTATATGTTAAAATCATCTGTAAACTGAATGTAGTGAAAACTGTGTCTGTAGGTTTATTAAATGGCATGTCACCTCAAAAGCACATCACTTAACATCAGTTTTGGTAATTTACACTTGCTGTCTGTTAGTATCCAGGAAGGGGGTGTTAAACCAATGCCTCCGACCAAATAACATATTCCTCAGCGGCTGGTGACCTTCCTAGCTAAAAGACCACTTCTCTCCGCATGTAACACCTCTGCACTTGAAATCAGAGATTAGCCTGGAACTCCCTCTTTCCTCACCATGTAAATGCTGGTTTATTGCTCAAAACTAATGATTTATGCCTTGGTGTAATTGGAGAGAGATGGAGAGAGGGAGGAAGGGATGTGGGTGTGTGTTAAAGTGGTGATGTACAGGGGAGTTTTGCTGAAAGATAGCAGCTCACAGCTCTTTTGGGCAGGTATGCTTCTAGACGGCTTTTGTACTTCTTTCACAGCAGTGGGCTGTGTAAGCTGGGTTTATTTCCTATAAATGTTTAATAAAATGTTCATTTTTAACAACACTCTGGTCTGAGAGTGTGACATTTGCACAATACAAGGATTCCTCAACCCAGTAACTCATTTATCTCATTGGCATGTGGCGCGAAGTAGGCTGAGGGATACAGGGTGCATATGTGGGATTATGATTATTAGTCAACAAATACCTAAAGTCATATAGGATGTTCACATTATACGTTTATTTTGTTATTGATACTGTGTGGTGTCTTAGTCATTGTAAGAAGCTCACACACCACTGTTTCATATAAATTGAAATAAATACATAATTTGTTTATAGTGTTGTCATGAGAGGTTAAAAAATTGCTGTATTCCACGTCAAAGGTAGTCTCATTTTAATGATGGGTTGAAGTGATGTTAGAAAAATAACAGCTTCTTATAATGTAAACATATTTGTTTGAATTTATCTAACAACATTTCCCATGATTCTTCATAAATACCTCAACATGTACTGGAGATATTCTTTCATGTATGCTTGAGCTTGGATATACTTCTACAATTACCCAAAACTGGGCCAGGTGGCATGTTACACACCTCTGGAACTGACCTGAGACCATCAATTCAGTCATTTAACATAGGTCTCTGAAAATCTTTCATAGATGTTCTGAGATAGACAAGCACAGTTGACATAGATATGAAAAAACGAGGAGTCCTTGTGCCACCTTAGAGACTAACAAATTTATAACCCACAAAAGCTTATGCCCAAATAAATTTGTTAGTCTCTAAGGTGGCACAAGGACTCCTCATTGTTTTTGCTGATACAGACTAACACGGCTATCCCTCTGAAACCTGTCACAGATAGGAAAGGTTCCATATTCTGCTAGCAGTCTCCTAATCCCCTTTCCCCCCAAATCAGGTGTGCATTTTTAGTGCCATATGACAATGCATACAACATTCTAAAAAATGGCAGATTTTGACTATATAACATTTTGAAAAGTTTACTTATTACTGCTACACTGGTGACAATTCAGTAATTCCAGTCCTCTAAAATCAGAGGCCTCTTTTAAAAATAAAACAGTTATATTAGCAAGACCATGAATAAATCATCTAAAACTAATCCTTACATGATAAACACAAAGAAAAAGGTCTTTTATGCAATAAAAGTTAAATTTATCAATAGACCTTCAAAGAGGTTTGTTAATAGCAGTAATCTCAGGAAAACTCTTTTGTTGAGATTTTCACTATTAGTTCAGAAGTGACAGAAAATTGGTAATGCCATAAATTGTGAGGCTTAGATTTGAACTACATATTTCTTCATGTCAGTAGCCAAAAAGGGTAATGCATGACTGGACTAGCATGGCCTGGATACATAGTGGACACTAAGAATTCCAGGAAAATTTTAGGTCATTTATCCATCATCAGTAAAAGAACAGAGGGAGGGATAGCTCAGTGGTTTGAGAATTGGCCTGCTAAACCCAGGGTTGTGAGCCCAATCCTTGGGAGGCCCACTTAGGGATCTGGGGCAAAATCAGTACTTGGTCCTGCTAGTGAAGGGAGGGAACTGGACTCGATGACCTTTCAGGGTCCCTTCCAGCTCTATGAGATATGTATATATTTATGTAACATTAAAACATTGCTTTATTTATTAAAAAGCATGATTCCTGTTTCAAATAACTTACATGTATATAGAAGACTTTTGTAGAATTTGGTATTAAGCTACTAGCTAATGGAAAATCTCATGAAGAGAAATTGAAAAAATTGGCGCTGTTTACCTTAAAAAGGAAACGATAAAAGGGGACGTGATAAAGTAATTTATATAAAGGTAGATCAGGAGTTTCTGTTGTCCCTGCCCCATAACAGTAGAACAAAGGGAAACATTTAATGAAACTGAATGGAAGAAAATTCAAACAGATAAAAATATACCATTTCACACAACACATAAAGACTGTGGAACTCCTTCCCACAGTATGTCATTGGAGTCAATTTTAAGAAGATTCAAAAAGATATGGGACATTTACCTGAACAACAAGAATAGTTGGAGTCATAGAATAGTAAAGTTTTGGAAACGATATTAAACCTCATGCTTCAGGGCTTAAACCAATCTCTATTAGGAGCTAATGCGTTCTTTCACTTTCCTCTGAAGAATCTGGTGCTGAGCCTTGCTGGAGACATATTATTAGAACAGCTGGACCATGAGTCTGATCCAGTATAGCAATTCTTGTGTTCCTAATAAGATACTGTAGAAATATAATACTTCCACAGAAATTTCTTTACAATCATATAGAATTTAATAGAAAATGAAAATCTTTCTACAGTTTTTTCAAAGCATCCTATAACCTCACTTAACCAATTTTCTGCTACTGAAGGAGCGTTGGGCCTGGTACACCTCAGTCCCACCTATTCTCAGCCTGTGACATATAACAGTTTAGTCTCCAGATGGCTGTAACACTTTAGTATAATTTCTGTTGTTGGGTGAAGATGTTGGGTTCAGTTGGTGACCTGTGATACACAGAAGGTCATTCTAGTGGATCTTGGTGGCCCCCTTTGGCTTAAAACTCTGACTTTAAGGGCTACTCTAAGGGCTTGGCTACACTTGCAAGTTGCAGCGCTGGTGAGGGTGTTACAGCGCTGCAGCTTACCAGGTGTCCACACTTACAGAGCTCAGCCAGCGCTGCAACTCCCTTCCTGCAGCGCTGGCTGTACACCTGGTCTTTTACGGGTGTAGCGAATCCAGCGCTGCTGATGCAGCGCTGCTCATCAGGTGTGGACACTCACCAGCGTGTTATTTGGTCTCCAGGGTATTAGGAGGTATCCCACAATTCCTGTATACAACAAACCGGAAGGTCTCCCGAGCTACTTTTCTAAAACAAACCACAGCTGCTCTTTGCTGCAGCGAACGAGTGAGCCGAGGCTTTGAATGTTCACAGCTGTTTGCTGAGGAGACAAACAGCACGGCGGGGGGTGGGGGGGGAGGAGGGAGTCCGTCGGAGAAGCTGCTTATCTGGTCTGAAGCCTTTTTACATTAAGGAGTGATTGAAGAGGGGTGGGGGAAATGGCCAGAATTTGCAAGGCAGGGAGCTGTCACACAGTGTCTGCTCCAAAATCCATTCTCTCTGTCTCCCCGACGCTCTCTGTCACACTCCACCCCACCCCCGTCTTTTGAACTTGCAAGGCAGGGAGCTGTCACAGTGTCTGCTCAAAAATCCACTCTCTGTTTCTCAGCAAGACTCTCCTGTCACACTCCACCCCACCCCCATCTTTTGAAAAGCACGATTGCAGCCACTTGAACGTTTGGATTAGCTGCCCACGATGCACCACTCCCAACAGTGCTGCAAATGCTGCAAATGTGGCCACACTGCAGCGCTGGTCGCTGTCAGTGTGGACACACTGCAGCGCTGGCCCTACACAGCTGTACGACCACAGCTGTAACTACTAGCGCTGCAAAAATGTAAGTGTAGCCATGCCCTAAACTAAAAATGCTACAGTGGTGCAGCTGCAACAATGCAGCTGCACTGCTGTAATGCATCTGATGAAGATGCTCTGTGCCAGTGGGAAAGCTCTCTCCACGAAGCAGTAGCTATGTTGGCAAGAGAAGCTTTCCCACTGACATAGCGCTGTCCACACAGGCACTTAGGTGGTATAATTTACATCACTTGGGGGGTGGTTTATTCACACCCCTGAACCACCTAAATTTACAGGTTACGTTGGTATGTGTAGACAAGCCCTAAAAGAACAAAACTAACAGTATAGAAATAACCATACTGGGTCCAATCAGTAATCCGTTGTGTCACCATGTGACAGTACCAGATAATTCAAAAGAAAGAGCAGGAAACCCCATTGCAGATTATTATGGAATAATTTATGGGGGGAAGTTTCTTTCTATTTTAATCAGTCACTAGTTTATGCCCTGAATCTTGAGGGTTTTATATACCTCCCATCTCCAGATTCTTTTCCACTGGTATAACTACATATGTTCACATTCAAATACATGTCTAATCCTTTTTGGAACCTTGCAAAGTTCTTGATCTCAATGACAAGTTTGAGCTTTTTGTTCGTCCATTTGATTTGTTGCTGATCAGAATACTGGCTTTTTAAAAGCTGTCAAGTAGGATTTTGTTGACCTCCCTTCTCCCATAACACACAAACATCTAAAAGATTGTCTTTATACTTTCACAAACACAGAAATTTACCTTGGTACTCAAAGTGCATAACACTAAAGATGACTTTTTTTTAAAGTTGTGAACAAGTGAAAATAAGGAGTTATAATGGAACCATATAGACACATTTTCCAAGTGGAAAATCCAAGTAGATCAAGATTTTCAAAAATAGGAGCCAAAAATTAGTTATCTAAATCCGCATTTAGGCGCCTAAATATGTGGCCTGATTTTCAAAAGTGCTAAACATGCACCAGATCCCACAGAATAGAACAGAAACTACTGAGTGCTCAACACTTTTTAAAATCAGAGTGTTGATGATCTCTCTGACAGCTTTTTTTTTAAATGTATAGTGTCACTCTATCCTACTCTAATTCATTTAAGCTGCCATACTTTAACATCTTCTTTCCAAATTGGAGAGACTGACTACCTTCACAGCCAGCCCCAATTCTGCTCCTTGATTAACTGATGGGGTCCTTAAAGAACTGACTGGCCAATATACTTCCTCAGGAAATAAAATAGTTGTCTTTATTTCTCAGTACATCCATTCCCAGCCAGAATATTTAATTTCTCATTCATGCTATGATTATGTCACTGGAAGGTCTTTTGTTAGTTAAAGAAGGATCCATATACTCTTACTCGGTCAATTTAGGGTACATAATTTGCCTACAGGCCTTGGAGAAGAGAAGGAAAAATGTGAGCAGCTAGAGCTTCCAGCATGACTAATTGTCCCTGAGGGGGTGTTTGTGGGTTGGGCAATGTGATATCTGTTATGAGCGGAGTACAAGCTATATCTAGAATCACCTGTTACCAGCCTCCCTCCTCTGCTCATAAGACATTATTTTGTATGTAGGCATAATGCCTCCTAATACCATGGCTCAGGCAATGCATCTCCTCTCCCTTCCTAGCATGGATCAGCCTTTTAAGATCCATAATTAAATTCCCGTCTCCCAGATTACAAGTGGAATAAAATTTGAGAAACCCCCTGAAAACTTCAATAAATATACTATATTTGTAGGGAAAATATTTACATACAATTTACAATTACTGCTAATGTACATGCATGTATAGTACAAATATGTAACAAAATACGACATTCACTGCTGGAGAAAAAAGGAGTTATGTTTGTGGGTTAAAGAAGGCAGTTCTACTAAATCTAAAGGAGTGTAGTAAATGAGGCAAAAATATGTTTTCCTCCAGTAACAAACATCCCTACTCCTCCCCTTCCCAAAGAAACCCCTCAATAAACAAAAAACCCCTTTTAATTTCAAACTAGTTAACAGATACTCTTGGCACACACTTTCCCTTCAATCAATACACTATGTTTACAATTTTAATTCACAACTGCTGTAGAACATCATATTGACACAATGCAAAGACGTTTTCATATAATTTTACATTAATTTATTAATATGTAACGTTCTACCTATGTAAGGGCAGTCATGAATTCAAGTGCACTGTAAAGCCTCAGCTGCCTGACCTGTTCTAACACATTCTACCCAGGCCGCTTCGTAGACTCACTCATGTTTTTGGTATCTCTTCCACTCAATGCTTTTTCAGTCACACTGTATGGTCAACTTCATGCTACTATGTTCAGCAGCACAATATTTTGGGAATAAATAAATGATCTATTTCTACCATTATTAGCCTTGTAAAACAGCATCTCTCCCACACAACCACATCTGAGATACAGATCAGGGGCTCGTTCACTTGCACATCTACCAATGTGATATATGCCATCATGCGCCAGCAATGCCCCTCTGCCATATACATTGGCCAAACCGGACAGTCTCTACGCAAAAGAATAAATGGACACAAATCTGACATCACAAATCATAACATTCAAAAGCCAGTGGGAGAACATTTCAAACTCTCTAACCTCTCAATGACAGACTTGAAGGTGGCAATTTTTCAACAAAAAAACTTCAAAAACAGACTCCAAAGAGAGACTGCTGAACTTGAATTAATATGCAAATTAGATACAATTAACTTAGGTTTGAAAACTGGGAATGGTTGGGCCATTACACTAATTGAATCTATTTCCCATGTTAAGTATCCGCACACCTTCTATGGGTCATCTTGATTATCACTTCAAAAGCTTTTTTTTCTCCTGCTGATGATAGCTCATCTCAATTGATTGGCCTCTTACAGTTGATATGGCTACTTCTACCTTTTCATGTTCTTTGTATGTATAAATATCTTCTTGCTGTATGTTCCAGTCTATGCATTCAATGAAGTGGCCTGTAGCCCACGAAAGCTTATGCTCAAATAAATTTGTTAGTCTCTAAGGTGCCACAAGTTCTCCTGTTCTTTTTGAGGATACAGACTAACACAGCTACTACTCTGAAACCAGTTTTAAAAAAATGATCAATAGAAGTTTTCATGATACTTTGTTTGACTAATCCAGCAGATAGTACTAAATTAGGTACAAAAGCAAGTCTCTGCCTTAATCTTTTACAGTCTTAACCATATAGTCCTAGCTCAGAGGGGTGTTACAAATACTAATTTTTATTTTTAAAATATTGAGAAAATATAAAGCTATCCACAGTGCCAAACAAATGTAATTAAAGCAATTCAAAAACAGCAGGGTTAGTATTATGGTTTAGTAATAAACTCACTGGTGGTACTTAGGTCTGAGGCTGAGGCCAAGTGCCATTAACCACTAGAGCGTGTAATTTTTAGACCATAATACATCTCCTGGAGTGTCTTCTGAAATTATACTAATTTCTAATGAAAATATGAGCAATATGAGAAGAAGAAAAAACTTTAAATTAGATATAAGGTTACATTTGAAGAAATGATCTAATAATTTTAAAGATATGATAAATCATTAAAATTTTAATGAGAAACTTTTAAAATAATAACTTAATTGCTGAAACGGAGAAAAAAATAAATGATCAACCATTTAATTTATTTATAATTGGAAAAAGCAGATTGCCATGAAAAGTACAATTAGCAAAAACTAGCCTGCATTTTACTTTTCGGACTGGTGGTGGTGCTGGATTGCAGTTCATGCTGGTACTGCTTAAGAGTCTTCATGTTACCAAAGTTTAAGTTTGTTAAGATAGTTAGTACTCATGGCCTGCATGCCATACAAAACAGTTTCAGTTTTAAGAGTGTCTTGACAGCATTTAACTGAACACTTGTGAAAAGCAGGGGTTTTGCTGGCATATGTGAACAGGCTTCCAAGTTCAACTAATATCCTTCAAAATTAAAGACTGTGGTCTCCAAACTTTTTACATTGTTCCCCCCCTTACCCTGTCCATACCACACACACCCACACCTGCAACTGGGGCCACATCTGGGAGCAGGGAGTGGAGCTAAGGCTGGCAGCCGGGGCCCCTGGTGCAGGGCCAGGAATGGAACCCCAGGTACAGCTGGGGCTGAGGTCAGGAGTGGAGGTGGGTGGGACACCCCCCACAGTTTGGGGAACTCTGGTTTAAGATCATGTGAGTGGCCCTGTTGGGTAATTTTGAATCCCTTTCTCCAAAAGAATAAGGAGATGTCAACCTTGCCTTGACAATACAAAATGACAGACTGCAGAGTGATCAGAAAAGCCTAGTTTCAATAATGGAAATGTATTCTTCAGGCTGGATTCAAAGTTTTAAGATTTTTAAACTTGAACACTCAAGAAAAAAGTGTTTTTAAATATTTTTAATTATTTCAGAACCTATGGAGCAACAACAGTTGATAGGATGTTATTCGAATTGAAACTGTGGTATAAGTTTAATGATGAAGAGAAAAATTACTCACCTAACAGTAACTGAGGTTCAGAAAGCGTGCATATGAGATGTGTGATAGCGAGGAATCTGCTGTGTGGGAGTGAGGCTCTGGTTCAAATTGAGTCCAGGTGATCTCCAATGAATTCAATTTGCTGTGTAGGTGTCAGGGTGGATTTTTGAATGTTCATTTGCAGGCCTAAGCTGTGGAAGAAGGAGATGGCGAAATGGCTAGCTTGTAGCGTCTCATTGTATGAGTTGCCTTTGATAAGGGAAAAGTATGATCCCGTATCTGCGGAGGTGGGCCATGACTACAAATAGGGTTGAAAGGGAGTACCCTGTATTGAAAGTGGTCATGTCCAAGTGTGAGTGGACTAGGTGAATGGGTATGTGAAAACAGGCATCCTGTAGGTCGAGGGCTGTGAACCAGTCCCCTTGTTCCAGAGCAGGTATTATTGTGCCCCGTGTGACCATCCTGAATTTTTGTACCCTTACGAATTTGTTCAGTTGGCGTAGGTCTAGTACAGGCCTCCATCTTCCAGTCTTTTTCTGGGTCAGAAAGTAGTGGGAGTAGAAGAACCCTTTTCATTGATATTTTGTTGGTACAGGTTCCACTCCACCAAGCTATAGAAGATGAGCCACTTCTACGCGAAGTAGGTGCTCATGAGAGGGACAGGGAAGGGGGAAGGTCGGAAGATAGGATATAAAAGGGATGGAGTAACCAGACTGAAGTATTTCCAGGACCCAATGGTCCTGTGTAATCTGCTGCCAGGCATGGTGGAAAACCTCGAGGCAGTGGCCAAACAGGCAAATAGGTGGTGGGGTCAAGGGATGGTCGTGCAGATCCTCAACCAAAGCTTCAAAATTGTTGTTTATTTCACAATGAGTGGGAGGTAGCCTGTTGTGCTTGGTTTTGTCTCTGCCTAGGAGGTCTGGAGTGGTTCCTGGGTGCATTGTATGGCCTGGGCTGAGGCCAGTGATACTGTTGTGTGCGTGGCCTCTGATAACGTTGATACCGTTGTCTCCTGGGAAGGGATGGGTAAATGCCCAGGGTATGCAGGGTTGCTCTAGAGGCTTTCATTGTGTGAAGGACTTCGTCCATTTTTCTTGGAAAAGAATTTATCTTAATCAAAGGGGAGATCCTCCACTTTGGTCTGCAGGTCTTTGGGGCTACCAGATGCAGAGAGCCAGGAAGATCTGCACATAACCACTGCAGTTGCGGTAGTATGGGCTGCTGTGTCCACCATGTCCATAGGTGCTTTCGGGCCGTTCTGGAGACCAATTGGCCCTCAATGAGGACTGACTTAAAAGTCTCCTCTCCTGTCCTCTGGGATATGGGAGGTAAATTCAAAGAGTTTATTGTAGTTATCGAAGTCATAGTTTGCAAGTAGGGCAGAATAGTTTGCAATTCTGAATTGCAGAGTGGTGGGATTATAAACCTTGTGGCCCAAGAGGTCAAGGCATTTAAGGTCCTTGTCTTGAGGGATGGGCTGGTAGTTTGGCTGTTTCATCCTGTGTGTCACTACATCCACTACAAGAGAATTCGGTTGTGGATAAGAGAAGAAGTCGTCTACATCCTTAGCAGGAACATAATATTTATGTTCAGCCTTTTTCCAGGTTGGTAAGATAGAGACCAGGGTCTGCCAGAGAGTATCAGCTGGTTCCAAGACTGCTTCATTTATGGGAAGTGCAATTTTGAGGTCGCAGAAGATTGGAGGATTTTAAGGAGTTTGTATTGTGTCTCCTGGACCTCCTCTAAAGGGATGTCTTGGCTGAGTGCCACCCTCTTGAAAAGTTCTTGGAATTGTTTAAAGTCGTCCACATTCTGTGGAGGCAGAGGCATGAAGGCTCTGTCTGGAACTGATGGAGAGTTAGGAGTCAGTGAATCAGGGTATGGTTCATAGCCCACCTCTTCAGAGGGGGGTTCAAGTGCTCTAGAAGACGACGGAGCTGGCGACAGAGGCGCATAAGGAGCTTGTGGTCTGATGGAAGACGCATGAGGGTGGGTGACAGTAGGAGCTGGCCAAGGGCACCACTGAAGCCAAGGCTTAGGATAAGAAAAGTTAGGTGACGCCCACGGGGGAGTGAAGTAGGGAAACTGAGGCTGGTGGTTGTGAGCCGTGGCCTGAAGTTCCGAGGGTTTCGGTGGAGGAGCAAAGGCAGGTGGGGAGAATTCCACCTGCTGTTGCACATCAGGCTCGCTGTCAGTAAAGGTAGCTAAGTCAGGTGGGGAAAGCAGCAGGTCAAAGAGTGAGCACTGTGGGTCCAGGAGTGAAGAGTTAGGCTCAGGTGCCACTGACAGGTCGTCCTGACTTAGGAACTGTTGTTGCTGCTCCCTGGGCTGTGACTCCACTGAGTGCGATCTGTGCTCAGAAGTGTGTTTGGATTTCTGCTTGGCTTTTCGCAGTGCCGCAGGTAGCTTGTAGGCACCCTGCGGGAGGTCCACTGCTGCTATTGAAGTGGCAGGCAGGCTCAGTGAGGACATTCTTGTCAGCACTGGAGCAGAATGCGCTGTTGGCACCGGGTCTATTTTCAGTGCCGAGGGGACCGGTGCCGAGGAGAGCTTCTCAGCACGAGAAGTCAGGTTCCTGCCTCTGCGCTCTGTGGGATCCATGGCTGAGGTGCTGGACAGTCTGAGGTGCCTGCCTTCGGCGTTGTCAGCTCTGAGGGTAAGGATCTCACAGGAGACCCTTTGCCCTTGTGAAAGTCTCTGCACAGAGACAATTGGGCTTCCTGCCTTTTTGCCTGAGAGGGTGAAGTCATGCTTCTGATTGGTTCAGACCTGGCCAGGGAGCGTGAGGAAGAGGATTTGCTGTGCCCATCTCTGTAGGCGGCTGCAGGGATTTCTGCATCAAAAGTATTTTCAGCCGCAGGTCCCTGTCGCAACGAGCTACTGTCATATAATTCTATTAAAAAATCTAACAAACCAGTTTCAATTGAAATAGTTTGCAAGGGAATAAATACAGAGTAATACAGTTCTTATAAATATAAATGATAAGAGTCAGATAGAATATATATGAGATAAGAGTGAAGAATATATATGAGAATTAATCTCTGCATTCGTAAGCTATGATGAGTGCAACATTTTAAAGTTTATAAAATGCAATGTAAAGTAATCTCTGGTAATTTCTTAATTTAATCTTTAGAGCAGCATCCTTGTGGAATAAGCACTGTGCTTTCTCAAAAGAATGAGAAAACTAATAATCAGCACTGCCAACCTTTGCTTTTTAGATGAAGTATTTGTTCACCCAAAGGGTTCAATTTGGTATTGGATTGCCTGGATTCCAACATAATACACATCAGAGAACAGTATAGATACCTAAAGTCTCAGCTGAACTTTCTCAGCTGAACATGTGGAGAAAATTTTTCCTTTAAACAATTATATTGTACAGATAGGTTAACTTATGGTACCGTGTTTTCAAAGATCCTTCACAAGATTTCAGCCATGAATGTCCACTAGTGTCGTTGGGAGTCACATGATAGCCTCCTTTTTCATTAATTTAATTCTCATGAAAGGATTGCCCAGAGACCCTGAAGTTATTTATTGAGCTACACAATGCGCCTTACTGCTGCCCTGAAAGACACTCCTACTCCCACCCTAAGAGGATAGCTCAGACTCAAGACTCAATTAACTCTTGGCCCTTCTGCTTAAATTGCCAGCAAATTTATGAACCAGTTTTATTTATGAACCAACTGAGTTCAAGCTCATTATTTAACCACCAGATGATAATTTTCAGTCACCACTATCTTGGACTGAATTTGAACCAATGACACACAGCTGAAAAGCTCTTTATTTCATTAAAAATCCACTGAGTAATCAAGTCTTAGCTAAAACCTTTCAAACATCTTACAAACAGCCCCTTAAACATGTTCTAAACATACACTGACATCCAACAGTGCTAAGATTCTCACTGGTTTTCAAGATTTGACTTCTCAGGTCATATGTCACATACACCTAAAAATATTATGTGAAGATCAATACCATAATTTGCGCTCTGCACAAAGCATCACATCTGCTTCCAAGAAACCACAGCCAGTCTCTTCCTGAATGCAAGTAATTATTTTAAATATTTATATTTTCCCTTCCTAAGTTTTTGATCTGTTGTTGCTGTATAGCTGGAATTGCAACAGCTTCAACATGAAAACTAAACTCAAGAGGAAAATATAAAACTAATGTGAAGAAAGTGATTTCCACAAAGTTCTTACTTTAACCCTTTTCTATTCAACAGAGATGAAATGACAGTAAAATAGACTTTTAAAAGTATTTTTTTAAATTTGCTATAACAGTTATGACATAGAAAGCATACTGTAATTCACAACCGAGACTTTGCCATTTCTTGGTATAGTGTCAGGCTGCCAGGATGTTAACATCACGGAGATAGGAACTGGCAGACAGTACTGCTTATGTCATCCTATTTATAAAGAAGGCATGCTTTTTAAAATGTTGTTTATTTGTGATTTTCTTTTTAAACTGAGAACAATCAATTTCTAAGTACACTGTTCCCCAAATAAATCTATGTCTTGGCCTGAAATGCTGGGATGAGACAAAATACGTCTGTAATAGCTGATTGTTTCAGAATTTTTCCAGAACAAATGTGTACAAAAATAAAGCCACAGTTTTAACCCTTAAAATGACAAACCGCAGAAACACAGCTTTCTCATTCAAGTATGCTACTAGGAAGTCAGCTGCTACCAAAACTGCCTGACAAATACTGCTTTTGTTATATGGAGATCCTTTTTCCTGACACTTTGGAAACTCCAAGAACGTGGGGAAGGGCATTCATCTGGTTCACAAGTCAGTCACATACTGCTTAGACTAGACAGTTACTTGAAGTATTTTAAAGAGCCTGCTATTCTCTTGTTTAATTCATACAATTCCATTAACATTAAACTGTATTTGGAAGTGCACTATATGGAATAAATGATTCTAAATATTTCAGCCACCTGTGGGTGACTATGTAATTTCAGTTTGCGGTTTAACTTTGCTTCCACTATCTTTTCCTCTGTTCTAAAGAGCAGAGTTCAGTTTTTACCTCTATAATACCTGGCAATGATTTGAATATGACTGTTGTACCCTTCATCCGTTTTTATAGACTAAACAAGCTACTGCTGTCTCAGTATCTGATCTACAAAGGCCTAATAACATTGCAGAAGTTAGTCATAAACTTGGGGGTCCTCTTTAACAGTGATGATGCTGGACACTATTCATGTAGGTATGTATGCTTTTCCATTACATCATGTTGGTTGCAGGAGAGTTAAACTACACAGTTTGAAGTAAAAAGAACAGGAGTACCTGTGACACCTTAGAGACTAACAAATTTATTTGAGCATAAGAAGTGAATTCGATCCTGTTTTAATTTAAAAGTGGAAACTTCCAAAGTCTCACTCTAACAATTATATTTTTGGTGACATTTAGTGCTCATGTAAATGACTATTTAGAACCACGTCTTGAATACTTAACAATATAATAGCATCAGTCTTTGCTTCATTTTCCCCATGTTTAAGAATATGAAAAAAAATCACATATCTTCATAAAGCACTTTTAGATCCTCAGATGAAAGATTCTGTATGCTGTAAATGCAAATTATTATTATTCTGACTAAGCCCTTTTGGACAGAGACTGTCTTCCTCTATAGCTATGCTGTGCCTTCCAAATTTTGGATGCTACCATAACAGAAATAATGAATATCAATATCAGTAAATTTTTACTATTACACTGGGCTACCAAATAAAGTGCTATATCAAAATGATGCTGATTTTTTTTTATTTTTTGGAAACCATACTACTTTCTGGATAGGTTTTCTGTAAAAATTTGCATAAACGTCCTAAGCACCAGTGGTAGCACAGAAGGTACAAAGATTAATATAGGGTTGGAACTGTGTCTCTCACTGTTTGAAAAACATCTAGTACTTTTTTTGCATTATTTAATATAAAAAATATAATAATAGTGTGAGGTACAAAAAGATATTTAGGATGATGGCTCAGGAAGAGTTCAGACAGTGGACAGCACAGTAGGAGGAAATGAGAATGAAGATTTTGTGCAGTCTTGACTAAAATTTGCATATGAAGCCATAATATTTTGGATTGTGAACACAGAGCAAAACAGATTGAAAATTACTAACAATTCTGGAGATAGGGTAGTGTTATAATCAATGACAGAAAGGACACCTGAAATGGAAAGATTTTGTGAAAGCTCTAAAATAAACTGGAATAGGAAATAACTGGCCTTTCAACAGTCACTTACTGCTGCCAATTTCCCACTTTTTCACAAATTTCGGTATGTGCTACCTTTGTATATTTTAGGGTTTTGTTCTGTCCAATCCCCCCAAAAGGCCACAGTCTCGTACCTAAACCTTGTAAAACATACATTTAAAAGTCAATTTCTATCTTCAATGTTAAAGTAAAACTATCATTTGTTCAGTGAACTGGATTTGATAAGAAGGTATACAATAGCCTCATATTTTACTGATACATGATGCTACTTGTTTTCTGAACATATGTACTTTGAGCATCCTTAAATTTCCACCTATCATCCAGCATGAATTCTACTTAATAAAAGTGAGTTCCTCTAAATAAGAATAAAAAAAATAATAAAGATACATCCTCTTATCATGGCACTAGCGGAATTTTAATACGCCCTCTCAACCGTGAGACCATGTCCATGGAAAAGTTTGCTAAGGTTCACCCTTGCTATTTTTAGCAGTGTAGCGTCCACTGCCTCCTCACTGTCAGATCCTTTCCCTGCTGCAGGAAGCTCAGAGACCCTTTTCCTACCATAAGGAAAGGTTCCAGCAGCAGGGAAAGACTCTGGCAGAGGGGAGGCAAATGCTGGAGCCTAGGGCTCTCTATTGCTGGAACCTTTCCCTGCCACATGTAGCTACATGCTGCATTGTAGATGCAGCCTGCTTTTCACTGCAGTGCGGTTTTGGGAGAGGAGCGAAGCTGGGGATGTAGCTGGCCCGGGGCAAAGCAGGGCTGGAAGCATGGGTACTCCTGCTTCACCCCCTGTGGAGGCTGGCCTAGGCCCTGCCACATGCCCCCCAGTCATTAATCCATGCACCCTTAGTGGGGCACGTTCCAGTGCCTTAGAAGATGTTTGTAGCAAGAACAGGGTAAATGTGAGACTAGACCATGAACTAGTGGCAGCTCAACTGAAAATAAACATGAACAAAAAATATTTTGTAGTTTAAATTTGGATTAAGTTTCACTAAATACAGAATGTCTGTTGGGAATGACAGGATTGATAAATAATGCTCAATTTCTGGCTAGTAATTCCAAGCGTTGTTCCAACTTAACTCTGGAAAAATCACATGTTAAAAATGCAATTTTTAATACTGCTTAAAAGCTAATTTTTCTATGCAGAGATTCTTGTAACACTATAGATATTTGAGAGTGGTAGCCGTGTTAGTCTATACCAGCAAAAACAACGAGGCATCCTTGTGGCACCTTATAGACTAACAAATTTATTTGGACATAAGCTTTCATGGGCTAGAACCCACTTCATCAGATGCATGGAATGGAAAATGCAGGAGCAGGTATAAATACATGAAAGGATGAGAGTTGCCTTACCGAGTGTGAGGTCAGTCTAAGGAGACAATTCAGTTAACAGCAGGATACCAAGGGAGGAAAAATAACTTTTGAAGTGGTAATGAGAGTGGCCCGCTTCAGACAGTTGGCAAGAAGGTGTGAGTAACAGTAGGCAGAAATTAGTATTGGGGAAATTAGATTTAGGTTTTGTAATGACCCAACCACTCGCAGTCTTTATTCAGGCCTAATCTGATGGTGTCCAGTTTGGAAGTTAATTCCAGTTCTGCAGTTTCAGGTAGGAGTCTGGTTTTGAAGGTTTTTTTGGTTGAAGAATTGCCACTTTTAGGTCTGTTACTGACTGACAAGAAAGAGTGAAGTGTAGACATTAATATTGAGATTTCTCTAGCTGTTTGGTTTCTTGCATCTGAGCAACCAGCATTTTCAAATGATTAAGAAATATTTCAGATCCCATAGCTTACCTACAAAATGACACACTCACTGAGTGTTGCGAATTGATTGATATAAAAAACAACTATTTTCAGTAAAGATACATTTTAGAGGACATTACAAATACATATACAATAATTACAACATTTGTTCTTTGGCTAATAACCAAACTCCTATGAAAATGGTAAGGGGAATAATAAACAATTGTATTACAAACCACATCTGTTTTCTTGTACAAGAAACAAAATATCAGTTATCCCCTGAAGGTTTTTAATTTGTGCCACATAGGATGAAATAACTTATTTAAATAATAGGTCCATATGGTTATTCAGGGTGACAAGAAAGCCTAAAGAGAAAAATTACTTTTAAATATAAGAGACCAAATTTTATAGTTCTGAATTGAAAACAAAAACAAAACAAAACAAAAAAATCACTGATTTCAATCTGTTTGACTAAATTCTTCAAGGCCCTGATTTGTGTTTCTGACTTTAAAGAGTCCAGTATATTTTCAGGTTTTGTGAAATTAACATTAACAGCAGCAGGTTTTGGCCCTAAAATTGTGGTAGAGGTCTAGAATGCATACTAAGAGTTCTCTGAAAAACTAAATCCATAGATATTCTGAATACTTATAAACATTAATACATTTGGGATAGCATTAGGGAGATCACTAGTAAATGCCTGGCTTGTACTTATAAGCATCACCACCTTGAAGACAATGATTTTTGAGTAGGAAGACCTCTGAGTTCTAGGAAGAATGGAGCATATCTTCTAACTTTTCACTACAGTCCACAGATAAAATACTCTCAGGTACTCTATACTGAGGGATCAGGACATAACCTCATGCTCCAATGAGGCTGGACAGTACCCTGACACACAGTTTCAAGAAACAGAATACTGTATAGACAAATTTCTTTAAATGTCCTACACAATCTTGGATGTCCATTCAATCTCTGCTTAAGATAGGGACAGTGGTCATAGCTACTGTAAGTAATGATTTAACATAGACATAATTTCTAAAGGATGTTTACATAATTACCACCCCATCTTCCTGTTAAGATGAGTTCCTGTCTGCACCCTGTAGAACTTGCCTATAGCGGTATTGCCCTGGCCTCTTCTTTTGTCATTCAGTGTTGAACGCATTCTAAAACAGTATGCATCACCTCACCTTTTGGGGGCGAAGCCAGACTTTTAGGCACCTGCTCCCCTACTTGGTGTAAACTTTGCTTATGCCAATCAGAAACGAACACACACAGGTTTTGGGCTCCGTCCCCTATGACACTTCTGTGATGTCATAGTGAGTACTTTAGGCCGCCCTGCCATGTGCAGGCAGGGAGAGGAGAAAGAAAAACGAATCCTGTGTATCCTGTGTACACCCGTAACCGAGCCTGATCACCTCGAAGCCTCTCTCTCAGCTCACGTGTTTCAAACAGAGTCTCTACGTTTGCCGGTCGTTATGCGTTGGTTTGTATTTGTAAGTATCGGTTATTACTAAAGGCTGCATCTTTGTTTATAAATATTGTTAGTAGATATTTTAGTCATTGTGTGTTTTAAGTTTTATTAACTCTATTAGCTAATCATACGCTGCTCCCTTACCCCTTGTAACTATCCCCAATAAAACTTTAAATTGATTAATTTTAGTTGTGTGTGTCTGCAGTTTGCATCGTGACCCATACTCTCCTTTCATCCCTTACCTATATAGTCTATTGCCACGTGCAGCCTGGTAAATAACAGGCCTGCATTTCCTTTCGCTCCTGCGAATACGTGGCAATCTACACTTCCAAAGGCCTTTTTTTTTTTTTTTTGCATAAAATAAAAGCATATTGGCAGCTATATGAATGCACATCTGAAAACATGGTTCTATTTTGAAAACTATGTAAAAATGGCACAGCCTGTATCCTGAATAACATCTGCTCACTTTAGTAACAGTGTGTGTGTGTATTACTCATGTTAGTACTACACAGACAGTACAACTACTGAAAACTTGAGCTGTCTCATGCTGTTTTTTGTCTCATTCATCATCAACACAATGGTTAACTAAGTTCTACTTGACAGGCCAAAATTTCACTCCCACTTCAATTGTGTAACCCTACTGAAGACAAGTGGGATGTACAGGGTTAAATGAGGATAGCCATTAGCATACAAAATCTTTATTATTTATAGGGTTGCCAACTTTCTACTTGCACAAAATCAAACACTCTTGCTCCCCCTACCCCATCCCTCCTCTGAGGCCCCACCCCCCACTCATTCCATCCCCTCTTCCTCTGTCGCTCACTCTCCCCACGATCACTCACTCGCTCATATTCATCTGGCTGGCTCAAGGGGTTGGGGTGAGAGGGCTCCAGCTGGAGGTGCAGGCTCCAGGGTGGGGGAGGGACTTCCAGGCTGAGGCAGGAGGTTGTGGGAGGGGGGTACAGGCTCTGGGCTGAGGGTGCGGGTTCTGGGGCGGGGCCAGATTCAGGATGCAGGAGGGGGCTCTGGACTGGGGCAGGGGGTTAGGTCCAAAAATGAAGGGTTCAGGGTGCAGGAGGGGGCTCATGGCTCGGGCAAGGGGCTGAGGTGTCGGGGCTGAGAGATTTGGTATGCAGGAGGGGGCTCCAGTGTGTGTGAGGGATCTGGTTGGGGATGGAGACTCTGGAGTGGGGTTGGGGATGAGGAGTTTGGGGTACAGGAGGGTGCTTCAGGATGGGACCAAGGGGTTCAGAAGATGGGAGGGGTAGAGGGAGTGAGGGGTGCAGGTTCCAGGCAGCGCTTATCTCAAAAGCTCCCAGAAGCAGCAGCATGTCCCCCCTTCTGGGTCCTACGCGGAGGCTTGGCCAGGCGTCTCTGCAAGCTGCCACAGCCGCAGGCACCACCCCCACAGCTCCCATTGGCAGCAGTTCCTGGCCAATGGGAGCTGTGGAGCTGGTGCCTCCACGTAGAAGCCGCCCAGCAGCACCTCCACGTAGGAGCTGCCTGGTCACTCAGGAGCCAGAGGGAGGATATGCTGCTGCTTCGAGGAGCCGCGCAGAGCTGGGCAGGTAGGGAGCCTGCCTTAGCCCAGCTGTGCTGCCAACCGGACTTTTAATGGCTTGGTCAGTGACAGTGACCGGAGCCACCAGAGTCCCTTTTTGACTGGGTGTTTTAGTCAAAAACTGGACACCTTGCAACCCTAATTATTTAAGGTGATGTACCTGAGAGAAAGAACCCAGCTGGATTTTCACACCCTAAGCGCAGTTTTCATGCCTGACAATTAGAAAAAAGTCATATTTTCATTGTAAACTGAGCAAAGGAGACAGACTATAAATCAGGGGAAAAACACACACACACACACACACTTTTCAGACTACAACTTCACCTGAGTTGTGGAAAAGAACAGGAAAGTATTACCACCATTTACCAATCCCATACTACCCTACCGAAAAATACTAAATGAACTAGATACATTATAGCATGAGTCTGATGCAAAGGGAAAAACAACAAGGCAGTAACACTGTTTATAAATTGCTTTCATTGCTAGGTTACAAACAACAGCAAAGCATCATAGAAAGGAACAATATTAATTACTCATCATTAACTCCATGCAAAACTTCTGACCTTTTCAAATCAGCACAGAGAACACAATTTTAATAACATTCCATATACTCTTGGAAAATGCACTATAAAGGAGTGAATTTAAATGTCTAAACATATTCACATTTGGATAAGTAAAAATCCATGACAAAAAGGTAAATATTAACAAAATTTAATGTAGGATGAGTTAGCATTGTCAAACATGTCTGGTAAATCCATGCTTGAGACATTTCACAGTAAACATTTCAAATAAAACAGGACTGTATCCAGATTTTCTGTACTTTCATTTTGTACTTTACAGTATTTAGTATTCAAAGTTGAGTGGAAACAGTGCTGATAACTGTACTTTTTTTAAATAGTTCACTTGTACAAAAAAATGGAGAATTTAAGTAACTACACAACTAACGTACAAACATGCTAACAGTTCCAACAATCTTGAAATATTATAGAGCACTACTTGTCAATCATTTCTGAAATTCTAAAGGGCCTGGTGTGTGAGGTGCTAAATGCTCTTTCTCTCAAGGAATTCAACAGATATTGAGGAAACATGGGGACTCACAAAGGCAGGTCATTCATAAGCAAGGTCAATGTGTCTCATGCAAGTGCTGTCTTATGTTATTTGGAGGCATCTCCAGAATTGTGTTTGAGAGACCAGTAATATTATAAAAACATACATGTGTTCAACAATTTCCATCCAAGGATCTTAGAGTGCTTTTCCAGCATTAATTAACTTTAGCCTCATAACATTTGTGTGGGTTAGGTACTAGCAGCTCTATTATTACAATATTACTGCCATAAAACATAATACAGGTGTGAAGTTTAATTTTCTGAATTGACAATATTCCACAGAATTATACATCAGGTCTGCATTATGCTTTATGACAGGAATAAGAAACTATGTCAATATTAACATTAATAGTTAACAACATCATAAATCAATTGACTAAGAATTTTACAGCGGTTCTAAGCAGTCAAAGCTTTCACAGCAATGAAAAAGACTTGAAAACATTCTTATCACTTATCCACAGGCTTCATATTAACAAACAGGAAGAGAAAGATCCAGTTTGAAAGACGGTCCCTATAGCCCTGATCCAAAGCCCAATGAAGTCAGTGGAAAGGCTTCAACAGGCATTAGATCAGGCTCTATATTCATAATATAAATTACTGATAGAACCGGTAAAATTTTTCAAAATGTTAGACATTTTTCAAATGTGCCCATCGTATATGTGAGTTGTCAAAAAGAGCACAGAGCACACACTTACCCAGCTATGTATTTCTTCATAAATGGTACTTACCTATAAAGCAAATGAATAGAAAATAAGTAAAAGAAATCAAAAGTATACGCATTCTAGCACATTAAAAAAGAATGCAGACCACTAAAATGTGCTGTTCACTTACACAAGACATTACAGGTAATTTTTTCTACCTTGCGAAACAATTGCTTCTTATACACCACTGGTCATCCACAGTAACAGAATGATGAATGGGATTCCCAGATCAGCTTGTTCAAAAATATAATTTTTACATTCTTCTGACTTTTTTTTATATAGTAAATTTACACTCTTCAGAGTTTTTAAAACGCCTTGCAAATCTTTGTACGCCATCCCTCCAAAATGAAACGTTCAAAGATGACAAACTACAGCTGCAGGACAGATCCAAAGTTAACAATCTCTAAACCGTTCTAAGGATCGGATAATTTAGGCACTGCACTGTCCTTAAAAATAACAGTAAAAATTATCACAAACATATCTAAATATGATCTAGGCTCCAGGACAGTCAGTTGTATTCAGTATAGTTAACAAGCACCAGAGCAATCTTACCTAAGAGTTAAATGACCAAATTGCTTTTCAGTTTATAATTACACACTTAAAAAGTTATATTCTCATCTTCATGTAATCCTTATAATCAAAGATATAATATTAGACTAATAGCTTTGCAAATCAAAATACATTTAAAATAATTGAATATCCCAAAAAGTTTCTTCATAGAAAACACTAAGTTATTGGTTAAGTGATTTTTCGTTTGTTTTAATTTCTAAATTTATAAAAATGATGCAAAACACCAGAGACAGAAGAAAGAACAAGTAAAAGGGACATCCCTGCTTTGCCTCAACTCCCAAAAATTTGGGATTACATTTTGAGCATCCTGCATTAGGTATCAGTTTACCCCATCTCCAATCTCGAAAAAAAAAAGAGTCAGCCTTAGCCAGATGACCTGCCCATATATATTTGAAATCAGTCACATAACTAACAGTGTACTCATGTGTCATCTTGAGATTCAACAGTTGCTAACTGAAGTTGAAACATTCAACAGTAATGCACGATATTGAAAGGTTTCAGAATGATGTTGTTAGTTTGGGTAGGTAGGATTTCTGCAATTAATGTTCTTTTAGTGAATGTATTGCTTATTAAAGCACGGGACTAATTGCATGCTCAATCAGTCATAATCTGGGGAAAAAGTGCATAAACTTCCTTACACGTTTATGCCAACGCAATTGAATCCTGCACTGCGACTCCTCTATTATTCCACTCCTGGACCTCTCCAGAGCATAGATTGCCAACTGGGCTAGCATGCACCAATTGTTGGAGGTACAGATCTAATGTTTTCAGACGTAGTTAGACTATGACTTAGACTATGATTGGGACTATATTTAGTACAATACTGAGCCCACACTCAGCATTTAACAAATAACTAAGACACAGCAATGCAAACGTATCTGTCCTATGGTTTGCTAGATTTAAAACATTTGAGCACATTACTTCTTCTCCTAACGAGTCAAGCGACATCAGTACTTCCTTTGAGACTTTAGTCTACATTTTTAAAAAGTATAAAGTTAAACTTGGCCAATTGCTCATGGCCAAGAGCATTCAGTTTTACAACTTGTTTACACTTGAAAGTAAATTCAGATAGGTTGTGAATTTAAAGTGAAATAACTACTCCTGAATAATTTCACATGCGGACATGCTCATTCCAGAATAAGTGTGCCTTGCTCCTGTTTATCTTAATCCATTTTGGGATAAGTGGATTAAAATAAACAGGAACATTAGAATGATGTGAAGACCACTTATGTCATCCCAACACACGTTGAGGTTTGCAGAATGAAGAAGTGACAAATATGATAATCTGCCAACAAAATGACAACCTCGTCTTGCAATGCATAGGCACATTGCACAGAGACATGAATTATGATATATGATATAATGTTTTGGTGTTATTTCATTAAAACCAAACATGTTCAGTTCCTTTATGAAGAAAAGTGCCATAAACTGCATAACAAACATTCAGTTGGACAATTAAAACCTTCAGGGAGTAGTTTCCTGACAGCCTACCTTCTCAAAAAGCTTGGTAGGTAGAAGGTAGCTATTTATTTATTTTAAATCCAAACATAGGGAACCCAATAGCTTGCTCTAGTTTAGTGGCCTTAGTGACAAAATTCATAGTAAAATAAATGAGCTGAGTAATTGTTTGCCATCCATAAAGCATGGCTGTGGCATCATACTTGCATTAGAAATTTGATTCTAGCAATTAGATCGTAATACATAGTTAGCTATTTTTCACATTCCCTTTACATCTCAATGTAGGTAAGCATCATAAATTCACATTGAACATGATTACTGTATATTAATCTCATCTGAATACATGTTTTTTTTTTTATATTGAATCATCAACGTAAATCTTGTGAGTTCAAAAAGGCACTCGAACTGAGGCCAGGATCAACAATGTTTTACGAGAGATCTTGTTTTTTTGTTGTTTACTTGCTTACTGTCTTCTTCTGGAGCAATGTATAAGTGAGAAAACACGGTTACTCACCTTTGTAACTGTTGTTCTTCGAGATGTGTTGCTCATATCCATTCCAGTAGGTGTACGCGCCGCGCGTGCACGTTCGTCGGAAGACTTTTACCCTAGCAACTCCAGCGGGCCGGCAGGTCGCCCCCTAGAGTGGCGCTGGTGCCAGCATGGTGGGCTAATATATGACCCCTGCCAGCCCGTCCCAGCTCCTCAGTTCCTTCTTGCCCGCTATAACCTCCGCAGTGGGGATCAGGGAAGGCGGGTGTGGCAGGATAGTGGCAACACCATACTCGAAGACAACAGTACAAGGTGAGCTAACCGTGTTTTCTTCTTCTATCTGAGTGGATTGCTCAGTATCCATTCCGAATAGGTGATTACCAAAGCCTTACCATAGCCGGTGGGGTCGGAGGTGAAAGAGGTCACAAGGTGCGCAAAAGCAGACGCCAAAGGCTGGCATCATCCGCTGGACTGCTGACCAGGGCGTAATGGGTAGCAAAGGTGTGCCACTGGAGGACCAGTCGCTGCCTGCAAGATTTCGCGTGGGAGGGTACTCGTGCAAGCGAACCGCCGTCGGACCGATGCCTGGCTCATAGTAAGAGTGCGCAGTTCAAGGCCCCGGAAGGGAGACGGGTCAGAGGTCGTAAACACAAGGACGTCACGCGGCACGAAGAGATCCTCTGCGAGGAGACTGGCAAGCCGCTTACGTCCGCTCAGCTACGGCGACAAAAGAGCTGGGTGACTTACGGAACGGTTTTGGTCGGCTCTACATAAAAAGGCGACGCCCTAACCACACGTCCTAAGAGTGGTAACTGTTGGCGGGTCCGCTGCGAGATCCGAATGCGGTTTTCGTGGAAGAAGACGGACAGGAATATGTCCTGGTTGACATGAAATGCCTGAGACAACCTATGGAAGAAAATGCGGGGTGTCGGCCTCAGATTCACTTGTCAGCGATCCTTGGGAATGCGGGAGGTTTGGGCGCGTGGGCCCTGGGAAAATAGGGTCCAGCTGGGGAAGTCACCAGAGCGGTGAGAGGGGGTGGTACACGGCGAGCTGCAGCGGCTACTGTTGGCGAACCAAACTGGTATGCGGATCTTACTCTCGCGTTGTCGCAGGCTAACTGCCTGCTGTCGCCAATGTAAACGTGATGGCCGCGTGGGACCCACAGGTAGAGTGGTTGCTCCCCTGATGAGAGTGGAGATGCTGTTGGATTACCTACTGCATAAGCTCACAGAAGGCACGGAGTTCTTGGAGGATAAATGCTCCTTGTACATTATACATGCAGCCACAAGGCGTGCCGAGTAAGTTGAGCGACCATAAGGTAATCTAGGACGATTGGGATGGAAAATCGTGGGGTGGAAGCGCTTCTCCGCGCACCAGCACATAAAAACGTTTCCATTTCGCTACGTATGTTCGTCCTCGTAGACGGCTTCTACTTCCCAGAAGTACCTGCCTCACTTGGGGAAGAGCAATGTAACTCGGACCTAGTCAAGCCATGCAGGAGCCATGCTGAAGCGTCCAGCGACTGGGAGTCCGGGTGACAAAGCGGCCGTTGGTCCTGCGTGATCAGGTCCAGGGTAAAGGGGCATGGGGTACAGGGTCCGCTACCGACAGGTCCAGCGCAGAGAGTTACCAATGCTGACGGGGCCATTCTCCAGGATCCCAGGGACGGAATAATGGTCCCCAAGAAACCATGCGGAACTTCAACTTCGTAAGTATTTGTTGAGCTCGGTGTAGGTCGAGATGGGTCGGAGACCTCCTTGGCCTTGGAATCAGAAAGTAGACGGGAGTAGAATCCCCTGCCCGTCTCGTGTTCTCTGGAACCTCCTCTATGGCCCCTTTGTCGAGGAGCATTCGCACCTCCTGGAGGAGGATCTGCTCGTGAGGAGGTGGTCCTGAAGAGGGACGAGGGAGGGGGCGGGAAGGCGGTACGAAGCAACTGCAGGTGGTATCCAAGCTGCAGCGTGCGGAGGACCCAGCGACTGAAGTCAAGCTGGCACCACGCAGGGGAGGAAGAACGAAAGACGGTTGGAGAAGGGAGGAGATGGATCCGTGGAAGGAACTGGTACAGCGCCCTCGGGCGCACCTTCAAAATGAGGGTTTCGGCCCGGAGGAAGGCTTGGTGGGACCTTGGGTTTGACCCCCCTGGTTACCCAATTTTTTGTGCCTGCCGTTTCTATTCCGCCGCTTGGCAAAGTTCTGCCTTTGCCTGGGTTGGGGGTAAGGCCTGTGCTGTTGCTGAGGCCTGAATGGTCTACGCTGGGTTACCGGCGTATGCATCCCAAGGGCACGCATAATGACCCTATTATCTTTGAGGCTTTGCAGCCAAGGGTCAGTCTTATCCGAAAACAGGCCCTGGCCCTCAAATGGAAGATCCTGGATGGTATGCTGGAGTTCCAGAGGAAGGCCAGAGTTCTGGCGGCAGAGTCCGCTGTGTCCAAAGCCGCCTGTAAGGAAGTGCGTGCGACCTTTTTCCCCTCATCAAGGAGAGCGGTGAACTCCTGACGAGCATCTTGTGGGAGGAGCTCCTTAAATTTATCAGCCGCCGCCCAGGTGTTGAACGAGTAGCGGCTGAGCAGAGCTTGCTGGTTGGAGACCTGTAGCTGCAATGCTCCTGCGGAATAGACCTTGCGGCCAAGCAGGTCCATACGTCTCGCCTCCTTGGACTTGGGGGCCGGAGCTTCTTGCCCATGGCGTTCCCTCTCATTCACAGATTGAACGACGAGGGAACATGGGCGAGGGTGGACATACAGGTACTCATAGCCCTTTGAAGGGATCATGTATTTACGTTTCACCCCCCGAGCAGCGGGTGGAACGGAAGCCGGTGACTGCCAGATGGTGGTGGCATTGGCTTGTATGGTCCTTATGAAGGGCAGGGCGACACGAGTGGGCGCATCGGCCGAGAGTATGCTCACGACCGGGTCCTTGATCTCGGAGACCTCCTCAGCTTGGATGTTCATATTTTGTGCCACCCGCCTGAGGAGATCTTGGTGCGCCTTGAGGTCCAGTGGGGGGGGACTGGTGGATGTCGTCCCCGCCACCGCCTCATCTGGGGAGGAGGACGAGGAGAGACCTGGCAGGAGCGGGTCTGGTGGCGGCTCTGACTGGAGCACTGCTTCAAACTCCTGCGGGAGTTCAGCATCCGGAGGATGGGACGACTGGTCTTCCGCAGGGCATGGAGGAGGGCGTGCACAAGTAGCCTCCGGAGCCCTGTGCTCCGAAACAGATGAACGTGCTGAGGGCCCTGGGCTTGATGGTACGCCCAGGGGGTCCAGAAGCCCCACTGTTGCGGACCATGCTCCTGTTGACTCTCGGGAAAGAGGGCGGCGGGACCTTCAGGTTCCAGGTACATGCTGTCCGCCCGCGAAGAGACAGAGCCTTGGCGAGAGGGCCATGGTGGAGCCGAGCGGGAGTGGTACGGGTCCTGCGTCGCGGACGGCGAAAACCTCCTCAGTGCCGGAGATCGGTGCCGTGAGCCATACCGGTGCCGCGATCGAGACCGGGACCTGCCACCAGCTCGGTGCCGGGAGGTCGACCGGGATCTGGATTGTCGATGGCGGGAACGACTCCTCGAGTCCCGGTGCCGGTAACGGTGGCTGGAGCTGCAACGGTGCCGGGAGTATTGGGACCGGTGCAAAGACGACCTTCGCCGCGAGTACGACTGGCGCCACCGTGGAGAGCGGTGCCAGGACTGTGAGTGGTGTCGCAAGCGAGACCTCCCTCGGGATCAAGATCAGTGCCGGGATCTTGATCGGTGCCGAGCCAGGGAATCCGGGGACGGTGTTCGCATCGGAGTAGGCTTGCCCTTTTGATTGCAAAACCCGCACCGGCGGCGCCGGGGGTTGGGGCAGCACAGGCTCCATTAAGGCAATTAGGTCCCTGGCCGACGAGAAGTTCTCGGGCGTGGACGGGACCATCAGCTCTACCCCAGATCTTGGCGGGGAGCTGGGAGGGACCAGACCCGCTGGGCCCGGAGTCGATGAAGTCCCTGGCACAGCCAACACGGCCGACGTTGGCACCAGGTGCTCCTTTTGGGGCTGTTTAGCCAGGGTAGAGGACATCGAGGGCCTCTTCCCGTGAGCCGGTGCCGGAGAAGGGCGGTGCTGAGGCGTTATCATGGTGCCGGAGAGATCCGGTGCCGGAGCCGAAGCCGCACTCGGTGCCAAGGACGCGGGGTTAAGAGCCGCTTCCATGAGGAGCGTCTTGAGGCGCTGGTCTCGCTCCTTCTTGGTCCTCAGTCGGAAGGCCTTGCAAATGCGGCACTTCTCCAATATGTGCAATTCCCCCAGGCACTTCAAGCAGGCGTCGTGGGGATCGCTGGTGGGCATCGGCTTCTTACAGGCCGAGCACGGTTTGAACCCCGGCGAACCAGGCATGAGCCCGGCGCCGGGTGCGGGAGAGGGCTAGCGCCCCGAACCCGCTAACTATACACACTAAAACTACAAACTACAACTATACTATACTAGGTAACCAAAACTAAAACTAACACTAGAACTAGAATGATGAATGAAGAGAAGCTAGGGACGTGGAGGTCAGCTATGCAGCGCTCCACAGTTCCAACGACCGACACGGCGGTAAGAAGGAACTGAGGAGCGGACGGGCCGGTAGGGGTATATATTACCCGCCATGGCGTCGCCACTCTAGGGGGCGACCTGCCGGCCCGTTGGAGTTGCTAGGGTAAAAGTCTTCTGACGAACGTGCACGCGCGGCACGTACACCTACTGGAATGGATATGAGCAATCACTCGAAGAAGAACTCATCACTCAGTTCTAAAAGATACAGAATCAATCTTGTCTGCTAAAGCAGCAAATGCAATAACGAAGTTAATAGAGGAACTAATAAGACTTAAGAAGATCCAAATAGTACTCCACATAGCAGATGGTAGAAGCATATTTACGGATCAAGTGGAATGATCTGGCTGGGACATATCCATATAGATAAAAGTGTGCACCATTTTAAAAACACAAGATTATGCTGATTGGCATCATTAGTGATTTTTTTCATATAACTTTGCACAGTTAAATTCACCAACTTCATTTCAGTGATTTGGGCTCAACATTTCAATTACTGTGCTCTGGATGAAGTGCACTGCCAGCTTATCAGGACTCAAGTTGTAACCTAAAATCTAGTACAAAGCTCACTACAGAGCCCAGATTTCCTGACTTCAAGTCCTGTTCTTTAACTGTGGGTCCCATCCTACCTCTCCATTATGTATTAAATGCTGTAACAACTTTCCCAGAAGCAGTCATGAAAAAGTTCAATCACTCAAATCATTTAAAAGTAGATAAAGTTAATGGTGTGGCGGTCACTCCACTGTGCCGCCTGAGGTCAGGTGCAGCTCTCCAGGTGAGCCCCTGCCTCAGTTTCCCCTCACCTGCAAGCAGGCTTTCTAGTATTACTTAAGAGAGCCCTGTTCAAATGATCTATTTAACAAAAAAGGACAATATGAAAAACAAACAAAAGTTTCAGTCAGCTACGCCACTGGAAAATTTCAGCCCTTGGTTAAATCAGTCTTTGTTTTGCCCTTTTACTCTCAGAGCACACTCAGGCTAGATTCCCTGCCTGAAGTTTGGGCCTCTGGTGGGTATTCAGCTGGATGCCAGTCTTCATCCATCAGTGTGTTGCTCTTTACTGAGACAGTGTGTTGAATCTCCCCAGTAATTCGCACTCCCCAGTTCATTTGTTTGCGCTAGTATGTCTCCCTAGCCTGTCTGATGTCTATGAACCTCTGCTCTCCAGGGAGACACCATGGGGAGTAGCTTCCTACCCAGCTCCTATGAGGCGTCTCTGTCCTCAGGAATTTCTTCTATTCTGTGGCTTGGTGACTGAGCCCTCATAAATCTTTATTAGGCCTCAGGTTGACCTTGGATGGCTCACTCTCCTTAGCAGAGCCTATTACAGATAGCCTGGATACCTGATCCCTTCAGGGACCAGCCCTCACAATATCATAAGCATCTGCTTCCTTTCTATCCAGGAGATGCTTGAACCCCTTAGCCCCAGGCACTCCTGCACTCTACCCCTTCCTCCAGGCCCTTTTTCTGCCCCTGCTATGCACCAATCCCTACCTCCACCCCCATTCAACCTCTTCCCCAAGGCCCCATCCCCCACCCCATCTCTTCCTGCCCCCCATACTGCGGCATGCAGGCAGCATTGGGAGGGAGAGGGAGGAGTTGATCAGCAGGGTCGCCAGTAAGCAGGATGTACTGCCGGTGGCTGCTCAGCACCCACTGATTTTTTTCTGTGGGTACTCCAGTCCTGGAGCATCCACGGAGTCAGTGCCTATGCATGACATACCTTCTCCCTCAGAGTAGACCTGCATCACAAAGGTAGGCTTGACAAAGGCTAACTTCATCACATCCTGCAGCCAACATGGTACTTCCTGCCACAAGGAAGTCTACAAGACTCATGTTAATATTTTTATTCTTGTCACTGAAGTACAAAGGGACAAGAGTTGTGTCCACCAAGATTCTAAATAGCTCAAGCAGAGAACAAAATCCCCCATAATCCTCAGCATGTCATAGTTCAGAACAATTTGCACAGCTTGTTAGTCAAGGCCTTAAGCCATATTATAGGTAATCAGTAGCACTGGGCTTTCAACATTAGTGAACCATAGAAAAAGCTGCCTTCCAGTCTTCGACAACAGCCTCCCAGAACACATTCACAAGCATACCCTTCAGAAATTAGGCTGTCTATCATCCAGACTAGTCCCTTGCTAGTGTTTCTAATTAAGATGACCACATCTTTTTTCTGCAATCTTCAATACAAGAACTAGGAGACCCCATTTCTGATCCTCCTGTGCCCACATGACTGCGTATAATGTTATCAGCTGGATAAGCACCTTTACATTCCTCCCCTTGCAGGGTCATTTTTTCTTTTAGGATAGACATTTTTAAACCAACTCTGGTTAGGGCTTTGAGTTCCTGTTCCTAGGCCTCCAGGCAGAAAAAGTACCTCTGTCTCTTCCCTTTTTATTTCAGCTTGTCCTGAGGTATATGGTTTTACATGGTGGCTTTCCCCTTCAGTGGGCTGAAGCACCATCTCAGACTCCCCATCTTTTATTTTATGGTTCCGTATCTCTATGCACACTGCAGCACTGTTCTTATCTTCAGCCAGCTGGTATATCATGCTGCCCATCTAAGTTTTTTCTTTTTTTTATCTCCTGTGGAGACTTAAGTTTTCTTTCTGGCACACGTTTAGCTGTTTCCACACAGCCTCAGCCTCTCCAAATGTTTATGCATCTCAGACTTGGACTTCATTCCACCCTTGGCCTTAAACTTGTTCTGAAGCACAGGCAGGTCCTTCTGCAGCAACAGACACTGATGTTCCCTGGTCACCTTCTCAATCTCCCACTTTATGGCTTGTACTAAGATTGAGTTCCTTGAGGACTCTCTCTCTTCTTGGTCCTGCAAGGCCTCAACCTTTTGGGCCAGCATGGTGTTCAGTTGTGTATGGCCTGTCGTCTTAATCCCCTCAGCTGCAACAACTGTTTCTCCTACCTCTTTTCAGTTCACTAGTGGATGGGATTCATGGTTAGCTCTAGTGCCACACCCATTACTATCACAATAAGCTTCTCTTGTAGCCACCTCCTCTGAATTTATGCCCATCAACATCCAATCCTTTAACTGGCAATCAACGTATTCCCCTATAAAGCTTACCAAGGCACTCGAGGTGTCATTCTGCTGCCCTGTACAAACACTGGTATCCTGGTGAGTTATTGCTTCACTCTCTATTTTCATCACACATATAGTGCCTTCATCACACAACTCTGCCCTCTCGTGTCATCATCTTTAGTCTTTTTAGTACTTGAAATCATTCCAGAAACTGCTCAGTCTCTTGTCTTAGTTTCTGATTACTTGCTTCTAACCAACACTGCAGCCTCAAAACATACTCCTAGTTTTCCAACCACACTACTCATGTCCTGTAGTCCTTTCTGGAGTGTCCCATTTGTGAGGACTTGTTCAAGCCCTTTCAGATTTGGCTCCTTGAGTAGTTTCCCCTTCAATAGCTTATTTTCTACTTTCACTGCCTGAAGCTTGGCTTTCTTGAGATTGTTGTTCCCCATCTCCCAGGTGCTTTGCTTTGCTTCTCTTCTGGATAAACTATTTGGGTCTCCAGGTATATCTCTCCCACTAGAACCAAGGCTAAAGCATGGATATTTGGCAGTCGCAACTGCCACTTCATCTCTGTTGTGTGATGTCTGGCACTTGGCACAGTTAGCAGGCTGAAAGTTTCTTCTTCATTTGAACCTTCTCAGCACTCATCTGCTCATGAGCCCCACCATCATGTGGCAAGAGATCTACAATAGTCCGGAGCTCCTCAGTTCTCTCCATGTTCTAGAAAACTGCACCAGTCTTGCCATCATTGTTCTTATGGGGACAGACCCATTTTAAATGCCCCTCTTGCCCACAGTCAGTTCACAGCATTGGACCGGCTCTGTGCTGCCTTCTCTGTTGACATCTGAATTAGCCAACTCTTGCTATATTGCTGGTGGCCATGACTAGACAGCCTTCTTAAAGTAAAAAATTTGTTCATTTCGAACCAAAGCCTTTAAAAGAAAATATCTTAACACAACAAACAGACTCTGCATGTGTCTAGTTTACCAGATGTCTATCTTCCACAAGGATATCCTAGTACCGGGGTTCTCAAACTGGGAATCGAGACTCTTAAGGGGATCACGAGGTTATTACGTGGGGGGTTGCGAGCTGTCAGCCTCCACCCCAAATCCTGCTTTGTCTCCAGCATTTATAATAGTGTTAAATATATGAAAAAGTGTTTTTTTATTTATAAGCAGGGGTCATGCTCAGAGGCTTACTATGTGAAAGGGGTCACCAGTACAAAAGTTTGAGAACCACTGTCTTAGTAGGTCTAAATTTCCTATAGCTCTGCCTAAGACCTTTAGTGAGTCTGGATGGCATAATCTGTTCCAGAGGCGACATGTGGGGGAGGCATGCGGGGTCAAGTACCTGCCAGATTGGCCTGCTGCAAGGAGGGGAAAGAGAGGGACTCTCTTCCCACTGTACCTGTCCCCCCGCACGCTCAGCCCCTGTCCCTGGCAGCCTGGCCTGGGCAGGACCAGCCACTTCTTATGCTAACCACTCTGAGTGCTCCTCTGTGTAGCACAGCAGCAGCCTGAGACAGTCTGTCTGGGGAGGCAGCAGCGAGCCAGAGGCCCCTTTTCCCAATCCTCACTGGCACGTTTCCTGCTTGCTCAGCCCCCATCCCCTGCAGCTGGGCCTAGGCTGGAGGCTACTGGTCAGGCTCTCTCAGGCAGCTGCTGCGCTGCACAGAGCAGCGACCAGAGCAGCCAGCTTGAGCAGTGTGAGGCCTGGTCTATGCTACGCGTTTAAATCGATTTAAAGAGCGTTAAATCGATTTAACACTGTACCCGTCCACACAACAACGCCCCTTATATCGATATAAAGGGCTCTTTAAATCGATTTCTGTACTCCTCCCTGACGAGAGGAGTAGCGCTAAATTCGATATTAACATATCGGATTACGGTTAGTGTGGACGGAAATCGACGTTATTGGCCTCCGGGCGGTATCCCACAGTGCACCACTGACCGCTCTGGACAGCAATCTGAACTCGGATGCAGCGGGCAGGTAAACAGGAAAAGCCCCGCGAACTTTTGAATTACATTTCCTGTTTGCCCAGCGTGGCATGGAGCTCTGATCAGCACGGGTGGCGATGCAGTCTCAAATCCAAAAGAGCTGCAGCATGGACCGTACGGGAGATACTGGATCTGATCGCTGTATGGGGAGACAAATCTGTTGTATCAGAGCTCCGTTACAGAAGACCGAAATGCCAAAGCGTTTGAAAAAAATCTCAGGATAACACAGCGCTGCATGACAAGTGTAACGGGAAAGCCAAAGAATCAAATGGACGCTCATGGAGGAGGGAGGGGTACTGAGGACTCCAGCTATCCCACAGTCCACAGCAGTCTCTGAAAGTATTTGCATTCTTGGCTGACACTCCCAATGTCTGTAGGTTCAAACACAGTGTCTGGCGTGGTTCGGGGGAATAGCTCTCTCAGTTTCTTCCCCCCCCCCACCACGTGAAAGAAAAGGGAAAGAAATTCATTTCTTGACTTCTTTCAAGCTGTCACCCTATGTGTACTGAATGCTGCTGGTAGACGCGATGCTGCAGCAGTGAAGAGCAGTATCCGCTTCTCTCCCCTCCCCGGTGGTAGACGGTGCAATAGGAACTAGTAACTGTCCTCATGAACCCCTGAGTGGCTCCAATGCTTTTTAACTTGACATATGGCGGGCGCCTGGTAAAGGGGATTGATTCCTGGTCACTCCCAGTAGATAGGACCAGAACGTGCTAGTAACCGTAGCTTCATCATAGCAACTGGGGGCTGAGCCCAATCATTTCGCCCCCCTCCTTTCCTGTGTAAAGAAAAGATTCTGTACTGCCTGGACTGTCATAGCAGCAGCAATGCTGTGCTCCTCTCCCCACACCACCGCTTTAATGTCCTGCCTGGACTATCATTCGCGACCGGGAGGCTGCCTCCCCCTCATTTTATGTCACTAATCAGTGTTTCTTATTCCTGCATTCTTTATTACTTCATGAACACAAATGTGCAGGACACTGCCACGGTAGCCCAGGAAGGTTGGGGAGAAGGGAAGCAACGGGTGGGGTTGTTGCAGGGGCACCCCCTGTGAATACTGACATCGGAGCAGCTGTGCTCTCTGATACACTGGTCCTCTAATACACTTGCCCCTTATTCTAGGCAGGACTGACTCTATTTTTTAGAAAACCATAAGGGAGGGATTGACTCGGGGAGTCAATCCCAATTTTGCTTTTTGTTGCGCCCCCGGCCGATTTCAGCCAGGGGCACTCATGATAGCAGCGGACAGTACAGAGGGGGAGAGATAACCGTCATTTCATTGCCAGTTTACTCCGGCAGTAGACGGTACAGAATGACTGGTAAACCATCTCTGCTATCATGCAAAAGCAAGTGAATGCTGCTGTGTGTAGCGCTGGAGTATCGCCTCTCTCTGTCCGCCGGGCATCCAGTACACATAACGGTGCCGGAAAAAAAAAAAAGCTGAACGGGCTCCATGGTTGCCGTGCTATGCGCGTCTGCCAGGGCAATCCAGGGAAAAACGGCGCGAAAGGATTGTCAGCTGATGTTTTCCCGGAGGAAGGAATGACTGACGACATTTACCCAGCTTCAGAAATCGACGTTAGCCTCGGACCATGGACGCACAACGCCGAATTACTGTGCCTAGTGTGGCCGCATAAAATCGAATTTATAATATCAGTTTTATAAAACCGATTTTAGCTAATTCGATATTATCCCGTAGTGTAGACGTGGCCTGAGAAGTGGCTCCCTCCTGCTCCCTGCTCAGGTCAGCTGCCAGGGAGAGCAGCTGAATGTGCCACTGGACAGGGATGTTGGTGCAGCAGCAAAAGAATGGAGCTCCTCACTCCAGGTAACGTGTGGCAGGCAGAACACGGCAGCCCCAGGATGGGCACAAGGCAGAGGTAGGGGTCGCTGGGCAGAGAAGACATTTGGGGTGGTCACATATCCTCCCCTTTTGATTGTACCCCCTAGTATGGGGAAGCACAAATTGTCTGCGATCATTTCCCTTAACTCAGAAACCACTTCACACTTGCTGCTTCCAGGAATTTGTCCTTTACAAATGGTACAGTCTTTGGATCACCTCCCTTCAGAGGAATCAAGTCTTTTTTTTAACTCTTTATTACTCTTTGATCTGTTTGTGCCAAGCATTAGCTAAACAGGCTTGCAACTTGTTGGAGACAGGATGTAGGATCCTCAAAGCTAATAGCTTTTCCTATTGTCTTTCAAGTATATTCTAAGGTGTTCTGATTTGTGAGCAATTATATTCTTCTTAGCAACAGTGTCCATTGAATTAAGGCAACATAGTCATATAATAAACATTCTGTTAACCTTAATATAGTTATACAGTCTTCTCAAGAATTAGTTCACATACAGTATTCATAAAATTATCATCACAAAACAGCTCCACATCTGCCACATAAATAATGAACTGACTGAAGAGAAAAGCTAGGATATTAAAATATATAAGATCAGTATGGAAACTACTGAAGAATATCCATTAAGGGCACACAGTACTATATGCATATTCTATAACACAAAATGTAAACAGATGTGGGGGATTGGAAAAAAAAAATCACAGTTGACTGGTCACACGCAGTTTATTTAGGATAAGAAAGTATCCTGTTAAAATGGAAATCCAGTCAACTCCAATTTACCCTTTCCCATAATACAAGAGAAAGAGAACATCTGATTATATTAAAAAGCATCACATTTAAAATAAACAGAAAAAATACTAATATGGGATATAATCAACCTGGGAAAATCACTGACCTGGAATATTATTGTGCTTAATATTCAAACACAAATTAGATATTAACAGCCGCAATCACCATTACGCTAGATAGACTCAAAGTTATAACAGTCATCATCCCTCATGGATCAGGTCCTTATACCCTGAAGCAAAGACTTTATTAATTTAAAGGGGTATTGAACCAGGCTCTAGATGATCATCAGATGGGTTAATATGAAACTGTCACCTCTCCCTGCAAACAGACTGTACAACTAGATGCACTATGGTATTTATGTTTTTTTCTGTAACACCTAACATAAGTATCCTGTCTCATAGAATCATAGAGTTAGATGGGATCACAAGGGTCACCTAGTCTACCCCCTGCCAAGATGCAGGATTTGTTGGGTCTAAGCCATCCAAGACAGATAACTATCCACCTTCCTTTTGAAAATGTACAGTGAAGGAGCTTCCACAACCTCCTGAGGCAATCTGTTCCATTGTCCCACTTTTCTTACAGTTAGGAAGTTTTTCCTGAGATTTAATCTAAATCTGCTATGCTATAGTTTGAACCTGTTGCCTTTTGTCCTGCCCTATGTAGCAAGAGAGAACAACTTTTCTCCAATTTTTTAATGGCTGCCTTTCAAGTATCTGAAGACCATTATCATGTCCTCCCTTAATCTCCTCTTTTCCAAACTAAACATACCTGGTTCCTTCAGCCTTTGCTCATATGGCTTGCATGCCAACCCTTTGATCATCTCTGTCCCTCGCCTCTGGATCCTTTCCAGTTTCTCTACATTTTTTCTATACATTGGTGACCAAACAGGGACACAGTACTCCAGCTGAGGCCTAACCAGTGCCAAGTAGATCAGTACTATATCCCACCCCACCCCATGACTTGCATGCTACGGCTCTGTTACTGCAACCTAAAATTGCATTTGCTTTTTTTGCAGCAGCTTTGCACTATTGATTCACGCTGAGATTTTGATACATCACAACTCCCAGATCCCTCTTAGCAGTGCTGCTGCCAAGACAGATATCCTCCATTCTGTATTTGTGCATTTGGTTTTTCTTCCCTAAGTGTAGTGCCTTACATTTGTCTTTGTTGAATTTCATTTTGTTGTGGATAGCCTAGTTCTCCAATTTATCAAGGCCCCTATGAATTTTAGCTGTATCCTCCAAATTGTTGGCAACACCCCCTTCCCTTCCCCAGCTGTGTCTCATCTGCAAATTTGATCAGTATGATCTCTTCCTGCATCCAGGTTACTATTACAGATGTTAAACACCAGACCCAGAACTGATCCCCATGGAACCCCACTTGAGACCTCTGTCCAATCTGACATCATTCTATTAATAGTTAGTCTTTGTTTTGAGTTGTTTAACCAATTCTGTATACAACCTAACGGTAGTTCCGCTAAGCCCACATTTCTACAGCTTACTTATCAGAATGTCACATGGGACTCTGTCAAAAGCCTTTGTGAAGTCCAGGTGTATTATGTCCACTGAATTCCCCCTATCCGCCAAACCAGTTATCCTGTCAAAGGAGGAAATCAAGCTGCTTTGGCATGATTTTTCTTAGTAAATCCTAGCCAGGGCTGCCCGGGGGGAGGAGGGGGGTGTCATAAATGGATAGGTAGGTAAGGGTTAAGTTTCTTTTACCTGAAAAGGGTAACCGAACACCTGACCAGAGGACCAATCAGAGAACTGGATTGTTTAAAGTCAGGGGCGAATCAGACTGTGTTTTTTATATTTTTCTTATAAGCAAGAGCCTGTATTGAGTTTCTTAATGCAAGATGATTGTTTTATATTTTCTTTCTTTTTTTCTATAAAGTTTTCTTGTTAAACCTTGTTGAAAGTTCTTTTTCCTAGGGAGGCAAAGGGAAAAGCCAGGCTGTGGGCTATTTTCCTATTTGGGGTCAGGGGAAGAGCAGACTACGGGGAAAGAGACGAAGAATTCTCTCTGTTCTCTGGTGGTTACAGTTTTTCCCTCATTCCTGGAGCAAGGGGGGTGGCAGAGCCAGCTGTGGGTATTTTGCATCTCCATTGTCCTGAGGAAGCAGAAAAGCTGGTTTCTTGGGTCACACAGGTTAGCCGCGAGGCAAGCCTGATAAGGAGGGGAAGGGGTTATTTTCCCTGCTTTTAGCATCCAAGGATTGGGAATCTGGGTGTCCCACCAAGGGAGGGTTGGGGACACCAGAGGAGGAAAGGGCGGGATCAGGCCCACCATAGATTATTCCTGATCTGGTGGCAGCGAGAGAATATCCAAGCTGGTAGTGAGCTTGGGGGAGTTTCAGGTAAGCCCCCAAACTTTGGACGCAAAAGTCCAGGTTTGGGACAGGACCAGACTGGTGGACACTAAAGTCCAGGTCTGGGACTGGACGGCTAGATTACCACAGGGGGGCAAGTGGGGCAATTTGCCCCAGGCCCTGGGTCCTGCAGGGGACCCCACGAGAATATAGTATTCTATTGTATTGCAACATTTTCTTAGGGAAGGGGCCCCGGAAATTGCTTTGCCCCAGGCCCCTTGAATCCTCTGGGTGGCCCTGATCCTAGCTGGCAGCTAGTGACTACCCCTTCATCCTCTAGGTATTTGCAAATTGAATCTATAATACATTGCTCTAGTAGCTTCCCAGGTATTGAAGTCAGGCTCACTGGTATATAGCTCCCCAGCTCCTCCTTTCACTTCTCTTTAAAGATGGGCACTACATTAGGCATCTTAGCTCCCCACTACGTTAGTCTCAGATGGTGGCCAAAAGAAATAAACACAGTAATGAGATATTATGACATTGCAATTCCTATGGTCCCATGAGAGCCTAATTGTCATTTCTGTGTATACTCCCTCAGGTGATTGCAACTTAAAGTAACTGAATAACATGGATTTAACTGCAACTGAATTAACTAGGCAATTCAGCTTTTTCCAGTGTTATTGAATGTTTTTAATTGTAATAAATGTCTATACAGATTTGTTACAAGCCCTTATTCAACCAACACCTAACTTATTGGAGAATAAATGAGAGTTACAATTAAGCATACACTAAAAACTATAATTATAATCAGTTTCATAATAAAGAATGATAAACTATCACATGAATTCAGACACAATTGAATGAGAATTACTGGAAAAAAATTAGAATAGCCAACTGTTCTTATATCAAAATCAGCAAAAGTGGCTCTTCTAGAAGACTTGCAGTGATGACAGGTAGATGGTAAAAGGAATTAGAAAACTGGTTGTACAGAGTTTCTATACCCCAGCATTATGTTTACCATGTTTTGTGACCCACTTTCTATGACAAGATGCAGGGACCACACATGCCAGTCAACCTGGAATTACCCTCAGGCTTAGTTTTTCCTCCTTTCTGAACTGGTACTCAGGAAAAAGTATAGAAGAGACGCCTTGGGAAGACATACAAACAACATTTGACTGGCTGAATCCTACACTGAGGAGTTCTTCTATTTACTTTCCTGATACAGTCACTTAATATGTGAAGAACAGATGTAATTTTTTTTTGTTAACTTTCCTGAGTCATTCTACAAGCTCATACTCCCCTATGCCAACCTTCTAATTAATAGCAATATGAGTGATACTGTTAAAAAACAAAAAATCTCTCATAACCGGATAGCCTCCAAGGATAAACTCGTTAAAAACAAGCCTCTAAATCAACTACTTATTCTCCCTCAAATCCCCTCCTTAAGACTCACCTGTTTTGTGAGGCCTATAAAACATTAAAAGCAGGTGGCAAGCTGAAACTGATGATACTTAAACATACCAACACCCCTCACCCCGGACACACTCCTGTTCATTTAGCTATACAATGCATAGTTGTACCAATGTTACTTTGTCCTATCTACTATCTTTGTTCCAAACATCTGTTGCATCTCAGCTTAAGCTAAGTTTGTGAGTGCTTTGGATGACAGACTGTCGTAAGTACGTCTGCACTGTACCTAGCACAATAGACCCCAACAATTGAATTCTCTACGTGTAATACAAATAATATATAATATTGACTTTATGTTATGTATTCTTCCCTCCTTCCTTATTACCCGATAACATATCTCTATATTCCAAGTTATAGCATGACAGACCAGTTGTATACTGTACATAATGTACAAAGGCCAGGACCATGTATTTATTGGCTAAATAAAATGCAACACATAACTATGCTAATATCTGTACCTGATAAATATAAAATGAACACAGCAAATACTTTCTGCTTCAGTTATATTCAGGAAGCTGCATATTCAATTGTTACCAATGAATTTTATGTTGGAAATAATGAACAAGCGAAATCTGTCAGGCAGCACAAAATATATCTGATAATTTATCAAGGAAGAATGGAAATGTCTTTTTCCCTTTACTTTCCAGCTGTCACTCCTTTTAATTTCACCTGAACTTAATCTTCACTTCCACTGCTTTAAAACAAAACAACAAACGACAACAACTACTACTTGTTACTGCTATAGAATGGCTGCAAGAAATGGCTGAATTTCTGTAATGATAGAGTCCGTGTGGCACCTTAATCTAACAAATTTATTTGGCATAAGCTTTCATGGGCTAAAACCCACTTTATCAGATGCATGGAATGAAAAATACAGTAAGCAGTATCTGTATTACAGCACATGAAAAGATGGGTGTTACTTACCAAGTGTGGAGTCAGTGCTAACGAGGCCAATTCAATTAACGTGGAAGGGACCTATTCTCAACAGTTGACAAGAAGGGGTGAATATTAACAGAGGGAAAACTACCTTTGTAGTACTAACAAGGCCAATGGTGGATGTTGCCCATTCTCACTAGCTGACAAGAAGGTGTTGAGAATAAGCCACTTCAACCATAATTGAACTTGGTAAGGCAACTCCTATCTTTTCATGTGCTGTAATATATATACTGCTAACTGTATTTTTCACTCCATGCATCTGATGAAGTGGTTTTTAGCCCACAAAAGCTTATGCTCAAATAAATTTGTTAGTCTCTAAGGTGCCACAAGGACTCCTCGTTGTTTTTGCTGATAGAGACTAACACTATCCCTCTGCAACCTGTGATGATAGAACGACTCCTACTGTAGGCTAAAGCATACTATATGTACACTGTCTGTAAAACCTTTTGGAAACCCCTCAAGATTAAAATTGGTATGTAATTAGTAAATTAATTAGTTTGTACTGTACTTTAATATTTAGTACTTTTCACATTCAAAGAAATATAAGTAAAAATCCTGATTTCATCTTTATATTTGACATAGTACATTGAATGCTGTATTATACTACTATTCCAAAAATATCCTTTAAAGGGAGAAAATATGTAATAAGAACCTTTCCAGTAAAAGACATGAAAAACAAAGAAAGGATGATCAGAGGAAATCTCCATTCTGTCTACGCTATCCTTCATTGCTTTCTGAAATTCCTAGGAACGACAGCATGCTCCCTGCTTGCTAGTCTTTAGAATTAAAAGCTTCTTCTCTGCCTTTCACATTTCTGATGCAAGTCACGTACACACTGAGGTAAAGCACTGAGAGAAGCAGCAGCAAGTCTGAAATTTCTGAGATAGGAGTACCCTCTATAGGGAACAAAACTGCAGTGCAATGCCTTTCACCTGAACCATAAAATTCTCCTTCTGCTTAATTTTATTTACTGAACACCGTTAGTCAGATCCTATTTAGATAACAAACAACAGACACTGAAAAAGGGCAATAAAATATGCTGTAATATTCCTACATCCTACAATTTAGCACTGATCAAATAATAAGCATTCCTGTACAACCTCCCGTTTGACATGTTATGGTATACAATGAAGACAAACACACAACTAGGACAAAGGGATTGAATATCTGCTTAATTTCTTTTCTCCTAAATAAAATGAAAATGTTTTGATTATAAAACATGAATATAAAAAGATCTTCTCTTAGCTGCAGTATACAAATGTCTTCCCACATTTCTATTTAGTCCTCTACACTAAAAATGTAAAGTAATCTAGAAAAAAAATATACAGTGACTTATTTTGTAAGGAAATCAAAACAAAATTAAGAGAGGCAATTAAAAAGGGGAAAGAGCTGAATTCCAATTTCTGACATTCCACAAATTTGCAGACAACAAAATATTAAAAAAAAGAAAATCAAAAACACCCCCTAACCTTCTTCACAAATAGTTTGCACCTTGTTTTGTAAAGATAGTGGTTTAAATCCTTGGTTAACCAAATTTCTCAGGTACATAAGATTTACACAATGTAATTGCTTTACTATTCAATGAAAAACTGTTGTTCCCAGATACCATTTTTCCAGTTGAGTTAGTGTGTGATTATTATATTCTGAAAATGGCACAGCACTTGTTCCTGCTCCCATTGTCTTTAATGGGCTAGCTAGAAAGAACAGAAGTTAGCCAGAGTGTATGTTGAGTAAGCAACACCAACATTCTTCTGATGGTTGCATCAGCTTCAACAAAATTTGACAGTGGTACATTTATGGTTGCCAGGTGTTCGGTTTTTGACCGGAATGCCCAGTCGAAAACGGACCCTGGTGGCTCCGGTCAGCATTGCTGACCGGCCGTTAAAAGTTCAGTCGGTGGTGCTGCAGGCTAAGGTAGGCTAGTCCCCTACCTCTCCTGGCACTGCCCTGCGCCCTGGAAATGGCCAGCAGGCCCAGCACCTACGCACGGGGTCCCGGGGGCTCCACGCACTGCCCCCACCCCAAGCACCAGCTCTGCACTCCCGTTGGCTGTGAACCGTGGCCAGTGGAAGCTGAGGGGTGGTATCTGCTGGCAAGTGCAGCACATGGAGCCTCCTTCCCCCCAGCCTAGGAGCCGGACCTGCTGGCGTGGTGCTCGGACAGGCAGAGAGCCTGCCTTAGCCCCGCTGCGCCACTGACTGGAAAATGCCCGCAGTAAGCCCAAGCCACAACCTTGAGCCCCCAGCCTGGAGCCTCCCTCCCACACCCTGAACCCCTTATTTCTGGCCCCACCCCAGAGCCTGCACCCCCATTTAGAACCCTCTCCCCCTCCTACACCCCAACCCCCTGCCCCAGCCTCGTGAAAGTGAGTGAAGGTGGGAAAGAGCGAGCCACTGAGGGAGGAGGAATGTAATGAGTGGGGGGCAGGGCCATGGGGAAGGGGCAGAGCTAGGGTATTCGGTTTTGTGGGATTAGAAAGTTGGCTAAATTAGGTACAGTGCTATCTGAGTCTTTAGACAGACAGATGCAAACAAAAGATCTTAACCAGGCATAAGCTACCCCAATCAACTCAGTGAGACATGTGGTGTCCTAAAGGAGGCCCTTGGGGGCTGCACAGAGATTCTTGTTAAAATTCCATTGCCAAATCAAACAGAAGGCTAGGATGATTTTCTGCTTCTGATAAACCCATCCCCCACTCTAGATATTGCTAAAGCTGTCAACATTGTCATCATGAGAGAGTGCACGAGGCCCTTCAAGGCCCCTTGCTGGAGGCCTTCAGGTTCTACCACAACCTGCTTTAGGAAGGAGCAGCAGCGATGGGTCCTTGAGGCCTGCCTAGAGAGGCTGCATAGCCAATCAGAATCCAGTAGGCTCAAATAAAAGGAGCTGCAAGGTTTAATCTTGTTGTTATAGGTCAGGCGTGGCCATCAGTTTACATTCAGAATAAATGTAAATAAAGTATTGTAAGCCAGGTGTCTGAAACACTATCAGTAACATTAAAAAAACACGCAAGTGGAAAAGGTAAATCAAAGCTGAATCATGTGGCCCTAGAGATTTCAAGCACAAGAGCTGGGCTTTGATCAGTGGAACTGTTTTAGGGGGAAGAAGGGGAGCGACAGACAGACAGACACTGAAGCAGCACTATAGGACAACCTGAAGCAGTGAGAGGACGCTAAGCAGACAGTAACAGGGGGCTGGTAATGTGGTCCTCAGAGAAAGCTATGAAAGAAAGGTTTTTGAGTACAGAGCGCTTGCTGGAAAGACAGGTTCTGAACAGCGAACACAGAAATTGTCTCCTGCTCTTTGTTTTTTTTTGTGTGTTCAGGGAAATTAGACTTACTACATTCATTGTAAATAAATAAAACTGCAAATTACCTATTACATAAGAATGCCATCCTGGGTCAGACCAAAAGTCCATCGAGCCCAGTATCCTGTCCTCTGACAGTGGCCAATGGCAAGTGCCCCAAAGGGAACGAACAGACAGGTTATCATCAAGTGATCCATGCCCTGTCACCCAATCCCAGCTTCTGGCAAAACAGAGGCTAGGGACACCATTCCTGCCCATCCTGGATAATAGCCATTGATGGACCTATCCTCCATGAATGTATCTAGCTCCCTTTTGAACCCCATTATAGTATTGGCCTTCACAACACCCTCTGGTATCTGCGTAAGGAGTTCCGTAGGTTGACAATGCGTTGCGTGAAAAAATACTTTCTTGTGTTTTGTTTTAAACCTGCTACGTATTAATTTCATTCGGTGGCCCTTGTTCTGTTGTATTTTGAGAAGCAGTAAATAACACTCCTTAATTACTTTCTCTATACCACTCATGATTTTATAGACTCTATTCATATCCCTCTTAGTCGCCTCTTTTCCAAGCTGAAAAATCCCAGTCTTATTAATCTTTCCTCATACGGAAGCCGTTCTATACCCCTAATAATTTTGTTGCCCCTTTTCTGAACCTTTCCAATTCTAATAATCTTTTTTGAGAGGGCGACCACATCTGCAAGCAGTATTCAAGGTGTGGCATATCATGGATTTATATAGAGGCCATATGATATTTTCTGTCTTATATCTATCGCTTTCTTGATGGTTCCCAACATCCTGTTCGCCTTTTTGACTGCCACTGCACATTGGGGATGATTTCAGAGAACTATTCACAATGACTCCAAGATCTCTTTTTTGAGTGGTAATAGCTAACTTTATGTATATGTATAGGTGACGGCATGTAGTGGATGTGATAGTTTGGATTATGTTTTCCAACATTACATTACTTTGCATTTTATCAACATTAAATTCATCTGCCATTTTGTTGCCCAGTCACCCAGTTTTTGTGAGATCCTTTTGTAGGTCTTCCCAGTCTGCCTGGGACTTAACTATCTTGAGTAGTTTTGTATCATCCACAAATTTGCCACTTCACTGTTTATCCTTTTTCCAGATCGTTTATGAATATGTAAATAGGACGGACGCCCAGTACAGATCCTGCTGGGACACCACTATTTACGTCTCTCCATTTCTGAAAACTGACCATTTATTCCTACCTTTGTTTCCTATTTTTTAGCCAGTTACCAATCCATGAGATAAGCTTCCCTTCTTATCCCACGACTCTTATTTTGCTTAAGAGCCTTTTGGTGAGAGAACCTTGTCAAAGGCTTCTGAAAATACACTATATCCACTGGATCTCCTTTGTCCTCATGCTTGTTGACCCCCTCAAAGAATTCTAGTAGATTGGTGAGGCATGATTTCCCTTTGCAAAAAACACGTTGACTATTTCCCAACAAATTTTTTTCATTTATGTTCAATTTTGTTCTTTATGATTATTTCAACCAATTTGCCCAGTACTGAAGTGAGGCTTACTGGACTGTAGTTGCCAGGGTCACCTCTGGAGCCCTGTTTAAAAATTGGCGTCACATTAGCTGTCCTCCAATCATTTGGTACAAAAGCTGATTTAAATGATAGATTACAGATGACAGGTAGTAGTCCTGCAATTTCACATTTGAGTTCAGTCAGAACGCTTGGGTGAATACCCTCAGGTCCTGGAGACTTATTAATGTTTAGTTTATCAATTTATTCCAAAACCTCCTCTAATGATACCTCAATTTGGGACAGTTCCCCAGATCTGTCACCCAAAAAGAATGGTTCTGGTTTTAGAATCTCCCTCACATCTTCAACAGCAAAGACTGATGCAAAGAATTCATTTAGTCTCCGCAATGGCCTGATCTTTGAGTGCTCCTTTAGCATCTCAATCATCCAGTGGCCTGGTTGTTTAGCAGGCTTTCTGCTTCTGATCTATTTTAAAAAAAAAATTACTATTACTTTTGGAGTCTTTGGCTAGCTGTTCTTCACATTCTTTTTTGGTCTTTCTAATTATACTTTTACACTTCATTTGCCAGAGTTTATTTTCTTTTCTAATTTTCCTCATTAGGATTTATCTTCCACTTTTTAGAGCATGCGTTTTTGCCTCTCACTGCTTCTTTTACTTTGTTGTTTAACCATGGTGGCTCTTTTTTGGTTCTGTTACTATGTTTTTTAAATTGGGGTACACATTTAAGTTGAGTCTCTATTATGGTGTCTTTAAAAAGTTTCCACGCAGCTTGAAGGGATTTTTATTTTGGTACTGTACCTTTTAATTTCTGTTTCACTAACCAATTCGTTTTTGTGTAGTTCCCCTTTCTGAAATTAAATGCTACAGTGGTGGGCCGCTGTGGAGTTTTCCCCACCACAGGGATGTTAAATTTAATTATATTATGGTCACTATTACCAAACAGTCCAGCTATATTCATCTCTTGGACCTGATCCTGTGCTCCACTTAGGACTAAATCAAGAATTGCCTCTCCTCTTGTGGGTTCCAGGACTAGCTGCTCCAAGAAGCAGTCATTTAAGGTGTCAAGAAACTTTATCTTAGCATCTCTGCCTGAGGTGATATGTACCTAGTCAATATGGGGATAGCTGAAATCCCCCATTTTTAATATTGAGTTTTTTATTTAATAGTTATCTGCAACTGAAACCCAACTCCCCTTGCTGCAGAATCCCATTGTCCCTGCACCCAGTACCCCCATAATGAGCTCCTATGCATCCAGATCCCCCACACCCGGACCTTCTCACTGAGCCAACCACACTCAGATTGCCCCACAGAGAACCCTCTCTCCCCACACCAAGCCCCTCCAGACCTGGATCCTGCTGGGCTGAACCGGCCCACTCCTGGTGTGCCTGGCACTGGACTACTAACCCTGGTCAACTACTTCCCTGCTACTTCTGAGGGAATTGTACACCAAAAGAATAAAAATGCTCTGCACAGTATTTTACAATTCTGCAAAATTCTTCACATTTTATTTGTCAATAAATAAATGTGGAGGCTCCAGCATGGCAGTGAGGAGCACAGGCCACTGGCTACACAGAGGTGGGAAATCACCCTGCAAGCCCTCTTCAGCTCCCACCCCTGGTGAGATGGATCGGTCAGGCAGGTCCAGCCCTTGCACTGTGTCAGGGTCGGTGCAGCCTCACCATCTAGTCCATGTCCCAGAGTGAGGATGGGAGGGCTGCAGGGTGATCTCCCACCTCTGTGCAGCTAGTGGCCTTTACTCCACCCTACAATGCTGGAGCCTCCACTGAGAGCTGAAATCACTGAGAGCTGCGTCAAATGAACCTCAAGACATCCCAGAGGTTGTGGTGGAGAGAGCGGCCATCAGCAGAGCAGCTGATGGAGTGACAAGTGGCCAGCCGATATAGCATGGCATAGTGAGTGGCTGATGGTGGAGCAAGTTGCTTTTCCACTCACCCCTCAGGTGGGAGGCGAACTCACGCAAATGCTCCTCTGATCTTTACTGACCAAGGACAAAAACTGAGCAGGCTGCAGTGGAGGGACAGGAGAGGGGCACATTAAAGGAACTTTTGTTTGTTGGACTTTCTCACTGCAAGGTAAGAACCTGAGGAAAAGGACACTGCCCAGCACACTCTGGAGTGGGTGTTTTGCCCATAGACTAATGCTTATAGTGGCTTCCCAAATTAATGCTCGGTTTCTTTCCCATTTTTATTAAAAGTTTATTTTCTACACACAGACTCAGTGCTTGCGAGAAGGGAAGTATTGCCTCTTAGAGATGCCTAGATGTCATAAACAGATAGCTAAGGGTTAATGTTTCTTTTACCTGTAAAGGGTTAACAAAGGGAACCAAACACCTGACCAGAGGACCAATCAGTAAACCGGATTTTTCAAAGTGAGGGAGGGAACTTCTGGGTGTGTTTTGTCTTTGTTCTGTCTTTTTTTCTCTCGGCTATGAGGGAAGAGCTTTTTTTTTTCTATCTCCAAGCTTCTTTCTACCCTTCTGTTCCAAGTTGTGAGTACAAAAGAAAAGCAATAGGTTTATATTGTATTTTGTATTTACATGTGTGGAGTTGCTGGAATGTTTAAATTGGATATCTTTTTGAATAAGGCTGATTATTCATATTTTCTTTTAAGCAATAGCCCTGTGTTATGTCATCTTGATGCAGTGATCATGTCATGTGTTTTTTCTTTCTTTTTTATATAAAGCTTTTTTTTAAAACTTGTTGGATTTTCTTTTCCTAGTTAAGGCAAGGGGATAGGAATCTCTGTGCCAGGAGTACTGTCTCTCTCAGGGAAAGACTGGGAGGGGGGAGAAGAAGGAGGGGGGAAGGTAAATCGTCCTCTCTGTTTTGTGTTTCAAGGATTGAAGCAGGGAAATCTCCTAGTATCCCCAGGGCGGGAAAATCTGGGAGGAAGTAAAGAGCAGGAAGGGAAGTGGGTTATTTCCCTTGGTTGGAGGCTCAGGGCATCTGAGTCTTGGGGGTCCCCCCAGGGAAAGGTTTGGGGAGACCAGAGAGTTTATCAGGTACTCAGAATCCTGATTGGTGGCAGCAAGATAAGATCCAAGCTGGTAATTAAGCTTGGAAGTTCATGCTAAGCACCCAGATTTTGGACGCTAAGGTCCAGATTTGGGACAGAGGCTTATTACACTAGAGGTGGTGTGTAATTTTCCCAGGTTACTGGATGGGGGCTGTTCTGTGTTGTAGTGTTAAAAAGGAATCCCTAGATATTGAACTTGGCCCTTGTCACTGTTAACTCTACTTGGCAGAAGGGTTATTGGGATATGCATGCCATCTATTACCCCACCGCAGTTCAGGAAGCCTACTGCTGCAAAACCATCCACTATGTACTGCACATTGCCCAGAGTCACAGTCCTGCATCGTAGGAGACAATTAAAGGCCCTAAATGAGAATGGCCCCTCTGGTGGATTTCCCAACTCCGAATTGATTCCCAACTGACCAGTAGCAATCTGGCAGTGCAAGTTTCCACAGTGCAATTGCCACTCGTTTCTCAACTCAGTGTGATCTCATTTTGATGACCCTGCGCTCAAGGCTGGGGCAAGTTTGACATATCCAGGAACGTGGCCTTGTGCAACTAAAAGTTCTGCAGCTACTGCTCATCATCCCAAACTTGCACGTCAGTGTGATCCCACCAGTCAGTGCTTGTTTTTCAGGCCCAGAACCAGCACTCCACCATCTCCAGCTGCTCCATGTATGCCCCCAACAACCCTGAATTGTTTCTTTCTAGGTCTCACAGTATTCTAGCCTCCAGGGAATTGTCTTAATTCCAGCAGGTTCTCTTGTGGCTCTACAAATACAGCAGGATCAGGCACCCTGTGCTAGCAATGCTCATGACAATAATGCAGAGCTATTCAGGCTCCACGGGTCTGTCAGAGATGGTAGGCAGTGACAAGGGACACGTGAGTTTGTGGAGACTTTGAAAAGAGTGCAAAATACTATGGGATGCCGATGAAATTATGGTATGGAGAGTACTGCATTATCCAGTCACCCTAAATGACTCATTTCAGCCCCATGAGGCATTGCAAAAAATTCCCAAAACACCCAGCGCTATATAGTGGCGACTTACACAGTGGGATATCTACCCATGGTGCACTGCACTTTGCATTGATACAAGCGCTCATGGTGAGGATGTGCACCACCAACACAAGTTATGTAATAACTGCAGCAGCTGTATGCTGATGTAACTTAGGTCAACCTAATTTTGTGTGTGGAGAAACATCCTATTAACCCTAGGGGATAGATGTGCAGTGATAAAAATTAAATACTTTACCATATCTAATGTAGTGGGATCCAGATGTTTTCATATGATCGGTAGTCTAAATTTTATACTGAAATATGTGTTTTGTTAAACATAAACATTAACAAATAACTGAGTATTATGTCAGAAAATTTCTATTGAGTTGAGAATAAAAGGGAAAAATTCCACAACAAAAGTACTTTTTGGTCCAACTGGAATAAAGTTTACAGCACCTGTATCTTTAGGAAATTTGCATTATTGCCCCCAAACTGAGCAAATAAGAACAGTTTTGTTGGAGGTAGATTAAAATACAGAAAGAATGACTGAACTGTTTAATCCTGAGAGGGCCAAGAAATTACCTATTAGTATCAGCCCTGCAACTACAACAGTGAAGAAGGTTGCAACCCAGGGAGATCCAGAGACATTGCTGTGTGTTTGGTCTTTTTGTTTACAGTGCACAGGAGGACTTTTGCAAAGCCACACAGCAGTGGGGAATCCAGCATGGGAGCTGAGAACCCACAGGATCCTGGGAGGTGTAGTTCCTTGCCTAGCTCCCTGCCTATAGAGCCAGCCCTGGAACAGGGAAAGAACTACATTTCCTAGCAATTCCTTGGCCGCTATCAACAGGAAAGGGAGGGGTAGGGAGTGAGGTAGTTCTGCCATGCTGTGAGTCGAAAGGGGTGGCACTGTGCATGGGGAACAAGTGTGCCCAAGGCGTACAAGGCTTTGCCCCAGATATCATCCTCAGAAGACTTCCCCAGACTACATTAGGGATACTGGTGTGACTTCACCTTGCAGCCCACAAAGAAGGAATTGGGTGGACTAAATGGACAGTGCACCTCTCTAGCTGAAGCTTAGCAAGGGAGGTATGTGAATCCCACTAGAATTTAAAATGAAAAGTAAGCGAGGGGAGGCTCTGCTAGGGGACTTCAGCAGCTTTAGATACAGTACCATACGTGTAGGAGGATTTCCACTTCTAAGCCATGGAAGCAGAAATTGACTTCTCCTTTCCAGATTTAGCTAATATTCAGAAAGGGAATCTAGCACCTGCCTTCCAGATTTGAACACCCTCAAAATTTCAGGAGTGTTCAAGCTCAATTTGGGCAGCTGTTACTTCATTTCTCCCAAATCAAATATACTGATCCACTGTAACTTATTTTTTCTACAGCAGGATAAGAAATGAAGCAGCAAGAAATGCTTCCCAGTAGTTTTTAGGACTGGAATTGCTATTTTCAACAGCTATTGCCCTTTTAAAAAAAAAAATTATGTGTTTAAAAGGAAGACAGTAATATTGCATTGGCAAATTCCCCATAGAAACAAAGAGTGGAACAAACGAATAATAAAGGCACCTCAACTTTTCCTCACTTATGTAGTACAGTCTTATAATATGCATCCAGATATCCTGTAATCACACAAGCTGAAAATTGTTCCACTTTACTGCAGTTCTGTAACCATATGGGAACCAATCCTGTCGGTGTTCTGTGCACATCCAAAATTCCTGCTGAATGACCCGCCCTGGGAGCAAGTCACCAG
>NC_133774.1:39270425-39289767 GCF_003597395.2 Chelonoidis abingdonii
ATTTTAGCGCTACTCCTCTCGTTGGGGAGGAGTACAGAAACCAATTTAAAGAGCCCTTTATATCGACATAAAGGGCCTCGTTGTGTGAACGGGTACAGCGTTAAATCGGTTTAATGCTACTAAAATTGGTTTAAACGCGTAGTGTAGACCAGGCCCCTGTCTGCTCACTGTTTGGAGAACAGCTTTACAGCTGAAAACTTTGTGGATGCTTCTGCAGAGATTAAGAAACCCTTTGCCTCCTGTACTGCCCTAGCATAAGCTTTCAAAAATGTGTTAGGAACACAGCTCAGTCTGCAACTTCTGTGACTGTAACTCTAGCTGACTTCCTTCCCCCTTTATCTGTCACACAGCACCTCTATACCAATATTGGTAGCTAAGGAAAAAGATTCTTATCAGGCCACTGAATGTGGAAAATATTTACACTAGGTCATCGCCCCAATAAAATGTACATCTCAAAACACAAGTGGTACTGGTCAGTCACGACAAGGGTGGGGGTGCATTCATTAACAACCCATGATATATCTATAATCATCCTTTTGATAAATTATGAAACTATATTGTTAGTAATATAGAAAACCTAACACATCAAAATTCTATCGTCATTAGACAGCATTCATATAAAGAAACTGAACTTTGGACTTGAGTACAACATAGCTTCCTTATTAGTCTATAAGGTGCCACAGGATTCTCTGCTGCTTCTTAAGAAATAAGTTTATGAACTCTTCTTCTTACTCAATTAGTATAAAATACTGTCTTATACAAACACCTATTATTGATATAGAACAGTTAAGGACAGTTACCTAGAGTATATCCTTACCAAATACAGTTAATGACTTCTAATTCTGTTGTTTCACCAAAGAAAACTAACAACTTAATAGATTTTGGGAAACTATTTTGAGAAACTAGTGATGTATTAATGAAGCAGAAATCTGAAAAATTTCAAGAAATAGCTTTCTAGTAATAAGCCACAACCGAAAAATATTTGCACTATAGTTACACCAAAGGTTAACTTGAACAAACTAACTATTCCTGGACAAAATAATAGTAAATTCTATAATGGCTTGCTGTTTTGTGCGTAACAACCTGGATCAATCCCATTGATACTGATGACCAAAACCCTTGAAGAACTTTCACCTAAATTGCTTCCAGGCAGAGGTGGTCTGTAACATTATTATTGGTAGCAGTCTCATTTATTTCTAGGGTACCCATTCCCCATATTTTTTCAGTACCATTACATAAACATATCAATATTTAGGATTTCACCTTAGAAGAAAGCTCTTATCTCCTCCCGCTCAGATTAAGTCTACAGATTTATGGTAAGAGGAATCACATCTACATGACTTACTTCCTCAAAACATACAGATGTCACAACTTAGTTCTTAAAAGAAGGCTTGCTGAAAGATCATACCCTAAAGGTAGGGAGTTGTGGCCTCAATTAGATCTCCAGCGGTAGTGAATTTCACAGCCAAGGGCCCTTCTCTGACAACACCTTACTCACCCCGACAATCCTGCATGTTCAGACATGATCTCTGGCATCGTCAGAATCTCCCTTTACTTTAAGTAGCATTATGGAATGAACAATAAATGATTGCCTCTCATGTAGCTAAACCCTAACCATTTAATGACTTTGAAAATAAACAACAAAATTGGGGCCACAGATGGGGGGCTGTTATATAATACAGGATGCCAATATAAAGTGAGGAGCACTAATGTGATATATGGCCAGATGCACATTTTATCAGTTATAGTTACTTGTTGTTCATCAGGACCAGCCTGTTGACGGTGTGTTCAATAAAGTAAATTAGCCACATAAGGACTGGTACAAATTCCAGTGAAGCCAATGGAAGTTGGATCAGGCCCATCAGGCCCTAAATCTGTGCCCACAATTCTCATTGACACCAGAGTGACCTGAACACAGAAAATAGGTATACAATATGGCCCGCAGATTCTTGGTGATAGACTTCCAATAGGATTCAAATAAAATAAAGCCTTCTACTAACCTAGGATAACACAGTTGCCCCTGGATTGCCCAGAGCAGGGGTGGCTCCAGGCACCAGCACTCCAAGTGCGTGCCTGGGGCAGCACGCCACAGGGGGCGCTCTGCTGGTCGCTGCTAGGGCAGCAGGCAGGTTGCCTTCGGCAGCTTGCCTGCGGAGGGTCCGCTGGTCCCGCAGCTTTGGCGGACCTCCTGCAGGCGTGCCTGTGGGAGGTCCGCCAAAGTCGCAGGACCAGCGGACCCTCCGTGCTTGGGGCGGCAAAATGTCTAGAGCTGCCCCTGGCCCAGAGGTAATGTAGTGTAATGTAGGATGCTACAGAATTTAACTGAATCCAAGTCAGACCATTATTGATATAGTACATTCATAGATTTAAAAACAAAAACAAGAAAACAGCACACAATAGCCCTGCTGATCATGGCCAGGAAAGTGCCAACCTTTGATTATTCTTCTTTCCTTTTCCTACTCCCTTCTTCCTCTCCTCTACCCCCTCACTTACAAAAAATGCATTGCATATAATTAACAAAGCTCTGCCAATTCCTCCTCACAATGATTTGCTTTTGTCTGTTTGTATCTTTAGTCTGTCAACCATTCACAGCAGGGATGATCTCTCTTATATTTTTTTAAAGCAACTAGCACAATGAGGTCTCAAATACTTTTGGTGTTTTTGAGGCTACCAAAATATAAATATTTAAACAATAACTATAATAATAATTTTGTTCTTTTGCACAAGAACAAAAACCTCAGAAGTGATATTGGGTACTAGTGTGACATCTTTCTAAACAGACTTTAAAATGTCAATACACTTATTTCATTTCTTTGTGCATAGTAACATTAGTACTAACACAATAAGAAAAATCATAATAAAGCAATCACCTTGACATCTTACTAGTTTTGTCTATAATGTGAATTATGAAACAGCACATTTAGTGAATTACAATCCAAATAAAATGTAATCTCTAATCCAACACAAGCTACAATCGCCAATGGACTATTGCCAACACTTCAAAAAGTTGTGCTTGGGTCACTGTTACTAGGCAGGTGCACAATAAGCATTTCACTCTCAGAAGTTTCTGGAATTGGGTGTGGTAGTTTTGCGGATGCTCAATAGGTTCCCCGTTGCTGGACTCAAGAGACTGCATGAGGACAAGTAGTCAGCGCAGCTGCTTTACAAAAGGCCATGTGTACTGTGTGGGTTTGGAGAAGCTGAGCCAGAGGCAGGGCCGGCTCCAGCGTTTTTGCCTCCCCAAGTGAAAAAAAAAAAAAAAAAAAAAAGTCGCGATCGGCTCTACCGTTGCTGCTTCATTCTTCAGCAGCAATTTGACAGCGGGTCCTTTCCTCTGAGAGAAACTTAGGGAGTCACCGCCAAATTGCCACTGAAGACCCGGATGTGCTGCCCCTTCCCATTGGCCGCCCCAGGCATCTGCTTGCTGCGCTGGTGCCTGGAGCCGGCCCTGGCCAGATGAGTAGAAAGAAGGCTGTTTTCCCTAACTCTGAAGCATTTTGCAGCAGGTTAGTGATACTTTTAACCTTCCAATAGGGAAGCCCTGGCAGTGTTAATTACTGAAAGGGAAAACTGGGAGGGAAAAATAAAATTTTAATTCTATACTTGGAATGTATGATTGTAGCCAAACTATTTTAGTTATAAACAAAGTAATTCCACATTTGTAAGTTGCACTTTCATGATAGAGAGATTACACTACAGTATTTGTAAGAGGTGAACTGAAAAATACTATTTCTTTTATCTTTTTACAGTGCAAATATTTGTAATAAAATTAATATAAAACGGGAGCACTATATACTTTGTATTCTGTGTTGTAATTGAAACCAATATATCTGAAAATGTAGGAAAAACATCCAAAATATTTATAACAAAAATGTAAACTGGTATTCTATTATTGTTTAACAGTGTGATTAAAACTGTGATTAAGCATGACTATTTTTTAATCTCACAATTGTGAATTTAATTGTTTGACAGCCCTGCTTTTTACATATTCAAAATAATCAACTTTGCATTTATTTTGTTATATTTATACATTGTATGTGCTTTTCTTAAAATAGTGGTGGAGCAGATGGATTGTGGAACTCAAATACATTTCAAATCCTAGTATGAATTTTAAAGCCTAAATTCTAGAAAATAAATGCCTCTGAAATCTATGCAAAGATACCATATTAAATAAGAAAATAAATCTGTACAACATATCAACAAGCTTTTCCTCCTTTTAAAATTAATGATTTTTAAACATTTGTCTTCTGGGACTATTGTTCCATCTTGTTATAATGTGCACTGCAACATCTTGATTTTGCAATGTCAATTACTACTGCAACCCCGCCATGTCACTATGCAAACATTACTACCCTGCATTGCAACCAATAATAGTTTAATATCATCTAAGTTCCTGTCAAATTCAGGACCCCAATCGCAGGATTATGCAGCTTTTCGCTACAGCTACCCTTCATGTGACAAAGGTTTGTCTGTGCCTGCTTGGGATCAGCTGTCTAACTCCACCAGCCTGTGGCAACAAAAACACTACTTCCAGGTCTCCATTTGCTTCACACTCTCTGTACAGGTCACAGGAGGCAACCATTAATCCCCAAGTCCTTTAAACATTCCTAAGGCATGCCCTGCTCCTATTCCACACTGAACATGCACAGAATTCTCAGCTTTGCTTCTCCCAAAGGCCTGTATACATCAGTTTTCAATAGTAAACTCAGGTTCACCGCTACTTAACACAGCTCTTTATTTTATTTTTTATATATAAATAAAAAAGAGATAGAGATGAATAAGTTTATTATCAAAGAACAGAGATTCAAGTCATAGAAAATAAGAATATTGGAAACAAATAGTCACATATAAAACAAAATCGTAACACATTTTCTAGAACTTATCCCCAGCACTTTCCCCAGCATTTTCAGCCGGACTGGCCGAGATTCCCCTTTTCTTAAGATCAAGCCAACTGATACTTGTCCTCACACACTGAAGGACAACTTTGGGGGAAGGGGGTCTCTCTGGTCCCTCAGGTATTCCAGACCAGACCTTTGATGTTCACCTGAAAATAGAGTTGTCGTCCCCTCCCTCTCCCAGGCTGGATTTACAACTTACGCACCTCTAGGCACAGCATCTTCAGTGTCACCCCTTGCGTACAGCTGACCTTAGTGTTTTCCATAAAAAATGAAACTCTCAACCCACTCTTAACTTTTAGGTGCCCCTAGAATGCTGGCAGCCTTAGGCACATGCCTACTGTGCCTAACTGGAAATCCAGCCCGGCCCCCCGTTAATTTTTTTCTGAAGTCTCTGCAATTTCTTTATTAGCATTTGACCTAGTATGCTGACAGACTTCTATTTTAAGGCACAGTGGGCACCCAGGAGATAAGGATCTCCCACTTCCTGTCTGGAGAAGTTTGTCTCAAGGTATGTGTTGTATCAACCAGGCAAGGTACTTACAACTTCAACAGGACTTTATTTTTACAGTGGAAACCTTTGTACAAAGCTGCTGCTGCACCCTCTGTAACTCTCACTCAACCTCCTCAACTCCTCCCTCTTCCTTCCTGTTTCCTGTCCTTTCAGACCCCCAAAAGCCAGTGCTTCTAGTTCTAATAATTATAAACACATCTAAACACAACAATATGTTACCTTGAGTGACCTGTCTTTAATCTGCATAGAGAACATAATTTCCAGCATGTATACATAACTCACATCTTCCGTATCTACATCTCACAATGACTATGACAAACAGTGTGACACATGCTTTCAGTAGAGACCTTATATGATGCCTTTTGGTGAAACCAAGGCATCCCTGTTCTCCTATGTTTCCCTCTGTCCTCTGACTGCTGTGATCAATGGGTCCTTGGGTCACAAGGAGAGAAGGAACTGCACATACAGAACCACCAGACTCTGTGCAGGTGCAAATGTCTACGTAGATGGACAGTATTGCAGGACCAGGGCCTAGAATGATCCCACAAAAGTTGTAGGAGGTTGCAGTCCTGCCAATATCTATAAAGAAGTCACTTTGCACTGTAACTGCTTTAATTTTCCCCATTGCTGCTAATCCATTAACTACCGGATCACTCCATACTCATAAGATGGTGGTTTAATTGGATATTTCATTTAAAGCAATATATCATATATTTGATCAGTGCCAGTTTATATGCTGCAGCTGTAGAATGGTTAACAAATGGAAAAATTACATACACTGCTACATATTAAAATAAGTTTAGTTTTGTAACTCTGTCTTCCCTATTGTCTTCTTTGGGTCCACATGTGAACTCCTGATTCATTACTGTGGCCAACAGCAGTTCCGTCCAAGTGAGAACTGCAGGAATGAGCCCCTAGAAGACTGGAAGGAAAAATTACTTATTAGTAGAATCCATTTCATTTGATAAACATGGATACTTTCCTTGCGCTGCTAATAGACAAATCAACAAATGCTTCCTGGTGTCATTAAGATCTTAAGTGTCAACAACACAGTTCTGACTTATTTAACTTCCCCTCCTTCTCGTTGCCTGGCTACCCTGGCAACAGCAGAGAAGCTATTACTGATATACATTCTCAGCAGCTTGGTTTTCTTAATTATAATTAACTAGCAAAAATGCTGGATTTAAAAACAGTACCTAGAATCCAGAGAAGATTCTCATTTTAAAGATAACTATAAAAGGCAAGGGTGCATTTTAGATCTAAAATGCTTGAGCACGTTAATTTGCAATGTCTTACATTAAGTCAACACATCAATATTCATCTTCAAAATGTCAGGAAAAAGTTCTTATAAAACGTCATGCTGTTTTGTTCTACATCAAAATATTTTCATTTTAATGCCATTTTAACTACATGATTAAGAAAATATTAAAAAATAGTCTAGATGATTTACAGACTCTTTCCTCAAGGTATTTAGTAGAGGGAATTAAACACAGATCACTCAGTATAAATCTAGTTAGTTTCCTTATAAATATCAGAAGTTGTAAAGGAACAGACCAGCCATGATTCTATAACTAGATCTCCCCATTTAGTCACTAGTCATCTTTCTATAAGTATTCCATTTACCGCTGTGACCAGTGAGGTACAGGAGTCTGGTAGAGGGCAAATATACTGATCACTAGATGAGTAGTTTCCTGTTCCCTGAGTGATCAGAGCAGGGGCTGCACTAGAGTAATCAGGAACCTGCTAGAACCAATTAAGGCACACAGGCTGATTAGAACACCTGCAGCCAATCAAGACAGGCTAATCAGGGCACCTGGGTTTAAAAAGGAGCTCACTTCAGTTTGTGGCACGCGTCTGAGGAGCTGAGAGTGAGAGGGTGTGCTGCTGGAGGATTGAGGAATACAAGCGTTATCAGACACCAGGAGGAAGGTCCTGTGGCGAAGATAAAGAAAGTGTTTGGAGGAGGCTATGGGGAAGTAGCCCAGGGAGTTGTAGCAGTCATGCAGCTGTTACAGGAGGCACTATAGACAGCTGCAATCCACAGAGCCTGGGCTAGACCCCGGAGTAGAGGGCGGGCCTGGGTTCCCCCCAAACTTCCCAACTCCTGATCAGACACAGAAGGAGCGGACCTGGACTGTGGGTTCCACCAGAGGGGAAGATCTCTGAGGCGAGCAAATCCGCCAATAAGCACAGGACTCACCAAGGTAGAGGAGGAACTTTGTCACACCATTCTGAGTGTACCTTAAAAGTACATATGCATGACCGGTCTCCTCAGTTCTTTCTCTGCAGTGGAGGCTACCCCAACTCTGAAGTAGAGGGGAGAAGGGTGAGTAGTGGAGCACCCACAAGGACACTCATCGTGAAGAAAGTCAGTTACTACACAGGGTGAGTAACCTCCTCTTCGAGAGAGCGATGTCCCTGTAGGTGCTCCACTCCAGGTGACTTTAAAGCAGTGTATCTCAAGGAGGAAGGGGCTTTGGATTTGGTTGGAATGCAGTGGATAATACAGCTCTGCCTAATTCTGTATCAGAGAGAGGGCCTTGAGTAAGGGCATAATGCTTAACAAATGTGTGTTCAGAAGTCCATGTGGCAGGCTTTACAGATGTCAGCCAGAGGAACTTTGCATAGAAAAGCCACGGAGATAGCCACAGATCTAGTGGAGTGAGTTCTCATGCGGCTGGAGGTGGAACTTTCTTTATCTAATAGCACAGTTGGATTCAAACTAGATTTCTGAGTGTAAGTCTCTGGATAGAAATAGGTGTCCCTTTTGGAGCGCTCCACAGTGGAGACAGAGTCTAAAAGAGTTCCTAAAGGGCTTAGTTCTATCCAAATAGAAAAACAAAGCCCTGCGTACACCTAACGTATGCACTGTGAATTCAAAAGAGAGTTTGCATGTAGTTTAGGAAAGAAGGTTAGTAGATGTATCAGCTCATTGATGTGGAATGATGAATGCACCTTTGGAAGAAATTTGGGGTGTAGTTGGAGGTTAACCTTGTCCTTAAAAATAGCGTATAAGGTGAGTCTGCCATAAGAGCTGCTATTTCTCCTATACGTCTGGTGGAGGTGATTGCCACTAAGAATGCTGTTTTCATACAGAAGTGTAAGAGGGAGCAAGTGGCTAGGGCTCGAGTTGTTGTTGAGTTAAGCAGGATAATACTAAGTGAAGATCCCACGGAGGGGTAGGAGGTTTAATGTCTGGGTATAAGCATTGGAGCCCTTTGAGAAAACGTTTGGTGATTGGATGAAGAAAAACAGAGGTATTGTCGATCTTGTCATGAAAAGTTGTAATAGCAGCTAAGTGGACTTTGATGGAGCTGAAAGGGCAGATTGCTTAAGATCTAATAAGTAGTCAAGTATGGGCAGAACAGGTGCAGAAGTAGGAGGAAGTTGTTTAGTTGAGCACCATTGTGTGAATCGTTTCCACTTTTGGAGATGTAGTGTGAGTAGATTGTGTTCTGCAACGTAGGGCACTCTTTGAACCTCCTCAGAGCATGCTAGTTCATTCTGGGAGAACCATGGAAGGAATCAAGCTTTGAGGTGAAGCATGGATAGGTTGGGGTGAAGAAATTGGCCGTGTTGCTGCGATAGGAGGTTCAGAGTGAGGGTCAACTAAATTGGTGGGTGAATTGACATTTTGGTGAGGAACGGAAACCACGGTTGTCTGGGCCACGTCGGAGCAATCAGAATTATGGTGGCACAGTCTGTTCGTATCTTTGTAAGAACTCTGTGGAGAACCAGTACTTGGGGGAAAGCATACATTAAGTTTGCCCAATTCCGCTGTGGAGCCAAATTCGGGACATTTGTTGTTCTTCGCAGTCGCCAAGATGTCCAGGGTTGGATAGCACCAACTATGGAATATATTGTGTATGATCGTGTCATTTATCTCCCATTTGTGATCCCAGGGAAAAAACGTCTGCTTAGCTCGTCCGCAGTGGTATTCAGGGCCCCAGGAAGATAGGTGGCTGATATCCAGATGTTATTCGCGAGGCACTAATTCTAGAGCTTCATGGCTTCTGTGCAAAGTGAGTGAGATTGAGCCTCTCCCTGCCTGTTGACATAGAACATGCATGCAATGTTGTCTGTCATTTTCCGAACATGTTGGTTTTGAATGACTGGGAGGAAGTGAGAGCAGGTATTGCATATGGCTCGCAGTTCTAGGACATTTATGTGTAGGGAGGCTTCAGTGGAAGACCATAGCCCCTGGGCTGTGTGGTGGACATGTGTGCTCCCCATCCTGTGAGGGATGAATTAGTAGTCATTATGAGTCATCGGGAGTCCTGGAGAAAAGGGACTTCTGAGAAGAGGTTGGAGGGAACTGTCCACCATCAGAGGGAGTCTTTGACTCTGAAGGGTATGCTTGTTTAGGGTATGTACGTTCGATCTGTAAACCATGGCCAACCAAGCTTGGAAGCACCTCATGTACAGGCGTGCATTTTTGACCACGAAAGTACATGAAGCCATGTGGCTTAATAGTTGCAGGCAATCTCGTGCAGTGACTTTGGGACTGTTCTGAAGTTTTGTAACCAGGAGTTTTATGGTGTTGAAGCGATTGAGCGGGAGAGACACTATTCCCGTTCTGGAATTGAGGTGCGCTCCTGTGAACTCCATTGGATGGGTAGGAGATAAGGTAGATTTGTTTTGGTTTATTTGTAGGCCAAGGAAAAGGAAGCAAGTGATGGTAAGCTGCATGGATCAAAGAGCTTCATCGAGTGTTGAGGCTTTGAGGAGACAATTTTTGAGGTAAGGAAATATTATAACCTCCTGTTTCCTGAGGTGAGCAGTAACCACGGCAAGGAGTTTGAAGAAAACTCGGGGCCAGTAGATAGGCTGAAGGGCAACACTCTGTACTGAAAGTGTGTTGAACCAAGGGTAAAATAAAGAAAACGGCTGTGGGCTGGGTGAATAGTCCCATGAAAATAGGCGTTCTGTATGTTGAAGGCTGAAAACCTATCGCCCTGCTCCAGCGTTGGGATTATCGTGGTGAGGGTAACCATTTTGAACTTTTGCTTTTTGATAAATTTGTTTAGCTGCCTGAGGTTGAGGATAGGTCACCATCCCCCGGTTTTCTTTTCTGTTAAGAAGTAATGGTAATAAAAACCTTTCCTTCTGTGTTGGTCGGGCACAATTTCCACTTCCCCCAATTGAAGGAAATTTTGTACTTCTTGGAGGAGCAGTTGCTCATGAGAGGGATCCTTGAAGCGGGACAGGGAGGGTGGGAGAGGAAAGGGATGGAATAGCCAACTGTGATGACCTCTAAAGTCCACTTGTCGGTGGTAATATTTCATCATTGATAGAAGAATGGACACAGGCCGTGACCAAAAATAAGGGCAGGCAGTGTAAGCACTGAAGTGGGAATACTGTTTTCTATACGCTTGACCAAGGCTTCAAATTTGCTTATTGGTCGGAGTGGGTTGAGACGCTGCCAAAGAGTCGGGATGGCGGTGTTGGTATCTGGGTCTCTGTTGTTGCTGTTGCTTGTGAGATCTGTGGAACTGCTGGGTGTATGTGGGGTAGCATGGTCTCTGGTAAGGCTGATACCTATATTGTGGCCTTCTGGTCGCAGGGGTTTGAATTCCTAGAGACCAGAGAGTTGCCCTGAAGTCCTTCATGGAGTGCAGTACGTCATTTGTGGTGGAAGTGAACAGTTTGTCACCGTCAAAGGGGAGATCCTCAACGGTACTCTGGACCTCCCGGGGAAAGGAAGAGAATGAGAGCCATGACCCTCAGCACATCATAACTGCTGTGGCAGTGGACCATGCCACAGTATTGGCCACATCAAGGGTTCCCCCAAACACTTAGTACATTTAGAGTGGCCGTCTGAAAGAGGGACGGCATCTTTACAGTTAGAGCAGCGCTTAAAATCTGGAGAACCAGGCATGTCGGAAGTGGCTGTGGAGACAGGAAGTAAAAGGTTTTGTTTGTTTGTTCTCTTTTTAAAAGAGAAGAGAAGGGAAAAGGGTACCTAACTAATACTGGTAAGCTAAACTAAGAGGGAAATAAGTTGAACAAGGGAGAGAAGGAATTCTCTAACGAGTCTGCTGAGCACCGTCTCAGGCCAGAGACAGTAGAGAAGGAGCTGAGGAGACCGTGTACTATTAAGGTGCATTCAGAATGGGGGCGCAGGCTCTGCGCATGCGCAACCGGTATGAGTACTGCTGTAAAAATCTCTGAGTTAAGGCACAGGGACCCACCAACACCTGGAGTGGAGCACCCACAGGGACATCTCTCGAAGAAGAATATTGGTCTCCCTTCTGGCCCAAGCAACTGGGATTATTTTTTTTGACAGAAATTATTATATATGATTGGAATCTCTATTGCATTTCTCATACTGAGTTAAACACCTGGAAAATACAACCCCACATCGGCAAACTAAATTATATAAATTTCTGATTACCCAGCTGTCACTATTTCCTGGCAAAGTTCCTGTACTATCTTATTCAGGTTCTTATGTGGCACCCCCAACAGTTTACAATCTGAAAGCCTCAATACTAATTTTTCTCAATACGCCTATAAAATAGAGTTGCATTATTAAACCTTTCCTCAAAGTCAGACATGGAGTCTGTGGCACACCCAGAAATTGAACTCAAATTTCCTGAGTGCTAACTCAATTCCTTGAACATAAGGCCATCTTTTATCTGTGTAATGCTTTTTTCCACAGATATGTGAGGCACCTCACTACTACCTGCCAATAGCACGAGGAAGCCTTAGCTGTGCCTGCTTTGAGTCAGTTCCCCAACACAAGCCTCTGGTAACACAAGCACTGCCTTTCAAGCCTCCATAGATCCCACTCTCTCTTTACAGATTAACAATAGACATAGTCCAAACCCAGAGCTATCTGGGTATCCCTTGGACTATCCAGCCCCTGTTCCACTGGACAGTCACAGAATTCACAGATCCGCAACGCCTAAAAGAATAGTACACACCAGCTTACTAATTATACCTAGAGATGATCACTACGCTCAACACATAGGATAGCATCACAGAAATGTAGGTTGGAAAGGACCACACAACGTTATCAAATCCAGTCCCTTCCACTGTGGCAGGATCAATTAAGCCATCCCTGACAGATGTTTGTCCAACCTGTTCTTAAAAGCCTTTAGTGATAGGGATTTCACAATCTCCTTTGGAAGCCTATTCCAGAATTCACCTACCCTTATAGTTAGCAAGTTTTTCCTAGTATTTAACCAAAATCTCTCTTGCTGTAGATTAAGACCATTCCTTCTTTTCCCATCTTCGGTGGACATGGAGAACAACTGATCACCATCCTCTTTATAAGAGCCCTTATTAGGTTTCCATTCAGTCTTCTCTTCTCAAGGCACTTAGAAATTGATTGTTTAATAATTGGTTCCAGCATCTTTCCAGGTACTGAAGTTAGGCTGATTGGTCTGTAAAGCCCCCGGTCCTCCTTGTTCCCCCTTTTAAACATAGGTACTATGTTCGCCCTGCTCCAGTCTTCTGGAACCTCACCCATTCTCCTGCAGGTCTCAAAAATAATTGCTAACAGTTCCATGATTGCTTCAGCTAGGTCCTTAAGTACCTTGAGATGAATTTTATCAGGCCCTGCTCACTTGAATACATCTAACTTATCTAAATATTCTTTCCCTATTTCGGCTTGCATTCCTTCCTCCTTGTTAATATTAATTATATTGAGTATCTGATCACCATTAAATCTTTTTAGTGAAGGCAGAAGGAAAATAGGCAGTGGACCCCTCAGCTTTCTGGATGTCATCCATTATTAGTTCTCTTCTTCTGCCAGACAGAGGCCTTACACTTCCTTTCATCGTTCTCTTGCTCCTAATGTATTCAAAGAACCTCTTGTATATGTTTATAGTAAAAGGCAAGAAGTTTATTTAACAAAGAACAGAGACTTGAGAAGAAGCAAATAGATAGAAAGTACAGGAAACATAGGGCAACATATAAAATAAAATCATAACAAATTCCAGAACCTAGTATTTGCTCAACAGCATTTTTCAGCCAGGTAGGCTGCAATTTCTTTTGTATGAAACAAACCATGCTCTCAGCTTATCTCCTTAGTAAAGGCTGCAGTGTAGCTCTGTACCTACAATTATAGTTAAAAATCTATTGTCTTCATTAGTAAACAGGACTCCTTCCTGCTGGTTTATTTCTTCCTGTAAATTCCTTCTCCGGAAGATTTCACAACCTCTTCATTAGCATCCATCTCAGATTGTAAATGGACATCCATTGTATCACACAATACTGAAAGAAACCTGTTTTCTCACCTTTTGTCACCAGCCCCAGGTCACAAAATTTAAGAACATAATTTTCAAATGCATAAGTCCTTACATATTATCCATGGCTATGTGCACCAGTGCGATACAGGCTTTTAGGACACTGTTTGGTGAACTAATATGTAGATACCAGAGTTAGGGAGTCCCCAGAACTCTTATGCACCCCTGTGCCTTCTGCCAATTGGCACCAAGATGTCCCCGAGTCACAATCTGACTTACTAATCTTATTGCTTTTGTTTCAATACCCATGATTCCCGAACGGCCAACTATTATAGGTGATAGCAATGCCTATGGTAAAGATTGCCCCACCTTTTCTATAAAAGACCTCTGTTTTCAGTTGCTTATAACTTCTGCAAACTTTAACAATGTGAGACGGAATCTTCCATGCCAGGTCTGCCTCAGTCTGTATTTCTTTAATTCTTATTTTTAATTTCAGCAAAAATAGTTCAGTCATTTCTCAGTATGAGGTTAAGGAAAAATACTTTGTCAGTGTTAAAAAAATTCTTACAACTATTTCACTGAGAAGCTCTAATGCCTTGTTATAGAGCAAAAAATTGAAATTTGGCAGGTTGATCATCCTGGTATTAGGGACATGTCTTTTGCCTTCTTTGTGAAAATCTGTCCACTTCTGGCCAACTTAAAAGAGTCTGAGGGAAAAAATAAATCACAGTCTGCACATGCTCACTAAAGACTCATTGGAACTTCACAGCTAAGTTCTCTGAACAGTGTCTGCACTGAGCATGCTCCATCCCCTCAGGGATGAGTCATGGATCCTGTGGAAAAAAATAGTATATGATTATGCAATTAAACTGCCAATGCGCCCCAATATTTGGTTTTCCTGTCCCTTCTAGCATATGCATCAAACTCTTAAAATAGTTGAAGTTTCCATAATGCACCAGTATCACAAACTGGATTTTCCTCTCAAACATACTGTTACTAATCTGAATAATTTGTTGTAATGTAAAGGACAGAAAACAACTTTCTGTTTGCTCTAATGCAGGGGTTCTCAAACTTCATTGCACCACGACCCCCTTCTGACAACAATTACAACATGGCCCTAGTTTGGGGGGGCTGAAGCCTGAGCCTGCCCGAGCCCTGCCACCCCAAGTTGGGGGGCCAGGGCCAAAGCTTGAGCCCCACCGCCCCAGTAGGGGGCCAAAACTGAAGCTCAAGGGTTTCAGCCCAGGCAGGGGGCCTGTAACCTGAGCCCTGCTGCCCAGGAGTGAAACGCTCATGTTTTGGCTTTGGCCCTGGGCCCCAGCAAGTCTGGGTTACCTAGGGAGGTGGTGAAATCTCTATCCTTAGAGGTTTTTAAGGCCCGGCTTGACAAAGCCCTGGCTGGGATGATTTAGTTGGGGTTGGTCCTGCTTTGAGCAGGGGAATGGACTAGATGACTTTCTGAGGTCTCTTCCAACCCTGATATTCTATGATTCTAAGCCTTAAGCCAGCCCCGGCAACCCTATTAAAACAGTGCTGCGACTCACATTTTGAGAACCCCTGCGCTAATGTATTAATTCATTCTAGGTGAAATACTCTAATTAAATAAGGTTTCAATTAGATGTTGTGAATTTTAGATGTCATGCTAACATGCACAAAAAGCTTTTATTCTGTATGACTGTAACAAGTATCTTCCAGTCTCTCTCTCATTGAACATGCTGACATATTAAGTAGAGCAGGTGACAGTTTTTTCCATCCAGATGGATTGTTGCTGTGAAAAGGTGATGAAGTTCTTTGTAAAGTAAGAACGTATTTTATATTCAGTATTTACTTTGGACAATAATTTCACTGGTTTTGTTTACTTCCCAATGGAAATTAATATTTTGTAAGTGTTCTTCTGTAGTTTTGGAACTTCACAGTTTAGTAAACATGATAAAGAAATACACATACAAATACACGCACACACTCCTTTCACAGTGCTTCAGGTTAATTATTTATTTCCAAAAGACTAACAAACACATTATAATACAAAGGGAAGATTATAAAGCTGGGGACCAGAGTGTGTACTTTACTATCAGATCTGCACTGAGACTGATGCAGAACTATACAATTCCAGGAGGAGATCTGGAAAGACTAATGCAAGAGTGTTCAAACTTACTGACCCTCTGAGCCACACACACAATCTTCAGAAGTTCGAGAGCTGGAGCGCAACTGCCGAGGTTCAGGGTTTCAGCCTCATGGTAAGTGCTAACTGGGGCTCAGAGCTTCAGCCCCACAGGGCTGGCGCCCCGGCAGGCACATCCCACAGGGCTGGAGCCCCGAGACTCTCCTCCCTGCTGGGCAGAAGCTAGAGGTGACATGTGAGGGGGGCACGTGGCATAGGCACTGACTCCATGGGTGCTCCGGGGCTCAAGCACCCACAGAAAAAAAAAATATAGTGGTAGCTCAGCACCCAGGAATCAGAGCTTGAGTGTGGAATGTGGTGAGTTCTGTGTTGCTACCGACATCTGACCTTGGGGCAGGAAGTTTGTTTATAAACAGAGGCAGGCTGATTAAGATAACAAAAGGCTTGTCATTAAATTAAATTAAGGATCTTTAGATGATCCTGAAAGCATTCCCAGGCACTCCAGTTAAAAGATAGGAAACAAAGGATAGGAATAAATGGTCCATTTTCAGAATGGAGAGAAGTAAATAGTGGTGTTTCTGAGGGGCTTGTACTGGGACCAGCGCTTTTCAACATATTCACAAATTATCTACAAAAAGGGGTAAACAGTGAGGGGGCAATATTTGACGTGACTGCAAGGAGTTACAAAGGGATCTCACAAAACTGGGTGACTTGGCAACAAAATGGTAAATGCAAAGTAATGCACATGGCCTAGGACACATGCCCCCCAGCCTGCTCCCTGGGCACTTTCTACCACAGCCTCTGCCTCTCCAAGGTCACCAGAGAGTCTGCTTCTGGACTCACCAAATGGGATAGGAGTCCCCCAGCAGTGATCCAGAGGCTCGTCTCCATCAGTTGTGCCTGCTATTCGCTGTCTCCACAGGGGCACTTGGGGTCTGGTCTGGGTGGTGTCGAGCTCCTGCAGCCTTTCTGCAGAAGCCAACAGCATAGTACTACTCCATTGCTTTGTCGACCCTGACTGACCTGGGCGGCTCCCTTTTGCACTTCACTTCCAGTGTGAGAATGCCCAGCAGGTACAGATGGGCTGGGCCTAAAGTTGCTTGGTTCCCCAGTGTGAGGCTTACACACCCCAACATCGTTATGTACCACAATTAGTAGTTCTGCAATTTCATATCTGAGTTCCTTCAGAACTCCTGGGTGAAAAGCATCTAGGTCTAGTGACTTATTACGGTTTAATTTATCAACTTCTTCCAAAATCTTCTCTATTGATACCTCATTGTGGGACAGTTCCTCAGATTTGTCACCTAGAAAGAATGGCTCAGGTGCAGGGATCTCCCTCACATACTCTGCAGTGAAGACTGATGCAAATAATTCATTTAGCTTCTCCACAATGGCCTTGTCTTCCTTGAATACTCCATTAACACCTCAATCATCCAGTGGCCCTGAGTGTTCAAAATGTAAATGTTTGAAAGAAACTCATAGGATGAGGAGGCAAACCCATGCAGACTGAAATAAGGAATGTGTTCCACCGCAAAACTATGAAGAGCATTTCATGAAACTAGTCATTATTATTACCAACAACCAGGAGTGAAAGTAACACAGAGGACTTACCAGTATGGGGGCTGGCTCTGGCCTCTGGAAGGGGCAGGGCCTTGGGCGGAAGGGGCGAGGCTGGGGTGGGGGGGTCAGCATCCCCCAGTCAGCCCATCTGCACTGCCTGGCCCGTGCTGCCTGGGGCTCCAGTGGCAATTTAAAAGGGCCCGGGGCACGGGCTGCTACTGTGGTAGCAGCAGCGGTGGATGGAGCCCTGGGCCCTTTAAAATTGTCAGCCCCGGGGCAGCTGCTTCTCCCTCCCCCTCCCCGCATCAGCAGCGGCTAGCGGGGGAGGGGGTTGGCAAAAAGGACAACCATGTTAAAGCACTGCAACAGCAGCGCTTAAAGCAGGGTCCTTAAAGCACTGCCACAGCAGCGCTTTAAAGTTAGCTGCATATGGTTCGCTACTGGCGGCCTCCTTTTACCCGTATGCCTTACCGGCCTGTACTGGCTTACTTTCACTCCACCAACAACTAAAATGGAGGACTGAAATGAGATGAATAAAATGATAGCTTAGCTTGAAGGAGCTAGAATAAAGCTTCACAATTGGATTCCAACAGCCACAAATGCCAGCAGTCAGGTAAACTTTCCATTTAAATTTTTAAAATCCATATCTAGGCAAATGACACAAAGGATTTCTAAAAATTCAAATGGAGGACAATGCAAATTTAACATTACAGAAATTTTAATTAATGGTTTATATGGCGTTCCTATCTATACTTTGAATTTAAGGTGCTGATACAAATTACTATTATAGTTTTAATATTTCCTCAAAGTAAAGTTTTTCTCATTCTATCTGAGAACATCAGACCTAAAACTCACAAACTGTCTTTCTGTTTGACAAGTGTTCTGACTCTCAGCACAGACACACTTTATTATTGCACCCTTATAGCCAAGGACAGTCTAAATCAGGTTCATGGGAAAGGTTTGGTGCTTACATACTGTGTTGTTAGGCACTTTATAAAGTATAGAAAGATTGCAGAATAGATTAGATTAAACAGAAAAAACCTCTGGGTGTCAGGCTTCCACTGACCCCATGTACATTTTCTCTAAAGCGTTTTGGTGAAATTTAGAAGGGTGTGCTATCACACAGGTCAGATGTTTCCATTGTTTCAACCCTTAACCTACAGGCATTTTTCCATTTTGTAAACCACTCATTTGTTTGTCCATAGCAACCACAGGATTAAGGCTAATTTTTCCATGTGCTTCACTGGTAGCGTATCCAGTGTAATTCTCAGTTATCTGTTTTCACTGCAAGTATTTTGTACTAAAGATTAAACCTTACAATTGTATTTGCATAGCACTGAAGGTATACATAGCTCTTTATCACATACAGGAAGATGAGGCATCTGCTCCAAAAGTATCACCTAATTCTTACAATCATGGCATCTCTTGATAATGAAATGAACCCTTTTGGCCAGAATACATATAGCATAATTATGAAGTTATATTCTCATATATTAACTATGATTAATACTTTCCAACCTTAGTGCCTAAAATTAAGCCCCTAAATAAAAGTAGCTTGATTTTCCCAGGTACAGAACACTTGCAACTTCCACCAGTTCTTATTTGCTTAACTCAAGAGACAGTATCACTTCTTATTCAGCAGGCGTAAAGTTCTACTGGTTAGGAGCTTCTGCCTAATTTGCATTTTTCATGTTGGACCTTGCTTTACTGGTTATTAAGACATTTAAAAGGTTTTATATGCCTGTGACAATGTGGTTCTGGCAGGACCCAACTGCGAGTGCCAAATTAGGACCAATTGCTTAAACAGGGAAGTTACAGCCCAAGGCTGGGGTTTTTCCACCTCTAAGGCAAACCAAACCAGCCAGACAAAAGACTTCGGTATTACCCCTTTGGCTAACCGCAAGTCACACAAGCAATTTCCTTAGACACTTCAGTCTCCCAGTATCACCACCAGTCCCACACGTCCTGGGGATGAATGGTTATGAAAACCAACACTCCAGTAAAAGAAAAAGGTTCTCTCGATCCCAAAGGACCAAGCCCCAGACCCAGGTCAATATGTTTA
>NC_133774.1:39289792-39325028 GCF_003597395.2 Chelonoidis abingdonii
CGGTTTATAATTGTGCTGTCTGTATGTCTATGAATCATTTTTTGTCGTTGAAGTTATGAATATTGGCTGTGTACTGTCTGTATTTTAAATTAGTGCGCAGCTCTGGGTGACAGCCTTCCTAAGAAGCATACGCACGTTGTGTCAGCTCAGCTTAGTCTGCTATGATGGCCATTAAGCACATCACTACTAATTCCCTAACACACATTGACCTCCCTTGAGAGGAGCGACCTACGCCTGTGAATCAGCAAGGTAGCAGAAACTGGCCCATGGTGATTAGAAGACACACAATTTTGCTGTAACTTCCACCAGTAGGCCCCACAAAGCACGCTCGATCTCTATAACACTTTGGACAATGCTCTCTTAGTAGAATGTAGCAGAAGTCGTCTTTGTTTACTCTCCTAGATTTGTTTGTCTTGCGTTCAGTGCTGTGCTTCTCGGTCTTCTCCTTTGTTACAATGCTGGAGGGACTTTCTGCTACAACAGACTGAAGCTCATAACATAAGGGCACTCTGAATAGCACACTCATCTCTCATGCGGGGGAGAGGTTTCACAGAGACTCCGACATTTGAACCTGCAGTTCTACTTTCATTCTTGCTACAAGACCTAAAATAAGCTTAAGGAAGTAATGGCAATTATCTTCTGAGTGGCTTTCGTAATTTAGTTTGTGAGTATTGATTCAATAAGTTACAACTCAAGTGTACGTAGCTCTCTAGTAACTCTTCTAGTTTTCCTCACCTTGTTGAGTAAAATGACCTTTAAATGTTATGTGATTCTAAACGATTGCAAAGAGCAGTAGAATTCTGATCGGATGAGAAAGTGTGAGGAAGAAAGGACCGCCACATGCGCCTCTTGGCCCTCCGAGGTAGCTACATCAACAGAGAAACCTTCTTCAGCCTTGTCGCCGTCATTGGCAGGTCTCCCACCTGTGGAAAGAAGAGCCATGACCGCTGCCTCACCCGAATCTCACAAAAAGTGGCGAGCGAGACGACCTCTAAACAGGGGAGACGCAATCTCCCTCAAGTGCTTAGTTTCCGAGAGATTGTACTAAAACTATATTTCGCAGGGAGGGAATCTGATAGGCGAACGTCGGCTCTATCGTGAACAATGGTAGTGTTGAGTACAAGCTCGACAGGGGAGACATTCCTTATCAGTCTTTCCTATGTCGGCCCTGAAGGGCTTTCAGTGCCGCAGGTTAAGGGTCTCCTAGAAAACGCGCGTGCAAGTAAGCTACAACTATAATCGATAGTTAGACGAGTCCCTCGCAAGCGAAACTGCAAATACAGAGGCCAAGAAAGGTATACAGATGCAAGCGAAGGTGAGCAGTGAACGGTTATGTGGCTAGACTGTAATAAAATTGTCTGTCATGCATCATCGCCAACTGGACAAGCCATACTTTTTTCAGACATCTCTTCGAGACTACTATGAGACGATTACTGATCCTTCCTTTGGCCTGATCCGGTGATCTGGTAATCTAGCGAGATCATACGTGCAGCAGACCAGCAGTATAATCGTTCACCTACTCGGTTTACACAAAGCAAAGTGAGCGGGTGGTCGTCGGCACTCGTGGAAAACTTCTCATGGGCATGAGAAGAAGCGCCCGAGTATCTCATAGCAAAGAAAAAATAGCAAGTCGCAGTATGTGTAAGGTCTGGAGAGCTTCGCTATACACTCGTGCTACAGCGCTGCACATCATCTTCAACTCGACAATGTGACAGCCGTCTTCCCTTTAAGCGAGCTTTGTGTCAGGGAAGCAGAGGTCCAGACGGGCAGATTTCTTCTGGGGAAAAGAGACGAACTGAGTGAATAAGAGAAAGGATGCTATCATCTTTCTGGAGCAAAACACATGTTTGTGAAACTAGTGTCTGGAGACATCTAGCTATGTGCTGGCTTGATGTCCATCTAGAATGAATTACACCCTGTTTTGCAGATGGTGATCTCTGAGGTCGTATTGACTAAGGACACACTTCGCCTTCCTGTCTTTGCACTCACAGCAGGAGTTCCAGTGAAAAGTTTCAAAGTGAGTCAGTTAGAAATGGTTCCAATGGAAGTGAGATCGTATCTTTGGTTTTGGAACTGTGTAAAGAACTTGAGACAAATATATGGCATCCGGTAAACATGAGGCAGAACATCCCTCGTCTCTTGGTTGAAGATAGAGCACCCTCGCCTGCTTTGCTTGGGTTGGTGGAGAATTCCCTCTTGAGCTGCAATCGTCCTGTGCGGTAGACTCTAGGAGAAAATCTTAGCTCAGGGGATTGAAGGTAGAGTGAACCATAATAGGTATCCTCTGCGTTTAACTGCTGGAGTTTGCTTCATAGATAGGCAAAAGGCTAGAGAACCAGACTGACGTTCCAAGCTTTTACAGGTCACTTGTGGAATTCTCACACCACAATGCTCATTCTGCATCCAAGATGCCTCCATACATGAATTGTCTGTCACCAAGAGCGCATACGAAAAATACACACAGGTGCTGCCGAATTGATTATGCTCTCGAGCAGAATTGGAGTATACTTTTCTGGTAGAAGAAGATGCGCCAGGATACATATGTAAATTAGGTTGCGGAAGGCGGCACTGGAGCAGATCGCAGATTAAGGGCGAAGGGAATACTGCTTTATAGTGGTTGAGGAGATCGCATATTCTGCTACTTCCAGATACATGTTGTAGACTTCGGCCAGGAAGCATAAGCATTACGCATTCAGAGCGTCTGTCTTCTATTGGGATAGGATCAATAGCCAGAGATTAATGGACGTCTCGCAGAGAAGGAGTGAAGAACTTCTCAGACAGGAGAGAATGTCATCTTTCTTATCTGCATCAGGAGCGAGCCGTGGACGCGACGAACGAGGGCAGTCACTCACACAGTGACTTCCTAGACAGAATGGGACATAGGTGATGGTTGGCCAGAATAGCCTCTAGCAATAGTCAGAGAGAGACAGAATCAGAAGGAGAGTACGTGGGTTCCAAGCTTTCAGGTGAAGGTTATTTGAGGATAGTTGTGGAAAGTACAGAGGAGGGTAGAAAAGGACCTTTGAAGAGGAAGGACTGGTGAAGTCTTGAGGCTTGAATGGGCATGACGCAGGGGACGAGTGGGGCGTGGAATGACAGCTCGGATGTGGGCTTGGAACCTGGAAGAAGATGAATGCAATTTAATTTATGTTATAAGTTAGTTTGGTCCTAGAGATAAACGTGTAACTTCGAAACAAACTTGCCGACTAGATGTGTTTGGTCTCATGCAGTAATACAGTCTTCAAGTTGTGCTCAACACTGAACAGGGGACCACTCTACGGGAAGATGATTTACTTCCACGTCTAACTCCACCGCTAGGTCTAAGGGAGCTTTAAAGGCTGACAATGCATGTGATTTTGTATGGCATTCTGTGACGTGGACCCCACATACCTTTCTTTCCAGATGCTACACAGCACGCCGCCGCACTCACATCTAGGAGTCCAGTCAGACAAGCGCCATCCATTCAATGCACTTGCTTCGGTGAGAGCTGGATAAGTGTGTGAAGGTCTGGCTTCTCTCATAGTGTAGAGCTGGCGGAGGGAATTCTCCTAGGCAACTCATTGTGCCTCAGTAATCAAGTAGAGAGATACCTCGCCTAAAAGAAGGAAAAGCACTGCACATGCTCATGGCCGCTGGAGGTATCGACTGGAAAAATGCTGACCATGTCTCTCTCTTGACAGTATTTCTGATGCGGTACTTTGAAGGGACCTTCATCATTACTATGGCCACATTTAAGCCCGTGCAGCAGAGCATTCAAACACATGCCTCTTCCTTTACCACGCCATCGTGAATATTTCTCGTGTCGATGCACACTCCCTAGTGAGCTACGGAATTAGCAATGGGGGCTGCACTTCGCAAGTTGATGCCATAATTGCAATTTGCACAAGGCCATAGTCCATTTTGTCAGGTCTTTCAATTAGCCTTAGTCACCCTGCGATAATGTTTCTAGGAGCATGTAGACTTGACTCAATGGTACACAGGCTGACTTTACGGTTACAGCAGCATCGTTCATGACGAGAATTGCATGCATCAATATAGTGGCAGATTCATAGGCTGTTTGTATTTGGGGACTAGAGAGCCTGATTTTTGCAGGAGGCAGAGGGGGTAGAGAAGAACACGTGCTGTTTTATTGTATAGAGTCTGTCAACCACCAAAATAACTGTCAGAATTCTTGTAAAATACAGTTATTACCAAGGAATGATGCCAAGGGCATCTACAAAACTGCCATATATCCGCCATATAAAATCAAACCAGCCCTGACTTTCAAGAAAAAGACAGGGTTCTAAGGTTGTTCCTTTGCATATTGTTTTTCAGCAATCTCGGCGCAGGCCCCTGCCGTCGCTCGCGAATGGAAGAAAGCACGGTGGGCTAGGGCTTGCAAAATGGTGAGATGAATCGAGACGAAACCAGAACGCTAGCTCCACACGGTCTTGTCCCGCCAGAGTGCAGTGCAAGCCAGGAAAGGCAAGAGCAGTTGCCTGACAAGCAAGAGGGTGATAGGCGCCTTTTTGATTTTTCACTGTTATAACCAAGGCAATGTAGCACAAGGGAAGGGGCGAGAAAGTTTACTACGGATCGATTTTAGCTTGAGCATGATTTTCGTAATGTTACCTTTGCAAAAAGTGATCAAAGAGGAGGAGCAACGCGTGAGACACACAAGCAAGTGCAGATATGTATTCAATCCCTGAGGGAACATCGTAAAGCTCTGAAGCCAGATCCTGATTGTGTGAAATTGCACTTTGCGTGTGAATTGATCCTTATGCGATCATTGATCTTGCGTAGGAAGTTATCCACCCAGACTTTCCGCTACACATACCCTCAGGCACTCGTGCGGCGCTCCGCCGCTAGAGTGCACGGGAACACCCCAATTTGTCTCTAAGTGCAGGGGCCGGTGATGCCTGGGGAACGAGGCTCGGGCGATGGTTAGGGATTTCCATGCATACGGACTTGGGAAGAGCTACCTCCTTGGTTTTTCAAGAAAAAAGCAAATGCCTGCCGACTGCTATGACTTCCGTGGTGCACCTTGGGTGAGGTTACTTAGCTTTTTCGTGTATGTATCCATCGGTCACAATGGTCGGAATAATAGTTGCCCTACGTACCGGAGAGATAACACCCAAAGAGCTAGGAAGCTGCGCAGTACAATAGGAATGGGGCACGACTAAGGACATTAGATAGACCAGGAAATGCTGAAGACCATGGAATATGGCAAGACGTGCACAGCAGTAAATTAAGAGGGCGTGCCCTAAACCCACTTGAGTGGGAAATGCATCCAGAATTATTCTGTGTTTTTGTATAAAGAAAAGAAACGCTGGAATGCAGCCCTTGTTTGGTCCTACAGCGCAACTAGCACTTGAAAAATGAGGCAGCTTTCCTCCTGCGACAACCACTGTTTCCTCACCTCACCCTCAGCCGCAGAGAGGGCTAGATAAATGCAGATGAGACTACACGAAGGAACAAGCTGTGAACCGTGCTTCTTGCTCTGCGTCCACTCGCAAACATCTGGGCGTAATTTAGGCAGAGCATACATCTACACTGTCGCCAGGCATACCAACGAGAGTGTTAGGAAGGAAGGAGACAACACAGCATACACGTCGCCCAAGTGCACTGTGTGGAGAGAGAGTGAAAGTCGCGAGGAAGGTATGTTCTAGTCCTCTGCTGCTCTGTACACTCCGATTCCCCACCACCTCGCTGCACCCGGCCCCGAGGAGCGCCCGCGAGTGGTCGTCGGTAGCTACAACTCCCAAAAGCATTCCAACATGGAAGTCTGAGGCCAGCAATCAGGACAGCCCGAGCACCGCCCTTGTCACTGTGTAGGGGTAAGAATAGGCTAAGATGAGGCTCCTCAATCTTGGAGCGGGCGTACAAGCGTGTTCTTCTCGATCAGATTGCGTGGTGACTTTCATAGTAGATAACGACATTGACGATGCAGTACCCGGGTGTCTTAATGCATTCTCACACGAGGGATGCCCCCTCCAAATGAGAAAGAGACAAACCAGCGTGGTTGAGTTGATATGGCTCGTGTGGTACGATCTAAGGGCCTATAGTGCAGGATGCTATGGGGAGGGGGGGGAGTGGATGTGAGGATAGGTCTTGCCTTCTTTACCAAAATCCATAGGATTAAAGAAAATTGACACGAAAGGCAAAATATCCCGCACTGAAGTCTTGATAACTAAGTTGGATGGGTTAGATATTGGAACAACATGGGTATCGCCTGTTCCCATTAGGGTGATTAGGCGGTGTGTGGTGAAGAGAGAGAAGATTCTTTGGAGGATGGGAAGCAGCATGACGCACCTCATCGTCGGTCTACATGGCCAGCTGTGTAGATGTACCCTTCACTTACATGGGTACTTAAGTGTCTATGGGGAAAGCTACCATTGCAGACAACACATAGCTGCTGTTTACTCAGGGAGGGTTGGATAAACATGATAGTAGATGTGTGTAAGTGTTGTTGTCCTCCCTACATGTGGAGGCCTTAGTGTTGCCGAGTTGACGTTCACTAACTACTGCAGAGTTTCCTAGTGAGACTGAAGACAATCCCATTCCTTCCTCATCGGCCCTCTGGTATTCATGTCTTTGCCACTAGCGGGAAAGGTCTTTGGGTATATTGCATCCTGTCATCCATCGCTGTGTCCTTCACACCCTATACCCCCTTACTTCTCCATTCTGAGGTCACACGGTCGCCTGCCTGTCTGAATGGTTGACAGGAACCTTTTTCTCTACTAAGCCAGCTGATGTGTGCAGGTGGGGTATGGGATGATTCCTCCACTAGCAGAGTCTGGGGCAGGGGTTACAACCACTCACAAACACTGGGACATACATAGCTTTTCTGTCCTAACTGCCAGGCCTATTGAGCAGGAAGAACTGGGCGCTGTTGTCTACCGACCATCGAGCGAGGGCTTTGTTACGCTTCCTCAATGCTGAAATCTCTCATGTGTGGGCTGGGCAGAGAGAATCCAGGGGTGATCAGTTGGCCTGATGCTTGCAAGCAGCTTGGAAGCAGTCTGTTTTACACAAAGCATTATGGTTTTCCATCTTACCACAGAGCGCCTCAGAAAAAATGCTTAGGCGGTTATGGAAAGGATTAGAGCTGAAAATTCAACATGCGTGTAATCAAAGGAAATAAAGGACGTGCAGAGGAGGGATGGAAAAAATCCCCCGCGCATGTGCTGGTTGAGCTGTGAAAACACGGATTTACACCTCTGCCTACAACATGCTAATCCATAGCACACTACGGCAGTTTTGTCTTCTAGGGGGGTGCGAGCGAGACGTTGCTACTGACGCTGGGATTCATACAGTTGTCACTCCCAATGTGAGGACTCGTCACTTTGTCTGGGCCTTGGTTTGTTGCATCCCCGTCGGTTTGGACAGCGGCACCCAGCTTGCCCCAGGTACCATCGACTGCGGAGATGCTCAGACTGTCTTACACCTGCTGGGATGGCCAATGCTAAGATCTCACACGCTCACCCCACAGTGAGGTACGGGAGTTGATGCAGCTAGAATTCACCACCCCACCAGTGCAAGCTTGCGTACACGGCATAATGGGCACTCCTTCTCACATTGTCTTTTGCGCACCTGAATGTGTCATATACTTGATGTCTCACTAGACCGACTTGTGTGCAAAGGTGAATGCTCAGGGGCTTCTCTCTTGCGTGGCATAAAGGAATTCCACGATCCTGTGGGAGAGACCATCACTCAGGTAAAATTCTGTTCTTGTGACTGCCAGCACAGCTATGGCTGAGCGACAGATCGCTGCGTAGGCGGTGAACAGACTCGTTGGAAGATTGTATGGTAGCACGCTCAGTAATAATCCCCCGAGAAGCAAACTCAGACATAGAAATCTACAGTCACCTCTCTATATCATAGACGGCACTAGAAAGATAACACTGATCTCAACGTGCCACTCTGTAAGTTGATAAGGCTGCCCAAGCGATGAGAGAGTCTGGAGTAAAAGACTTTGCATCTATCAATTTAACTCTATACAAACAAGGTCACCCAATGTGATCATCTGTATCGCTGGCAATACTGATATGGAGTGATGCCATTCATTAACGTGAGGGTGGGTTGCCATGTAAACTTGACAAATTTGGCCTGCGGTCCACATACAGTCGCTTTATATTTTTGCAGACCGTTGTCAATTTGAAGCGACGCAAATGATAAGGGAGTGGGTGTCTAGTCTTATACTGCCACCGTTTAAATTCTGCAGCTGGGGGTGTGTCCCTGACATAAAACTAGGTTGGGGGGCCAGGGTATTCCGTCGCTCTGCGTAGCACTACTCCCAATGAGAGAACCTAGGTCTCTAGCGTGTGTGGTCTTCATGAGTATCTAATGGATGGCCATTTTGACTGGCACATTTTATGCAACTTGGTTTTCCCTTAGAATTTCGATGAGATGTACATACTCTACCAAGGGAACGTAGCTTGGGTTGCGATGAACAACAGTCCATTCTTGCTAGGGAAAAGGGGTTTTGGCATTAACAATACATGCACTTGACTCCCAAGAGAGGCGAAGGAGCGAGCGAAGGAAAGGCAGAAGCTTAGAGCATCCTCTTCGGATCCTGCCCCTCGACTACTTCTGCCACACCAATCCGTGGTCATGGCTTGCTCGGTCGGACGTTGTCGGGTTGTTCTTGTGTGGGTCGATGGCTGATATTTGATGTGTTCAATAGGAAGATTGTACGTTTTTGATATGTTGAGGCATCTTATTATTATGCCGGGTGGACGGCCCAGGTTCTGGCATGTCCGCGGGAGTCGCCCGGCGCGCTCCCGGATCCCATCCCTGCAACGCTCCTATGCATCCTCTCCGCTTAGGTCTGCGATGTTGATTTATACTAGCAGTGATGTCGTAATCCACCTGTTGCCTGCTCCTTCCCTTCCCCGCAGAGGCATCTGGATCAGAACTGGGCCTTTCATAATTTACCTGCTATTATCGGTAACTCGAGCTTTTTGGGGATTGCCCAGGACTTGTATTTTTTTAATAATCTCCATGTGTTTTTTTAATCAATCCTTGTTCTTACCCATGTTTGTTGTCCTGTGCCGTGTTTCTAATCATCTGTTGATCCTAGCTACTGCCACAGAAGCCTCTCTCTCCCCGGATCAGGAAGAAGCAAGAGCTCATAATGAGATCTTCACCCCTTTCGACATCAATCCACATATCACCTGGCACTCGTGCCGCCAGGCTTGTGGGCAGCTTGGATTCCAGCTTCGTTCTATGAAGCTTAGTCACACTATGGTACTGTAGCCTCTGGGCAGCTCCAGAGCAGTCCAGCCTTGGAATGGCAGGGGGAAATATGAGAGGTTATCATTCGAGCAGTGGAAGGAGTGTAGTCGGCGAGAGGGCGAGTAGTCTAAGTAACGATAGGTGGAGAGATAACCAGTAACCCGTAACCTGGTCTTAGACACCTTATATGACCACCTTTACATAGGATTTGGTGCCACTACAGAACCGTGGTTGCAACCCATGTTCTATATGGTCCCAGTTTATATCAATAACGTCACAATGCCCTTAAAGTTATCTCCTATGTAATGATCAAGAAAGGTATGAAGCATACTCTGTGGTGAAGACCAAATGATAACTGCAACTGAGGATCACATGTTGGAGTTACAGAATTAAGGTCAACTCCCAAGAGAGCTCAAGCACTTTTAGCTCCCCCTGAATCCAAGAGAAGTTGCAGGTACCCAGCACTTCTCATGATTGGCACTTAGGTAGTAAGTAAAATATATTAACTTGAAGGAGTGTGAAGGAACTGGAATGTTTCACACATAGAAGAGGCGGTTGTTGTTTTGTAACTGGGAGGAGAATGCACATCTTTTTCTCTCTTCTGAACTTTTATTTTGTTTCCTCTTGAACTTTTTCTGGAGGGGAATGTGGGGTTCCTTAAGTCACAGTGTTAGTACAATGAACAGTTTTTGGGAGGTATTCAGTAGTGTAGAATGCATACATCCCAAATATATGTATTTACAGGCAGGATGACTACATCAAATGAGCTGCATGTCTTGCATCATTTTCGTAACCTAAACTGTCTATATATCACTCTAAATTTAAGGTATACTATCATAGCATGCTAATTAGGGACAGGTTCTGTAATCCTTATTCACACTGAGTAACATAATAACACAAGTAGCATGCCTGAAATCAATGGGACTAAATTATGAGAGTTACTCAATGTGAGTAAGCTTTGCAAAAATCTGACCCTCAGAATTATTCAGAGCCTACATTCCTGCAATGGATCTGCCAAGCAAGAGACTACCATTTCCATCAACATGCTATCCATTACACATCCCCTTTTTTCCTGGCTAGCTATGATTGTGCTCTTGTAGGAAGAGGGGGTATAAAGTCCATGAAAAGACCCTGAATCAGGAAGTGAACAGGCACTTTTGGGAAAGAGCAGGATCATAGCTAGCCAGGAGCTTCAGGGCTAAGAGATGCAAGGGAAACCCCCAAGGAAACTGTGTAAAAAAAGCAAAGTGTGATGTTATATATGCAGCCAGGACCAGGTTTGTGTGGGACTCACTGGGAGCAGTAGAGATTGGTCAGAGAGCCACGCAGAGGGGTCCCAGTAAGAGATGCATCACTAAGTGATCTTGGCCCGGAAATCTGCAAGCTCCTATCTACTTTGAATAGATGCTGGCCTGGAGAGGACACTCCAGGCAACAGGAGAGCCCTAGCCCTCGCCTGGAATGTTCCTAGAGTCCAAAATAAGGACCATTGTTGCTCACTTAAACCATAACTGTTTAAGCCAGAGGCAGTTCACTAGCCCATTGGGAACCCTGAGCAGAAATAATCTGGTGGGCCTTACCCCTCCCTAATAATATTAATTACATTATTTCCAACAAACCAAAAAATATACCAACACAACACATACTAATACACTTGTTTAAAAGTCCATGTTAAATAAAATGAATGGTGTTTTGGGGGTATAATCAGGGGCTTCATAAGCAGTGTGGGACCCTAATCAATTGCTTAGTCTGCTTATGGCTAGGACCACCACTGGCTTAAACTATTGAACCTAGGGCAAGGGTTCTCAAACTGGGGGTTGGAACAGCTCAAGGGGTCACAAAGTTATTACATGGGGGGTCACGAGCTGTCAGCCTCCATCCTAAAACCTGTTTTGCCTCCAGCATTTATAATGGTGTTAAATATACAAAAAAGTGTTTTTAATTTATAAGGGGGGTTGCACTCAGAGGCTTGCTTTGTGAAAGGGGGCACCAGTACAAAAGTTTGAGAACCACTGACCTAGTGTATTTACCACCATTCCCTTTTCTTACAGCCCTAGTAAAATACCCTCTCCTTTTAGCCATGTGGTTGAGTGGTTATAGAGCTAGTGCCTACAAGGCCTATCAGCTAAAGCACCTGCCTCTGGGACCTTAGGGGCTTGGTGTACCACAGTGCTGAGGAGCTATAATAATTATACTCCATTAAAATAATCTGATTTGCACAAAACCTTATTTTCATAAAAACTGGATCAAAGCTAATTGGTAGAATAAATTTATCAGCTGGCAATTAAATGTCACTCCATATTACGATGTGTTTGTTTTCTCACTCAAATGGCTTTTGTGGAATAGATACTCTCATTTTGAATCTCCAGAGAACCTTGTTTTCTCATTGGCAAGCTAAGGAAAATGTTTTTAAGCACAACTTTTTACTTGAGCCAACATATTGCCACTTAATTTGTTTGTAAAGAAACTGGAGCACTCCTATAATGTTAAGAATCTCACTATTGTTTATTTTCTGTTTATAAGCAACTTAATCTATGACAAAGATATTACCTTTGATTGCCAACAGGGTGTGATGGAAACAGCTGCTAATGATCTTGAACAACTCTAGCTAATATAACAAACTTAGATCTGACAAAGATAATCAGAACATATTTTACAAGTCACCTAATTTGATTTTCATTCCTTTCCCTTTTTACTCTATGTCAACAGTGGTGTTGCTTTGTGTTTATTCAGCCATTTGGATTACAATTCTAAATTAAGATTTTGAACCTGATTGAGATTGTTTCATTTGTTTTGAACTAATGGTGATATTTATTACACTGGTCTACAATTTTTGAGAAGTCGTCTGCTTCAGAGATAAAATGTGGTATTTATTATGTATTTTGACGTGCTGAATTCAAATATGACAATTAAAACAACTGATTGGCTACTGTTTCTAAGATATTTAAGTTTTTACATTTTATGTCTATGTATAGTGTGTAGATAGTAGAGTTTTAATCATAAATTGTAAACCTAGGTCTTTTCATGTGTTTATGGTTGCTTTACATGATAATATTTCACCTGTCCTGTTTATGTAACACTTTAAAAATCAGCAAAAGGGTTATATAAATAAAATTTATTATGAAACAAAAGGCAAAAAACTATTATGTACATAGTTTAGTCCTATTCAGTGTCTACTCGGCGCTTCTTGGCTTGTCTCTTGTATTCATTAAATGGAGCATCTCTTGTCACTGTCCAGCAATAGTCTGCAAGCATTGATGGGCTCCATTTGCCCTGATAGCGTTTCTCCATTGTTGCAATGTCCTGGTGAAATCGCTCGCCGTGCTCGTCGCTCACTGCTCCGCAGTTCGGTGGAAAAAAATCTAGATGAGAGTGCAAAAAATGTATCTTTAGTGACATGTTGCAACCAAGGCTTTTGTATGCCTTGAGGAGGTTTTCCACCAACAACCTGTAGTTGTCTGCCTTGTTGTTTCCGAGAAAATTTATTGCCACTAACTGGAAGGCTTTCCATGCCGTCTTTTCCTTGCCACGCAGTGCATGGTCAAATGCATCATCTCGAAGAAGTTCACGAATCTGAGGACCAACAAAGACACCTTCCTTTATCTTAGCTTCACTTGACCTTGGAAATTTTCCACGGAGGTACTTGAAAGCTGCTTGTGTTTTGTCAATGGCCTTGACAAAGTTCTTCATCAGACCCAGCTTGATGTGTAAGGGTGGTAACAAAATCTTCCTTGATTCAACAAGTGGTGGATGCTGAACACTTTTCCTCCCAGGCTCCAATGACTGTCGGAGTGGCCAATCTTTCTTGATGTAGTGGGAATCTCTTGCACGACTATCCCATTCGCAGAGAAAACAGCAGTACTTTGTGTATCCAGTCTGCAGACCAAGCAAGAGAGCAACAACCTTCAAATCGCCACAAAGCTGCCACTGATGTTGGTCATAGTTTATGCACCTCAAAAGTTGTTTCATGTTGTCATAGGTTTCCTTGATATGGACTGCATGACCAACTGGAATTGATGGCAAAACATTGCCATTATGCAGCAAAACAGCTTTAAGACTCGTCTTCGATGAATCAATGAACAGTCTCCACTCATCTGGATCGTGAACGATGTTGAGGGCTGCCATCACACCATCGATGTTGTTGCAGGCTACAAGATCACCTTCCATGAAGAAGAATGGGACAAGATCCTTTTGACGGTCACGGAACATGGAAACCCTAACATCACCTGCCAGGAGATTCCACTGCTGTAGTCTGGAGCCCAACAGCTAGACTAGAGCCAATCAACAATTTTAAGCATCATTTTCGTTCTCAGTGACCCAGAATTAGTAAAGTTTGACTACATTTATTTCAGAAGCATTTTCGCTGTAGACCAGTGTTACCAATATATGCAAGTAGCAGCATGTATCTGGCTTGCACAGCCAAGAGACATAAAGATGCATTTTCAGGCTGTGTAAGCTGCCTTTAGACCAGGGGTCGGCAACCTTTCAGAAGTGGTGTGCCGTGTCTTCATTTATTCACTCTAATTTAAAGGTTTTGTGTGCCAGTTATACATTTTAACGTTTTTAGAAGGTCTTTCTATAAGTTGATAATATATAACTGAACTATTGTTGTACATAAACTAAATAAGGTTTTTAAAATGTTTAAGAAGCTTCATTTAAAATTAAATTAAAATGCAGAGCCCCACCCTGGACTGGTGGCCAGGACCCGAGCAGCGTGAGGGCCACGAAAAATCAACTTGTGCGCCACCTTTGGCACGCATGCCATAGGTTGCCTACCCCTGCTTTAGATACACATTTCTGACTGTTTGCTACAATGCACATCAGTGAAATCCTCTCTGAGCACAATCACTTTCATCATATAGACATTTAGTGTTTGAGGGACTAGATGTCTTCAAAGAATTAGTAATGGAACACGGAGTCCTTCCCCTTTTGACTGTAGTATTTGAACTTTGCCAAATCGATAGTGTTTGGCAACCTGTATGTAATGTTAATATTGTGGCCACAATCTAGTTCTTAGTGAACCACAGTCCACAACACAAAAGCGACCACCCACATTTGGCACCATGGCAATATGATCAGAAGTTCCAGACATTAACTGGGCAATGAATGTTCCTTTAGCCATTCCTCACATAGATAACAATTTAACAGACACAATCCATTTTGTTTTTATGATTACAGAGAAGCGCCTATGAAAAGAATATATGAATGGCTAGCATTGTAAACCCTGTTGCAGTGAATACCAAATCAATGACACCCTAGTTAAAAGAAAATATGTTTCCACATTTAGGTTGTGGTAAATTGTAACAAAAACCCTTAAAATAACTTGATTCTTGTGGCGTATTTTTGTTTTATTTGTAATTTCATTTCAATCACTGTGAACATCTGTAAGTTTTATAGAATGTATTGTAAAACATTTGAACCTGAAAATTTAGCAACGTTAATCTGCAGTTTTGTATGGATGTCACTCTGCTCTTCATGTTTACATTTTTTAAATAATTTAGTGCTATCCTCATCACAAAGTCTATTCATGAAAAGCCAATTATACTTTGACAGCAAAGGGTATTCTAAGTGAACTCCAGAGTGATGCCTCAAAAATGGAACATTCATTACGATTTCAAGAACAACCTATTGTACCATTAACATAGCTCTTCTGTGAGAGTAGTTTATATTGCAAAACTTACTTCTCAACATTTTGCACTAGAAAAATTAAAAACTGAATAACAAACTGAAATTATCCTTACCTCACATGAAAGTTATTACGTACTTATTCTGGACACATACAGTCTCGTGTTTAAAATATATCTTAAATGACTGAGGGTGAATAATTCATCTTTGATTTTTTTTTTTTTTTAATTCCTTTGCCAATTGAGTTCCAAGGCTCATTATTTCCGGGTCAGTTTTTCCCTCTGACACTACATTCCTCTATAATAAAGAAAATACAAAATCAATGTGCTTTTCCTGTTTCACTTGCTCTCTGCACATATAGATTCCTCTTCACTTAAACGTGGGCTACTATTAGCCCCATTTTACAGGTGTGGAAATTAAACTATGGAGAAGTCAAGTGCCCAAGTCAATATCATAGCTGGATGCTTAACTCAGGTCTCCTGACTCCCAGTCCAGTGTACTATCTGCTAGGCTATGTTGTCTCCTAAACAAAAAGACATGGGTTTCCTGTCATTGTACAAAAAAGTCCCTGCCATAAAATGAAATGGAAGGCTATTCACTTGAAGCTAGCTGGCAACATGCTTTTTAAAAATGTCTTTTTAAAAATTCTACTCCTCCTTTCTCACATTTTTACACACTGGTACATGTTGTTGCAATTAAGCTGGAAAATGACTACAATAGCTTGTATATATATAAAAAAAAATCAAAAATCCCTCAAAGACATTAGCCTATTTTTATTGTTCTGAGCACTCAGACTGGTTAACTGAAAACGAGAAATCATTATGTAATGTATGGGGTGCATGAGCATGGCCCATGTCCTGTTTCAAATCTTGGGCTGTCAGCTGGATCAGGTGGCCAAGGATTATATGATGGCAACACAGAAGTGGTGACACATATAAGAAGGAGTCCATCCAAATAATGAGAGGAGACCTAGGGTTGAGAAAGAGGCTCTCTGCACCAGTAAATTGAAAAATACCTGCAGGGAACAGATCTTGATTGGGAATGTTTTTAGCAAAGGCCAGGTAGGAGGTCAGCTTTGAGAAGGCTGTAGAGAACTGTGGATGGTCAGGTTGGAAGATTTTATTGAATTGAACTGTTCTATTTTGTTAAATAAACTAGTTCCTATGAAGGGACTGTGAGTGAACCATGTGAGTGCATTCTTCAGAAAGCTGAGGTGGGGAAAATGAGGCAGAAGATAAGGGAAGCTGATTCTTGCAAAGTGATACAAAAAAAGAGTCTGAAAATATTAGATCAAGCAATGGCTAACACCATATAGGGAATAATCCTGTACTGATGAGGGAAGGGAATGTGAAGTAAAGGAGCTAATGTTTCTTTTTATTTTCTGACTTCTGTGATATTAAGCTATGATTCAGTGCAACCAAAACACTTACAGCATGTTTCTCTTCTCTAATTTACAAACGAATAAATTGGTTTTATGGATTAGTTATAAATCCCTGAATACACAAGAAAGCTAGTAAATACCCAACTATAAAGACAATGCCATCATTAGAATTACCTTAAGAATTGTGTATGTAGTATAGTTGTAGCTGTGTCAGTCTCAGGATACACCTCTACCCCAATATAACACTGTCCTCGGGAGCCAAAAAATCTTACCGTGTTATAGGTGAAACTGCATTATATCAAATTTGCTTTGATCAGCCAGAGTGCGCAGACCCGCCCCGCCCCCCCTCCCCGGAGCACTGCTTTACTGTGTTATATCCGAATTCGTGTTATATTAGGTCACGTTATATCGGGGTAGAGGTGTATTAGTGACAAGGTAGGTGAGATATAATAAAAGATATCTGAGCCAATAGTGATTATCTTCAAAAACTTATAGAAGTCAGAAGAGATTTTAGAGGGCTAGAAGAGAGCAAATACAGTGCCAATCTATAAAAAAGGAAATAAAGGACAAACCAGGGAACTACAGACCCGTCAGTTTAATGTCAGTACCTGGAAATATAATGGAGTCAATAATCAAGCAATCAATTTGCAAACACTTAAAAGATAATAAGGGGATAGGTAACAGTCAACATAGATTTGTCAAGAACAAATTGTGTCTAACCAACCTAATAGCTTTCTTTGACAGGGTAACAAGCCTTGTGGACAGGGGGAAGCAGTAGATGTGGCATATCTTGATTTTAGTAGTTTTTAAGAGAACCCTCCAGCAAAATCAGTACCTTAGTAAAATACAAAATCCTTTGTTATCCCTAAAAGCTTTGGAAACAATTTTTAAAGTTGGTGAAATTTCATAACCATGTCTATTGTTATGGAGATCACACAAAGTAAATTAGTGTTCCCTTTTTCTAAAAGCAATGAACATTGTCATGAACACACAAACCTCCGTGACTTATTAATTTAAAATAATGTCTTTGTTTCAGTGAGTTAAATATGTAGTAATCTGGAATGATTACTTTATGAAGGCTAAAGAGTACATTTAAAATATAAAATCAGCTTAGAACTACTGACTAAACAAATGTAAAACAGAAGAGCTGCATCATGTATTCTATAATATTTAATGTTGTATTCAGCAGAACAGCAGACTTGCCCTTACTACAAAGCTTTTGGAAATAAATCTCTGACAAACTTCAGGTTATATCAAAAAACCTGATTGACCTTTTTCATTCCCAAATTTAGTGCTTTTAATTAGGTACCTTCTGCATGTCCAGTCTTCACCATCTGGCATGCAGTGGAAAACATGCTCCATTTTCTTTAGAAAGAAATTGCAGAAGAGTGTTTTTTTCCAAATGTCATTTGCTTCATTTGGAGCATATTGCGGGATTATTCAGCTGAATGTGTGCACAGTTCACAATTGCTGCTATATCAGTTGTGTTCAAACATATATTCCACTGTCAGTAGGCACTTGAAGGCACTCTAATGGAAAACAATGACACCTGGTGATGCTGTGAGCCAAAATGGTTATATACACTTTACAGAGAAAAGAGAGAACAAGTGAAAGGTAAACCTCTAATCTCAACTGGCTAACAATAGGATGCATATTATGCTTTTACCTCCCCTCCATGGGAAAGGACATTTTTACATTTTTTTTTTTTAAGGATCATAGGTAAATGTCAGAAACAGCCCCCTACACGTGTGTAAATCAATGGCCAGTTTACATCTTCTAAATCTTGGTTCTGTAGGAATGCTACAATCTGCCACAGAGCCCTTGCTTAGTGTAAGGGCTTGTCTACACTCAAAACTCGCTTGAAGTGTGAGTGTGGTCGCAGCCACTCTCTCCAGCGCTGCATGTACTCCACCTCCTCATGGGGATAGCCTTGCAGCGCTGGGAGCCATGCTCCCAGCGCTGCGGCACTGTTTACACTGGCGCTTTACAGCGCTGTATCTTGCAGCGCTCAGAGGGGTGGTTTTTTTACACCCCTGAGCGAGAAAGTTGCAGCGCTGTAAAGCGCCAGTGTAGCCAAGACCAAAAGTATTTGCTAGTCAAAAGCCTATCAAAGTGGTTTAGTTTCCATAATAGAGAAGTTCTTTCACAAAATGACTGGCCTGGATAAAGAGACTGCAAGGACTATTAGCAGTAGATGTTTTGGTTCCATAGAAACAGTACAGAAAATGTTTTGGCTGTGGAATTAGAATTATGTCAGCAACATTTCAACTACAGAATTGCTGAACTTATCTCAAATAGAACCTTATATGATCAGTAGGTTGTCACCTTGCTTTTGTTTAAACCTTTAATTAAAACAATTTTTTCTAGTAAGATGATCCAAGTGGTTCAGTGATTTAGAAAGTATAGAGTATGTTAGAGGTAACCCAGAGAATCCAGACAAAGAGAAAACTTAATTATCCTGATAAAACAGATACAATTTAGCCCATGTTCACAAGGCTAAAAGCAACTCTGATCTTCCCTTTATTCAAACTGTCATCTCTTTCAAAGCTGTACATTTTATTTTAATAGTTCCAAAAGCAAATTACAGTTAATTTTTTCTTTACATCTATGACTTGTCTAAACACTGCCTTTAATCTCACCTCATGTACACATGTCTAGCTAAAAAACAGGAGAACATCATAGTGTGATATGGCTACTCTGAAATATCCTTTTATCATGGTATAAGGTTTAGGTTTTTTCTGTGAAGCCTGAATGACACACTGCATGAGTCTCTAGATTCCTTTCTGTTGTCAAACTATAGCAAGCAGAGTATGCACTGCTTATGATCCCTCTCCTTTCTCTATGCTACTGGTATATTTTGCCTCGCCTCTGCTTTGATGGAACTTTCTCTTGAAATGCTTCACATGTATCAACCTGTAATTATTTGGGCTCCCTGAGATGTGGGAGTGGTGGAGCAGGGCAAAAGGAAAGGACAGGTAAGTATCCATTAAATATACTGATGGTAAGCGGAAGAAAGTAAAATATATATTTCTGTGCTATAATCCATAGCAGCAAAGATTGCGCAACTGACAAAGTATAAGTCACATCAACAGAGTTGGATAGCCTTTTATGAAGGGACATTTTTATTTATTTATAATTGACAACTTAGGGTATGTCTATACTACCTGCCGGATCGGCGGGTAATGTTCGATGTATCGGAGATCGATTTATCACGTCTCATCTGGATGCGATAAAATCGATCCGTGAATCGATGCCTGTACTCCTCGGCAGGAGGAATAAGCAGAGTCGACGGGGGAGCCACGGCAGTCAACTCGCCGCCATGAGGACGGCCAGGTAAGTCGAACTAAGATACTTCGACTTCAGCTATGCTATTTGCATAGTTGATGTTGCGTATCTTAGTTCGAACCCCCCCGCCAGTGTAGCCCAGGCCTTCGGTTTGTTTATTTTATGTTGCACAATATGCTTTTACTCAGACTTTTATCTCACTTTTTAAAAAAAACAAACAAAGCCATGGAGCTTATCAATGCTATTATGGCAGTTAAATTCCTGACTATTAAATGGCACACCCTACCAAGAGCTATTTAAGGTATTTCTAAAGCACATATCATTTGGTATTTAAGTGCCAAAGTTGATTTAAGAATATTTATGATGGGTGGAGATACAGGTTGGTTGAATTCAAAGTGAAATACTGTATATAACTGAGTACAAATACTTTCACAGTCACTAAACTACAAATTTGTAGTTTTGAAACCATCTTTCAATGGAATCAGAATATAAAATAAGACCCAAAAAAGTGAAAACTCAATTAAAAAAAATGAACAAATGGCCTAAAGCAAGTCAAACAAACAGAAGACCAATCAAAGAAACCCTATCAAATAAAAATTAAACCTACTGTTTGTAATAGAAAAAATGGTGCCATATACCTCTCACTAACTCGCTATGAATACAATGAAGTAGGAAAATGTTCTGTCCAAAAATACATACAGTAGAAAGAAAACTGATCATTTTGGGTTTTAATAATCAAGATCATATTTTCCCCATAATATTTCCCCATGTGGAAATATTAAATTAATGAAGAAATTTAAATTGTCATGATTACATACGTCTCTCTATATACACACACACACCTGTGTTTATTTTAATAAGGCCTCAGTGTTTCTGTAAGTTTACTGGCAATTAATTTACTAGGCAAAGTTGACTCCTCCAGCCCATCTCCAGCTGGCCGTACTACTTCCTTTTCTTTCCTTTGTTACAGAAAGGGAGTCTTGGTAGAGAAAAAGGAAAGTCTGGCTACTAAAGGATCTGAGAATAAGTATCCATGAAGTATCCATTCTAGAACTGGGCAAAATTTTTCAGCTGAAACTATTGTTTTGGCCAAAAAAATGCATATGTGGCAACACCAAAATGTTTTGCAAATTCGTTTCAGTGTCACTAAATTGTGTTGGAAAAATTTTTCTGAAAAAGTAAACACATTGCAGCCTTTTTAAATGACACGTTTGGATTTGAAACGATGTTTTGTTTTGAAATTTCCTGCAATTTTATTAAAAATAATTCATTCAATCAAAAAAATTTTCAATTAAAATTTTGAAAAGAATTGTTTCAGGTTGATCTGAAACATTTTTTTTTTTTTTTTTTGGAACTTCCAGATAAAGCCCCCCACCCCCTCCACAAATCACTGATTCTCACAGTTCTAATCTATTCACAAACCTTTTCTCACATGCAGAAATGTGACACACATCGTGGAGTTGTTCACGTAGCTAGAAAACTGCCAAATCTTTTTCCCTGCAACTGGTCTCCCTCTCCTCCCCCATCCCTTTCCACAAGCCCTAATACCCATCTACCCTAGAATAGCTAGGTTAAAAGGGGCTGGAAGGTAGGGGCAGTATAGAGTGTGTTTAGGAGGGAACTAGCCGTGAGGATTAACCCAGAAAATTATAGACCTATCAGCCTGACACTGATCCTGGACAAAATAGTGGAATGGTTGATATGGGAATAGATTAATAAAGAATTAAAACAAGGTAATATAATTAATTATAATCCTAACTGGATATGTTTTTTATCAGATTACAAGTTTGGTTGATAAAAGCATTTGTGTTGATGTAATAAAGACTTCTGTAAAACATTTGATTTGGTACTGCACAGCATTTTGATTATAAAAATAAAACTATACAAAATTAAAATGGCACATTTTAAAAATGGATTAAAAACTGGCAAGCTGACTAGTTTCACAATATAACTTCTAAACAGGAAATCATCAATATCAGCTGTATATCTAGTGAGACTGATTCTTGGCCCTCTGCTAGTTAACATTTTTAGAAATGAAAGAAAACAATAACTGATTAAGTATTCAGAAGATACAAAGATTGTGGAGGGAGTAGTAAATTATGAAGAAGGCAGGTCACTTATACAGCCTGATCTGGATCTCTTGGTAAAATGGGTGAGAGCAAACAATATGTATTTTAATATGGCTAAATAGAACGCATATATCTAGGAACAAAGATTTATACATATTTACACAATGAGGAACTCTATTTTGGGAAGCAATAACTCTGAAAAGGAATTAGGGATTATAGTGGATAATCAGCTGAACATGAACTCCAGGTTAGATGCTGAGTCCAAAAGAATGGGATCTATGCACATATAAACAGGGGAAATTTGAGTAGGAGTAGAGGGGTTATATTGCCTCCATATATGGCATGGTATGACTGCTACTGGAATATCGTGTCCAGTTCTTGAGTCCATAAATTTAAAATGATTTTGATAAACTGGAGAGGTTTCAGAGGAAAGACACAAGAATCATTAAAGGATTGGAAGACATGCCGTAGAGTGGGAGATTCAAGGATTTCAAACTATTTAGCTTATAAAAGAGATGGTTAAGGGTGATTTGATCAGTTTATAAGAACCTACATGGGCAACAAATTTATTAACAGGCTCTTCAGTCTAGCAGAAAAAGATGTAACATAACCAAATGCTGGAAGTAGAAACTAGACAGATTTAGACTGGAACTAAGTGTAAGCGGGGGAACAGTCCTGCTATTGTGGGGAACTTCCCTGGCTTCTGCACCACCCTGGTGAAATGGGCTAGCGGAAGGATCCGAGTCCTCACTCCCACTTCCTTTACCCAGAGGCCTTCCTACCCTTGAGGACTCCCCTTGCACTCTCCTGTCTGGGAGACTCCACATAACCTCGACAAGGCTGGGCCCAGGATTCCTGGGGGGCTCGATCCCCAACCCTGCTGTGGTCACCTAAGACAGGAGCTAGGGTGTCCCCACTCCGGGGTGCTCTCTCTGCACTGGACACTTCTCTGACCCACTGATCATTTAATACAATTTAAAGCAAATACAAGTTATTTAATCAACAATTAATTTAAAAAAGAATAAGGAAAAATGGAAAAAGGTTAAAGGAAAACACATCACTCTGTAATGTTCCCTGCCACAGAGCAAACAGTGTCTCTGGAACATCAGGGCAGTTCACAGTCTGTTTTTGTAGGTCCCAGGCCTCCTTCTCAGGCCCTGGCTGTGCTGCAGGGATGCTGCGGGTTGGACGCTTGCTCTGGTGGTGGCCGCACACCTCTGGGCTTTGTGTGATGGGACCCTTCTTCCCTGCGTCGGCCCCCTGTCGGGTTAAGATCCCCCTCCCAGTCTGGCCTGCAAGGACCCTTGGCTGGGGGTGTCTTTCTGCGCTGGGCTCTTTGCTCAGAATCCCCATTGACTGGCCCCAGTTGCTCACTGCACCTGGCTCCAAACTGCTCCAGCTCCAAGTCCAGCTCCACTATTCTAGCTCTGGTTTGCTCTGCCTACAGCCCCCAGGCTGCTTGTCTGCCCCCTCTGGCTCTGTGGCTGCAGCTGTGCTCCCAGCACAAGTCTGCTCCATGGGCTGCTTCCATCACTCGGCTCCCAGCAATGACCTGCTCTCTGAGCTGCTTTTCTGGCCCCTCTGGCTGTCACAGCCCTGCTCTCAGCATAAGCTCGGGTCCCTGCTCTCTCTTCTTAGTTTAGCCCCACTCTGTCTGACCCAGGCAATTCCAGCTCACACAGAGGATGGGACCCACCCTGGCCTTCTGTCCCCTTGATTAGCCTGCCCCCCCTGTCAATCAGGCTGACCTGGAGTATTGGCCTCTCCCCATTATTTTACTACTGGGAGCTAGCCAACCAAAACACCCCCACTGAATGTTAGTAAGGGGACAACGGTGCCCTTACATAAGGCATGTATTTTTAGCAGAGAGGGTAATTAAACATTGGAACGACTTACCCAAAGCAATGGTAGTTTCTCCATCAGTGGCAATTTTTAAATCAAGTTTGGATATTTAAAAAAAAAAAAAAAATCTAATTCAAACAAGAATTATTTTAAGGAAGTCCTGTGACCTGTGTTATACATGAGGTCAGATTAGGTGATCATTCATAGTAGCTCCTTTTAGACTAATAATCTATGAATCCTTACATGGCTGAGTTAGTCAAACACAAACCAGCAAGAATACTCGTTTATCATTTCAAAAAGTTTTTTTTTTCTCCTGCTGATGATAGCTCATCTCAATTGATTGGCCTCTTACAGTTGGTATGGCTACTTCCACCTTTTCATGTTCTCTGTATAAATATCTTCTTGCTGTATATTCAAGTCTATGCATCCGATGTAGTGGGCTGTAGCCCACAAAAGCTTATGTTCAAATAAATTTGTTAGTCTCTAAGGTGCCACAAGTACTCGTGTTCTTTTTGCGGATACAGGCTAACACCACTGCTACTCTGAAACATGTCTAACTTGTGTAAGTTTCAAGTATTCACCATTAATGTTGCAATAGGGCATTCCTTTTTTAATTGTTCAAAGTTTATGTAATTTTCATATTTCCAAGTCTGAAATTATATACCAGAGGTTCAGGATGAGTTAATTATTTTTATTTCCATTAGATTAGGAAGGATTAGTTATAGCATTGCCTTGAAGCCATGAGTAAGTTATTCAGTAATTTCTCTGCTATCATAGAGGGAACACCTATCAAACCCTCATACTTTCACTTTTCTATTTGGAAGCCTAGCTCACATACTGCTAGAATTACATGGCCAATGAGGACCTACCACTCACAAACACATATTAGCAAGATTTCTATAGCAGACTAGTGACTAAAAATTAAGTTCAATAGCCTTCCTCCTCAAGACAATATGGAATATCTCTCTCTCTCAAAATAAAATAAATAAATAAAAAATTCTGAGCCATGTCATGCCCTCCTATATAAAAATATAGAAAGGACAAAATTAAGTGAAAAAACACCAGTTTTCACTCAGAGTTCTCACCAAAATTTTCAATTGGTATGTGCAAGATTTTCATATCCTCCGTTGGGACAGGGGACATGGCCTTCAATCCTATGGATGTCCCATGATTGGTGGATAAATCCCATAGAGTTCAGGTCTGGACAGAGGGTCTCCCCTTTCCCCAAAGCAGGATTTTACAGATATTAATGATGGAGTAAGTGTAACTTCGACAAGGAGTTCCACATGGATTTCTATTCGTTAACAAGAGATACTGCCCAGGGTGATGCTCTATCAGCTGTTTCCTCTCACTAAAATCCACATCCTCTTCACATGAAAGGGCTTCCACACATTTGGATGAGTGGTGGTGAAGATGATGCCACTACAACCCTGTCCACAAAACAATTTATAACAATTTGTAACTGGTAAGTGCCATGGTTTGTGTCTGCATGTCAGATAGTAAGGGCAGCTAACAGTGTTTTGCCCCTGCCAAAGGGTTGGGATGGCACATGCTTGAGTTCCTGTAGCCAGCTAATCAATCATTCTATTATTTTAAAGAGGAATTATTTGTGTAAACATATTTGTGTAACTGGTTGTCTGATTCCTTCTTGTTCCCAAGTGTAAGCGGGGGAATGGTCCCGCTCTTGTGGGGAACTTTTCTGGCTTCTGCACTACCCCGGTGAAGTGTGCTGGCGAAAGGATCTGAGTCCTCGCTCCCACTTCCTTTACCCAGAGGCCTCCCTGCCCTTGAGGACTCCCCTTCCACTCTCCTGTCTGGCAGAGTCCTCGTAACCCCAACAAAGCTGGGCCCAGGATTCCTGGGCGGCTCAACCCCCAAAACCCTGCTGTGGTCACCTAGGACCAGGAGCTAGGGTGTCCGCACTCCGGGGTAATCTCTTTGCACTGCGCACCTCCCTGACCCACTGATCCCATCATACAATTTAAAGCAAATACAAGTTATTTAATTAACAATTAATTTAAAAAAAGAATAAGGAAAAATGGGAAAGGTTAAAGGAAAACACATCACCCTGCTCTGTGGCAGAGAACATTACAAACAGTCTCTCTGGAATGTCAGGGCAGTTCACAGTCTGTTCCTTGTAGGTCCCAGGCCTCCTTCTCAGGCCCTGGCTGTGCTGCAGGGACGCTGCGGGTTGGACACTTGCTCTGGCGGTGGCCACACACTCTCAGGCTCTGGGTGGCAGGACCCTTCTCCCCAGTGTCACCCCCGCTCTGTCAGGGTTATGATCCCCCTCCAAGTCTGGCCTGCAGAGCCTCTTGGCTGAGGCATCTCTCTGTGCTGGGCCCACTGCCCAGGGTCCCCCTCGCTCTCCCGAGCTGCTCACCGCACCCAGCTCCGGACTGCTCCAGCCCCAGCTTCACACTGCCTCAGCACGGCTGCTGCTGCTGCTCTGCCTTTAGCTCCCTGGGCTGCTTCTCTGGCCTCTCTGGTCCTGGTTGCTGCAGCTCCCCTCCCAGGGCAGGTCTGCTCTCTCTGGGCTGTGCTCTGGCTTTTTTGGGCTGCAGCTCTGCTCCTAGCAGCTTAGCTTGGGCCCCTGCTTCTTCTTAGCTTGGCCCCACTCCGTCTGATCCAGGCAATTCCAGCTCACACGGAGAACAGGACCCACCCTGGCCTTCTGTCTCTTTGATTAGCCTGCCCGCCCTATCAATCAGGCTGACCTGGAGCATTGGCCTCTCGTCATTGTTCCTGGGGACTGTCAGTCTCAGAGTCCTGATTCGCCATTGATCCCTCTCCCTTTAGTGCTGGGAGGTAGCAACCAAACACCCCCACTGAATGTTAGTAAGGGGATAACAGTCCCCTTACACAAGTCTTTATATGATAGGACTTCCCAGAGTATCTACTTCCATGTGCTGCTGATGTTCTTCAGCTGACATGTCCTCAGGGTACTCTATTTCATACTGAGGCAGTCTAGACTAGATGCTTAGGTTATCCTGGAACATACTGACAAAAATATGGCTAGGCAAGATGACAGGTGCAGTTATGATAGCTAAAAAGCTGCCATGTGGCCACAAACTGAATCATATTACTTGCAATGTACCTCTAACTAGCTACAATTTCCCCAGTAAAACTTGAGCGTAGACAGGCCTTTGAGCTCGTTCATCCCATTATGTACTTACTGGCCAGTTTTGATCAGCATTTGACATCTTTTATTCCTCTCCCTCCTCCTCATGTTCCGTGTCCCTCCAAAAAACCTCACACACAAGCACAGAAGAAATAATTTGACCCAGCTATATATATTATATATATATATATACACACACACACACACACCACAAAGCATTTGAACACCCCTCCCCCCTCACTTGTCACAATACTAGAGACTGATGAATTGGTGACTGATTATCTAAGAAAGCAGAAAGGGATGATTCACTACATTCAACAATATGGCACAGATTTCCATGTTTCCTTAAAAATGCACATAATAAAAGTTAATATAAAACTGATGTAGGTTTTCACCCAGCATCCACTGAAGTCAATGTAACAGATCCTCTTGATTTCAGTGGGCATAGGGTTGAGTGCATATTTAACATTTTGTTATGGATTTTATAAACAAAACAATCTCTTGCACTTATACTACCTTACTGCCAGTAACATAGTACAGTGGAAATGCATCAAACTGGTTTGGAAAAATTTGGCCACTCTGAACAAGTTACTGTCTATGATGGGAATCTGCTCAAATTGATTTTGGGGAAGGTTAATTTTAAGGTGAGTTGTGAATCTTATGGTGTAAATAAATAAATAAAACTCAAAATCATTAATGGATTGTATAGTAGAGGTCTCTAGAAGTAACAATCTGTTCACACGAAGTTTATAAGATTGCAGCACAGATTTTAAAAAAGCAGCATTATCCAGATAGCAATTGCTGATAAATGTAATATGGAATGATTATAATATGGTTTGGATATCTCAACCATATGTGCAGGTTTGTTACTAATTAAAAACACGTTCTAAACATGATTTTTGAAAATTTATTATGCCTTTACTTTTCTGTCAAGAATTGAGTTTAGGGTTTATGGTTCTCTGCACATTCATCACAATAATAGAGCAGTTTCCTATACACTGTGTTAGGAGTTTCTGATGACAGTATTAATATAGAAGAAAAAAGAAAGCCAGGACTTGGTAGCTAAAAAGAATTAATTTGCAAATTGTGCAGCAAATTAAAGCAGAGACTGGGTTCTATCTCCATTTTGACAATGGCTAGCAGCGTAATCTTGAACAAATAGGATGCATCCATGGAGTACAGGTCCATTAGTGGCTATTAGCCAAGTTGATCGTGGACAAAATCCCATGATCTGGGTGTCCCTAAACCTCTAACTGTCAGAAGCTGGGATTGGAAAACAGGGGAAAGAAATTCTCCTGCTCTGTACAATCCCTCTGAAGCATCTGGCACTACCCACTGTCTGGGACCGGATACTAGGCTAGATGGATCATTGATCTGACCCAGTATGACCATTCCTTTTACTTACTTAAATAACAATTTATCTGTGAGTCTGTTTTTTATCTCATGCCAGTGACGCTCTCTAGAAAGTTCACTGAAATCTATAAAATTATACTGGTATAAAATCACTGTGAGATCCAAGTCAGGCTCTGTGCCTCTTGTACAATGGGAGTAATTATATGTTCTACACATGAATGTAGTAAAATCCAATAGCGTATGTAAAGTTTGCTACACAAGTACAAAATTGCTAACATCACTGGAAAGTAATTACCGTATATACTTGTTCATTAGCCCATTCGTTTATAAGCCAACTCCCTCAGATGGATAGGTAAAAATAGCAAAAACTATATGACCCTTTCATAAACCGGCCCTATATTTCAGGGGTTGGCAAACTTTGGCTCCTGGCCCATTAGAGTAAGCCACTAGCAGGCCCGGACGTTTTGTTTACCGGGAGCGTTCACAGGCATGGAGCCCCTCAGCTCCCTGTGGCTGCGGTTTGCCATTCCCAGCCAATGGGAGCTGTGGGAAGTGGCGCCACTGGCTGGAAATGGCAAACCACAGCCACTGGGAGCTGAGGGGCTGTGTGCCTGCAGATGCACCAAGTAAACAAAACATCTTGACCCACCAACGGCTTACCCTAATGGGGCCAGGAGCCAAAGTTTTCCAATCCCTGCTATATTTTAAAAGCTGGTGTGATAAAAAACACTCAAAAGTTTTGCTAGAATTATTTTAATGTAATCTAATGAAAAACCTGTTATAATAACTGAACAAATATTTATTCACCTTCAAAACTACAGTCAATATTTAAAATCAGTAAATAAATATTTAAAACAAGTAACTTAGAACAAGATGAGACTTTTTTTTAAAAGTCTTAAAATCCTTCAAAGTCTGAATCAGTCTCTGATTCACCAAATAGTTCATTAAACTCGGCTTCAATCACAGCTGCACCTGCATTGTCATCTTAGATGTCGGCAGTGTCATCTTCAGACTCAGATTTCTTCTCATCATCAACCTCTGTTTTGTCATCATCAAATATGGCATCATCTTCTGACCCATTGAGTGCATTGCTGATACAGCATTTCCTAAATGAGTTTTCTATCATTTCCGAGGCACTGGAAACCCACGCATCCTTGATCCACTGGATGACCAAATGCATGAAGCCTGAAATCAGATTCCCACCTTTTGTCAACTTTGCCATGCCTGAGCACATCCATTCAGACCACATTTTCCATAGCCTGTCTTTAAAGGGTTTGTTCAGGCAGACATCAAACGGCTCTAGAAGTTAAGACTCCAGGTAATACAGCTAAAGTAGCTTTCAATTTTTGGCCATATTTTTCACCTCATCTGTCTTGTGTGCCCTGAACATGTCCCAAACAAGCATAGCAGGTTTCTTGAAAAGTGCTCCTCGTCTCTTATTCCACACTTTTTCCAGCCATTCAGTAGTCCCACTTTCATCCATCCGTCCCTTTTCGTGTGCACGTACGACGATACCAGCAGGAAATTTCATGTTTTTCTTTTAAAAACAACAACAGGAGCTTTGATTCATTTACCAAATACGATAAAACCACTGTTAAATGGATTTTTCCCATGGCCAGTGGTTTTAATTAAAAACTGTTTTTTCACCAACACTGGTTACCATTCGGTTTCTTGAGAGATCAAATGTCATCGATGTTTCGTCCATATTTCCTATTCGTAACAGTTCAAATGCATATTTCTTTCAATATTTTATAATAAACCTTTAGAAAGATTTGATTTTTTCTTCCAGATCTTTGTTCGCTGATGAAGACAAGACTATGACGGTTCATGAAGCGAGTACACCAACCCGCTGATGCAACATACATTGATGGCTTTACTTGTATTTGTCGTCTTTCGACATTTGCAGAGATCACAGACGAATTCCAGTTCTAGTGACAGTGTACCCATTTTGTCACCATTCAACAACCCAATTATTGAGATCTTTCTCCAGCTCAGGAAATGAAGCTCATTGGACATTTTTTCTTGTTTCTTGGCATGTCTTTTAGTGTTGTTTTATTTTTTCGCCATTCTCTTACTTGCTTCTCATTGATACAGAATTCACGAGCAGTGGCGCAATTAAGTTTGAACGCTGCCCGATAAGCAGAACTTTTTCTTTTGATTTCACTGTTGTTCATTTTAAATATAAGTATGAAAATAGATTATTATTGTAGTTATAGATTTTGTAGGACTTTATATAGGAATGTCACCTGCTTTAGCACTGTCAAATTATTATTATTCTTTGTTTATTTTAAAGCAGTCCTGTAGATTGGCATGTCTGTGGGGATAACAGGCTATTTCAATTTTATTAGAGATTCCATTGATTTTGCACATTATATTTTCATATTGGCTCGAGACTTATGAGGTCCATTGGTAGAAATGCATGAAGAGATCAAATTACACAGTAGCAGAGTGAGATCAGTACTATAGCACTATCGTTCATTGTATTTCTCTGATTGGCTTGTACAGCATAACATTTTGTGAAATGCATGGGCCAAATGTCATGCAGATCTGCAGCACTGCTCTTTTAGTATTCCTTTCAAGCCAATCTAGTCCACTAAACAGAGCCTTTGCTGTTTTAAATGGCTGCAGTATTGACATCGATAATGGGTTGGCAAATTTTGGCTCCCGGCCTGTCAGGATAAGCCACTGGAGGGTCAGACATTTTGTTTACCTGGAGCGTCTGCAGGCATGGAGCCGCTCAGCTCTCTGTGGCCACGGTTCGCCATTCCCAGCCAACGGGAGCTGCCACTTCCCGCAGGTCCCATTGACTGGGAACGGTGAACCATGGCCACAGGGAGCTGAGGGGCTCCATGCCTGCAGATGCTCCAGGTAAACAAAATGACAGTGTATTAGATATTCAATTCAATGATTACATAGAGTTTTAAGTCATCAAATTTTGGTGTAGACCCATTTATAAGCCAACACCTGCTCTTTAATGCATCACTTTTTTACCAAAAATATTCGGTTTATGAACAAGTATATAGGGTATTACAATTTATAATTCACTTCACATGTTCTGATGTGGATATATGTATTTAGCCACTGGTTTGAAAACTCAAAGATTGACTAAAAAGCTTGTTTTTCTTTTTTCTTTTTAAAAAAAAGACAGTTGAAAGTAAAGGCTTGTTTGGACTTCTTTTGTTGTATGTGCTTTCTATGCATTTCTTCCTGTCACTGGCAGAAGCCATTTTAGTTGTTTTTTTGACTGAAGGACTGCCAAATATTCTATTAACAAGTCCAAGCACAAAAAGTTATTTATTTATTTTTGTAAAAAGTTTTAAATCACTTTATCTGTAAAGGACTTTTAAGGTTCAGATATATGTGGATGAGTTTCTCTCTAAGACTTCATCTGATATAATCTGATGGCAAGGAAACAGAAAGCATTGAGAAACTGTAAAAATGAAACAATATACCACAAATGAAGAACGTGTTGTTTCAAGATACTTGTGAATTGCAAAGCCTCTAACTGATTCAATTAAATGTCACAGAAGCCTTGAGTAATCTACATTTAATAAATTAAATGCAAGGTTTATCCTTCATCTTTTATTTTTTGATCTCATGAACAATGACAATATATCTGTTAAGAGGAATACTTTTTTAATTAGTTTTCTTTTCTGAAGCAGATGCTGTTGCTATATTGTCATATTTGTTATGAGGGTTTAATTTTGTGAATATTTGCCAGAAACCAATTGGATCTAGTGAGGGTGTGTACTGTTTCTTTAAATCTCCAGCAGAAAGACAGTGAAGAGGGGCTGGAGAAGGTTCTAGGTAAAAGATCTACAGTGAAGCAAAGATAGAGAGAGGCTTTATCAGTAATATTTTTTTCCTTATTCTAACCAAATTCCTTGTTTACTGACAGAAGACTTATGTGATGCCGGTAAAGTAGTGTCTGATTTTGAAACTGCATAAATACAGAAAACACCAAAGACCCATTCTCCACAAGAATTTTGCTTTGATAAACCCCTGGAATAGTCCGAGTAAAAGAAGTGCTTCACCAGATTTCAGATCGCAACACAACTTAACACAAAGTCTGTACATAATTTGTATTTACTACAGAAGAAGAATCGTGGCAATGTTTTCAAAAACTTTGATGAGCATCTCATCCCCAAAAGGAATATAACACACCAATAGATGTACTATTACCAAGCGTTTAAAAGACTGGAAAGTGCACAGAGACCTTTATGAAGGCATCATATGAACAAAGCAAGCAGTGTGACTGGTATCTAAAAGGAAGAAAACAAAAAAAAACATCTTGTACATGCAGTTTTAAACAAGGTACTTTCAGATTTATTACAGCTTATGTTTCATCTATCTGTCAAATAAGTGTTGCATTTTCGCTAGTTCAGATAACAGAACTAGCTGCAAGTCACCTATCAAGAAAGTAAGAGAAACAGTCCAAGTAGCAGCAAACAAACAATTTCTGTGAGGAAAAGAGCAGCATCATTTAAAAAATTAGTCTAAAGACCATAATATTCCCTGGGCAGAAAAATGGTGGTGCGGAAAGGGAGAATACAAGATATATGGGGTGCCCAGCCAGTGGGAAGGTATAGTAAATATAAACACACAAACAAATCAGGAAGATAATCCACAGAAGGATGAATGATGGTTATTTCAACAGGCTTTAACTGCCTCATTCTGTATGTGCTTCTCAGCCCTTAGCCTCAAAGGTAACACATTTAAAAGATTAACCTGTCTTAAATTCATACCTTTGCCAGACACTAAAAACTATGAACTCAATAGAGACACTGGGTAAGCAGCATAGCCGCTCTTTGTCGGCAGAAGAGAGCTCTCCCACCAACAAAATAAAGCCACCCCCAACAAGGAGTGGTAGCTTTGTTTGCAGAAAAGTGCCTCCCACTGACAAAGTGCTGTCCACACCGATGCTTTTTGTTGGTATAATTTTTGTCAGTCGGGGTGTGCAAAAACCTCGCCCTGACCAACAGAAGTTTTATCAATGAAAGTGCAGTGTAACATAACCATTGGATTTATGGCTTATTATAACAATCTTTAACCCACTGACCCCCATTACCAGCTTTTGTTTACCCTCCCCTTCCTCCCCCCATGACTAGTCAGGTGTTACCAGGCCATTTTCACCTTGAATGTTCCCGTCATAAAATGCGTCAACTACTTATGCGAAGTGATCTGTTCCACCTTGTATTTAGCTATGACACTCTGAGGCCTTGTGAAAAATCCACAGTCCTGAGCGATGCAGCTAAACAGATCTAACCTCCAGTGTACCTAGCTCGAGGTCAACAAGAGAATTCTCTTGTCAACCTAACTAAAACCTCTCAGAGAGTTTGAGGACCTATGCCAATAGGGGAACCTCTCCCATTGGTCTAGGTAGTGTCACTGAAGCGCTAAGTGGCACAGCAACATTTGTGCAGCTGTGCCGCTGCAGTGTTTTAAGTGTAGACAAGCCCTTAGTACGTTTCCCAGACCTGAAGAAGAGCTTTGTGTATGCTCAAAAGCTTGTCTCTCTCACCAACAGAAGTTGGTCTAATATAAGATATTACCTCACTCACCTTGCCTTTCTAATCTCAAGATTTGCCATTTGATTCTTACATTTAAAAGTGATAGGGTAGATATCACTACAACATGTAAAGGCACATTTAAGGACAGAATATCAGCCCTAAACTGGAACACCCCGAGGTAGCGCTCAGGATTAATTAGTTACAGTGAGACTCTGTGCTGGGCCTTAAGGTGTAATTTTAACATGGGCAGGCTTCCCCACACTAGCTTTAATCTAGGTAGCACTGGTGCTGGTAACAATAACAGTGATGACTCAGGCCAGCAACTTGAGTGCATATCCAGGGTCCCTGGTGGCATCTAGCCCACAATAAATCCTGTGCCACCATATCTTCCCTACACTTCAGTGTAGACATACCCTATTATGACAGATTCCCCAGGCTACCTTACTGGCCACAGTATTGCCTGGAATCTTGACCCAAACATGCCTTTAGCCCTGGCCTGGCACAGAAGACCTAGGGCTTGTCTTTGGAAAGCAGTCTTATGGCTGTCTTTCAAAGTGCCTGCATGAGAGGAATCCTCATCCAGCCAGATATAGGGCTTTTAGGGCCCCTTCACATTATGCTGGTTCTTTTTCCTGGTGAAAGAGGGCTGGAGTTGTGGCAGAAGGGGTAAAGATTTTTCCCATAGTTTCCAAGTTAACTGGTGCAACAATACTTTCCAGATTGAGTGAAGCTAGATTTCACAATGTTCCACTTTGCCCTAGACTGCCACACTGACAACTTCTAATGCCTTTCAGAATTCATTGTGTTTGTTGCCTTCAATTCGGCATGACAAATAGAGCTAGACCAAAAAAAAAAAAAAAAAAAATTGGCAGAAGCCTTTTTTTTTTTTGTGTGACAAAAATGTAGATTTGGGTCAACAAAAACATTTTGCAAATTTGTGTCAATATTTGCTACTTGTTTTGGTCTAAAAAAACAAAACCCACTCCACACTCTGACATTGCCAAAATGAAATACTTTTGTTTTTCAGGCTAGATTCCTAAGATTATTAGGCACCATTCACAGAAGGAGGAGGCGGGGCTGGTGGCAGCCTATTACATCCAATAGTTTTGAATCTAGGAGAGGAAAGACTTGGCTTCAATTCCCTAATCCCAAAAAGGGATTAGAACCTGGATCTCCCAGATCCCAGGAGAATGACCTAGGGCAGGAGTTTCCAAACTTGGTTCGCAGCTTGTTCAGGGTAAGCCCCTGGCGGGCTGCAAGACAACTTTGTTTACTTGAGTGGCCGCATGTACAGCTGCTCGCCGCTTCCAGTGGTTGTGGTTCACCGTTCCCGGCCAATGGGAGCTGTGGGAAGCGGTGGCCCGGCCTGTGGTTGGGAATGGTGAACCGTGGCCACTGGGAGCTGCGAGCGGCCTTACCTGTGGCCGCTCAGGTAAACAAAGTGTCTCACGGTCCACCAGGCGCTTACCCTGAACAAGCCACGAACCAAGTTTGGGGACCCCTAACCAAGGGCGAGTCTATTTCATTCTTCCTGTTGAAGCCGTTTCACTTTGTATACAATATTTGAACAGTGATTGGGCCAGAGAGACAGAGGCCTGGTCTACGCTACGCGTTTAAACCAACTTTAGCACTGTTAAACCGATTTAATGCTGTACCCGTCCACACTATGAGGCCCTTTATATCGATATAAAGGGCTCTTTAAATCGGTTTCTGTACTCCTCCCCAACGAGAGGAGTAGCGCTAAAATCGGTGTTACCATATCGGATTAGGGTTAGTGTGGCCGCAAATTGACGGTATTGGCCTCCAGGCGGTATCCCACAGTGCACCACTGTGAC